>NW_006443124.1:10971778-10982824 GCF_000325575.1 Pteropus alecto
CGGCGCGGGCCAGACCCCCCCGTCCCCCCCGCCTCGCGGGCCGCCTACCGCCAGCGGCTGCAGGGCGCGCAGCGGCGAGTGCTTCGGGAGACGTCCTTCCAGCGCAAGGAGCTCCGCATGAGCCTGCCCGCCCGCCTGCGCCCCGCGGTCCCCGGGCGGCCCCCCGCGGCGCACCTGCGCTCCGCCTCGCTTGGCCACGCTGGTGGGGAAGGGGAGCCAGCGCGCTCCCGGGCTCCAACGCCAGGGACGACCTGCCGGGACCGCCTCGCCAACCAGCAGCATAAGTGGTGCTTCTCGGAACCAGGGAAGCTGGATCGCATGGGTCGGGGCGGTGGGTCGGCGGGGGGATGCTCGGGTGGGGCTTGCTCCAGCTCTGGCCTCGCCAAGCCCGAGCCCCAGAAATTGCAGCATCCGGCACAAGCAGAGTTCGAAGGTCACCAGATGAGATGGGTCCCCCGAGGCATACAGGACCCAGAACCCTGGTCTTTGAAGCTCAACAACACCTACAGGCCAGCTCGCAGGAGTCAGAGCGCTTCAGGGGAAGCCTCGGGTTCCTGCGGAGGTTCTGGAGAGGCTATGCCCATCGTCCAGGTATGGAAGAGAAGGGATGGAGGCTTGGGGTGGGGGGCCATCTGGGAGACTGAAAACTTGAACCACATTTCATCCAACTATTTGCCTTTCCAGGCTGTTCCCCAAGGAGCAGAACCCCCCACACCATTGTTTCAGACCAAACATTCCAGGTGAGAGACATGGATCATCACTCTTAGGAGGAAGCTTGTTCATAGCTCTTACCCAGAAAAGTCTAGGGCCTCCCACTTATCCTCATCCTGAGCCTTCTGACTCTGTCTTTTGCAGACCACATCTCCTACTTCTCCCCACCCCCTAATACCTACTGTCTCTCTGGTGCAGCACCAAGAGCTTCCTTCCTGATCACTGTGGTGGTCACTGTAGGGTCTCTGCCTCCAGGTTCCTGACTCGGAAGGAAGCTGCAGTGGAGTATCCTCCAGAGGGCCCCCAGAGCAGTCCCATTGATTGTGAGCAGAAGGTTCCAGAGACCTGCATTGTGTCTGCTCAGCTCCCCTCCCTTCCCGATGATGAAGTTTTCTTAGAGGAAACTCCGCTGGTTAGAATGAGATCACCTCCAGACTCCCCTTCTCCTCTGGGCCTCCCAACCAGGTGAATTCCATCTTGCTTCCAAGCAGAGTGTGACACCTCCTTCCCACATATAGCTGCAAAATGCTGGAGGGTCAGGGAACCCTCTCCTAGCTGGAGCCTGGGAGCTTGGGTGATGGGCTGGGGGCAGGTGGCCCTTGCAGACCACCACCTGTTTTTGGCCAGAGCTTTTTCTGATTCGGTGTCTCTTCCACTTCTAGTGTCCATGCCTCTGAATCACAGTATGGAACTGGCTTGGGCCAAATGCCTGACCAGCCTACAGTTCCCCCAGAGTGCCCCCTCCATGAGCATCCAGAGACTGCAGGGGCAGATAACTGCTGGCAGGGGGTAAACGGTTTTGTGGGTGTCTCCAGGCCCACATGCTGTAGCCCCCCTAGTACTGCAAATGGTACCATTGACTCCGTTGGACTGCTGACGACTGACCCCCCTGAAGCTGCAGAAAGCGAACCCCTCAAGCCTCTCTCAGTTCATGCCCTGGGACTTCCAGGCAACGATACCCCAGGGCCTCCTGATGACACTGCCCTGGTTTGGGGCACTGGCCAGCCTGGTTCCAGGTCAACTTGGCCCAGTCCACGCCTTGAGGAGCTGGTTCAGGAGCTGGCCAGACTGGACCCCTCTTTGAGTGACACTCTCGCCTCCTATCCCAGCCCAGAGCCACTACTGGACCTGCTGGATGGGCTGATTCCTTCAGCTGAGGTCTGGGTTGCAATGAGGCCAGCCTGTGGGGAGGCTGGAGAGGAGGGTGCTGGTACTTCTGAGCCACGGTGAGTGAGGGGCACCAGGGACTCAGGGGATTCTAAGTCCCTGCAGTCTGGAGCAGAACAACCCAGGGAGCTCTGGCTTTGTCCCCAGGTCCAATCTAATTAGCTCCACCCAGCTCCTGCCAACTTCTCAAGAGGATATAAGTCCTGAAAACCTTACCACCCACCCTGTACCTGACCAGCCATGTGGCCAGGGTCTCCATGAGCCAAATAGCATCCAAGCTAAAAAAGTGAGTGTGGTGGGGCTAATGAAGGCTGAGTAGGACAAGAGAGCACAGAGTCTGGACTGAGAAGTCAGGGGCCTAGCCCTAGCTTTAAATGCCCACGCCCTTCCTGCAGGTGGAGCTATCACATCTCCTCCAGAAGATGCTGTGGGAACTTCAGGCCGAGCAGGAGCAGCTGCAGCGGGCCGCCCAGGCCTGGGCCAGGCGCGGGGCTGCCCTGGAGGTCGCAGTAGGCCAGGCCTGTGCACCAAAAAAAAGCCGGTTCATCCGACCTGGAGCGCGTACTTGGCCTCCTGCTGCTGCTGAGCAGTCGCCTGGTCCGCGTGCGCCGCGCCCTGGCCCAGACAGCCTCAGACAGCGACCCTGATGAGCAGGTAAAGGGGTTCAGGCTGCAGGAGAGCCGGGTGGCGAGGCGCGCTCACCCCAGTCACCGACGCCCTCTCCCTGTGGCTCCAGGCCTCTCTGCTACAGCGACTTGGGCTTCTTCAGCGGCAGCAGGAGGACGCCAGGGAGCTGAAGGAGCATGTGGCGCGCCGAGAGCGGGCCCTGCGAGAGGTGCTGGTGCAGGCACTGCCCGCCCGGGAGCTGCATGCCTATTGTGCCCTACTGGCCGGCAAGGCCACCGTCTTGGCCCAGCAGCGCAGCCTGGACGAGCGGGTCCGGCTCCTTCAGGACCAGCTGGACGTTGTCAGGAGCGATCTTGGCCATCGCCCACCATCTCCCAGACCATCCTGGTCCCCAGGGACCCGTCCTCTTGATAAACCACCCTTCACCCCTCCCCTCAATTAGGTACAGGCGATGCAGGTGGGGAGCATTGCTCCTGCCTCTCACCCAGGCAACTGGGGATGACGCTGGCTTATTCGGTGCTCTTCCCTTGTAGTGGGGGTGACCCAGGCCTGGCCTTTCCAAGATACTTCCAAATGTTGTCATGTGGCCTTACCCAAGTCTTATGGGTATTTGGTAATTAATTTATGGATTTTTAAAGCTGTAGTGTTCCTCTCTTTTGTGATGAGAGAGGGACTGGGTTAGGGTTGGTTGGAGAGAGGAGAGACAAGTCAGAGGAGCACTTCGATTTATGCAAGACAGCCTCTTTTTTTCCTCAATAAAAATTGATGTGAGAAGTGTGTATGTCACCTGGAACATAGTTTGGGGGAGGGATCTTGTTTACAGACTACAGACACCACCCCTGCCTGACCAGAAGAAGAGAGATTTGCTTGAGGAAGTGCTAGGAAGACTGGAAAACCAGGCTTGAAAATAAGAGAGATGGAAGGAAGGCTTGTCTCTCAACTTCACTGCTACCAGTATCCTTAACTGTTCTGGTGACTGCATCAGTCCCACAAAAGCCAAGACCTGATTGGCTGATCCAGGTCTCCTTTGCTAGTTTTACCAAAGCCCCCAATTTCAGTAGCTGAAGTAGGGTACTCCCTCCCTTCAAGACTCAAAGGATAGAGAAATCCTCCAAATGGAAAATGGGTTCAGTACACTCAGACATTTGGGGACATGCATTCCAAGATCCAGAAAGAACTTCCTTCCTCTTCCAATTATGTTATCAAAACAGTTTATCCTACTCTCCTTTCGAGACCTCATTGGGTCAGTCAGGCTTGAGTAGGGCAGTCGGGGGTGGGAGCTGAAGATGAGGCATGGGACCTGGAGACTGACCAGGTGGCAACTGAGGGCCTGGAGAAGCAGCTCCCCTGTGTGCTAGAGACACTGATCTGGGAGAGGGCTGGGGTTGGGAATGGGGAGTTAGGGACTGGAGTGGTATGAAACATAGGACATGCACTCCCCTCTATTTATGCAGAGGCCCTGTGTATCCAAAATTGATGTTAAGTTCTCAAACATATGTGTGAAAATCTGCTCTAGTATTTGTAGCTGCAAACGTCAGGGACAAGAACATTGTTCATGCAAACTTCAGTGTACTTTTGGAAGCCGGGCACCTTAAAAAGGTATTGTGTCTGTGTATTTAAAGCCAGCTGACCCCAAAGTGAGAAATCTCTGCTTCTGGGCTTGTTTTCTGATACATATTGCCACTAAGTGCAACTGGTTGGGAATTTTAAATGGTCGTATTCATAGCAAAAGCATTAGTTATAACAGTCGTGCTATTGAGTATAGAACAATACTCACATTGTGCCTTTTTATAAAAAACATATGGGGCTCCTGCTGAGGCAGTTGCGGGTTCTAACATTATGCTTTGAACAGTGGGCGGGACCTCTGCTCCAAGGTCCTCAGCCTAGCAGGGCAGCTGCTTCCAGTCATGTGCTGTATAGAATCTACTTATTTCTGCCTTTTGCCCTGTACAGTCTCCACTGTATTCTCTCATTGTGATATTTTTAGAAACACATTTAAGGGGGGGGCATTAAGCTAGTGCAAATTGTGTATTTCGACAAAGCACTCCCAGGTCAAGATGAGCATGGGAGCCGCGTCTGCATTGTCCTGGTTGAACTGCACTTTGGTTCTGTGCTGGGTTTTTCCATGCAGATATATGGAGCTTCTGTGCTTATCCCTCCCAGACCCGGGGAACCACCAAAGTAGGGCCACATCTCCTGCGCCAGTCCTTCCATCTTGCCTCTGTCTCCTTCTTGCCCCGGTTTATCTCCCTTTCACTCCGTTATTCCTTCAGAGGGCAAGAATGAGCTCATCATAGGTGTTTGGGTGTTGGTACCACAGACTAAGACTTTTGGAGAGCTCAGAGGCCGCGTGAATTCCACCCTCCAGGACATTGCCAGCAGAGGGCACTGTTCTCCTTATGATGAAAACTGCTACCTACACGCCCGCTTGCAGCCTCCCCAACTACCAGGCCCTCAGGGCTAGCCATAGGGACTTAGTGTCCCTGAAGGGACAGAAGGCTGGGCCTGGGCCTTTTTGCTTCTGTCGGAAAGCAACTCTGTCCAGGCAGCCCTGGGAAGGCTGACTCGCTTTCCTTTGTTGGTGGTTAATGAGAAGTGGGGAGGCTGGAAGCCGGGGGTGTTGATCTTAGGTATCAGTATACCCAAAAGAGCCTTTCTTAGTTCCCCAGCGTGGAACAGAGGGGTTCATGGATCTCTGTTGGGGTTTACGTCCTCGCTTCCTTAAGGCGCCTGTGTCCCAGCTTGATCGTCCCTCCCCTCGCCCCGTTGCCGGCCGCGGTGTCGCTTGGCTCCGCGGGAGGACGGGCTGCAGCGGGGGTTGTTGCTGGGCAACAGGCAGCTCCGCGTCCGCCTCCCCCGCTCTCCTCATCCCGCCCCCGCTGCTCCTCCTAATATGGATGTAATTAGTGTACTTTTACCTTCAGACTGCAAATTAGAAACGGAATAGGGAAGCAATGTTCCACGTGCCCCAAACCCGCGCGCAATCTGTCTTGGACAGCCTGCTCCGCACACCGTGTACTTCCGCGAGCGGCTGGCGGAAACCTCCGGGAGCCGCACAGCCTCACATGGTTGTGCTGTTTATTCACATGTAAATCAGAAGCTTAAGAGGGAATTTAGGTCAGCAGTGGTTGTGGACAGCAGAGAAGTGAAGGTGGGGGAAAGGGGGCAATTGCTATAAAGCAGTCCTCTCAACGACCCTGCAAGTTTATTGTCACAGCCTGCCTACAATTTAGACGGTCACGTTGCGTGTTTACTTGTTGTCTTTGAAATTCGAATTAGCAACGACTTCATACCAAGAGGACTTTTTTTCCTCTGGAGGAGAAGTCTACACATACCTGCCCTTCTCTCTTTTTTTTCCTCTTCCCTGCAGTCACATGTGGGACCACCTCTGCTTCAAGGTTCAAGTCCAGAGGCGTGGCAGTTCTGGAATGGTGAGACCAGGACAGAGGTTCAAGGCAAAAAGCTACCTGGAGAGCGATAGAGTTTATTTATGCAAACATTTTAAAAGGTCAAATAATTTCTTCTGGGAAAAAGCCAAAAAGGCGGGGAGAATGCGTTTCCTGGGTGGGCCCAGCTTTATAACTGTGCATTGAGAGGTGAATGACAATTGTTTAGGTCTAGCAGATGGGAGTAGGGATTCTAGAGGAATGTAAATTGAGAAAGGCGTTGTTTTATCTATTTGAACTAAAGCAACATTACATACAGAATATAGAATAATTTTCCTTTTGTGGGATACATTTTTCCTAGCAGAGTCGACTGTTGTGTATACAATTACTAACATGGTAAAAGAATGGTGATCTTGTAAAGCAAAGCCACAAATCAGAGCTATTTGGTTTTGGAATGCAGCCAGATACCCCTACGGGACCAGTGGGAACCCCTGGTAATATTTCAGGCTGATATTGCAGTTCACAAAGAGCTCTACCTACTCATTCCATATACTCTGCTCCCCACAGCCTGGAGAATAGGTACTGCCAGTTTATGTCCCATGGAAAAGAGAGGCGGAGCTTGGAGAATTAGGTGATTTGCCTAAGGTCACTAAATGAGTAAAGAAATGGGTTGATTGAGACCATCTTGCTTTTCTGCAACAGGACATTGTAGTGAGAAGAGCACAGGATGCCACCAGACTCTGATACTTACTTACTAGCTGTGAGGCAAGTTACTCACCACTTCTCTCGGCTTCAGTTTCCTCACTTTAAAATCAAGATACTAACAGTATATATCTTACAAGGTGTGGTTAATACCTGCAAAGAGTTTAGAACCATGTCTGGCACTTAATAAACACAGGTCATATATGCATTACTCACACCCTAGTCTCCATGAGATATGCTCAAGAACAACCTCCAACCTCCTTTAAAGGTTACGTAAAACTTTATTTAAAAGCTCGTTCTTAGTATGACTCACACATTTCTATCTACATCAGCAATTAACTTCTCTCTCATTAAAAGGAGTGATTCTCTTCCCTGTGACAATTTTAACCACCTATACTGCCTTAACTTATAAACAATTATTTTTTTGTGTCAGTTGTTGGAAAAACCCTTCCACAGGCATACCTCCTGCTCAGTGATATATGGTTCTTGAAAACTGTTTACATGCACATCAAATCATAATTTCCTCCCTTACAGTTTCTGTAAGTTGGCCTGCAAGGAAAAAGCAGTGGTTCCTAACATCTGAATTTTAGGCTTATTGACCCTAAACTCTTGCCAAGTGTTTTACCTCACTTGGAAGGCTTACACACACCCTTTTGAAACACAAAGATTCTTCTGGCAGTTCAAGTAACTCTCCTCTGAGTGTGCAATGAACATTAGTTATTGCCATTACTACCTTGTTGCTTTAGGTTTCGATCTTTCTCAAGGTAGGTCATAGGTAACAAATGTCACCTGTGTTTCTGACATTTGTTACCCTTAGTCAAGCCTCTCTTTTACCAGAGAAAATCTCTAATTTTTTATTGTCTTCTAGACCTTTAGCTACTTAGAATCCTATAATTATTGCCTCCCACAATTTTCCTGCAGAGGCAGAAGATTTAATTTGCATTTAAAAATAATTTATGAGCTTAGCTAGAGTTCCAGGCAAGGAAGGTGGAAAGGGTCAGATCAGGGCTTACATTTAGCTATGGTTTTTGTGTACCGTATCCATGTGTGGTTAACTCCTTTTACTTTGCAGAGCAATCCAAACTCTTTCAGTAATAGAATGCATGAGAGTGGCAGAAGAAGGATGAGGAGAAAATAAGAAATTAAGTAGAAAAAAAGAGATGAAAAGAAAAATATAGTAGTAAGAGCTGTAGGTTTAAGGGAAGGACACCATCACACAAATAGGAACAAAATGGAAGACTTTATTTCATTGATTAAATCAAAACATTCCATTAAGGACTGCCTTAAATAATCTGAGTCTTCACTGATATATATATGGGAGGGGAGCCCCACTGCTCTGTGCTGTTTGATATAACTCATGACATGCAAACAATTTGCAAAAGCAGAGCATTACCACCACATGATATAAAAAAAGGTTGTTTGAGCAAATAGATTCCACATCTTTAAAACAGAAAGAGCCATTATAATTACACTATGTTGAACGTGAGAAATCTTAGCAATACCTACAAACCTCAATTACAGATAGGAGCAAAGATCCAGAGATATTAGGTCACTCCTCTAAAGTCACCAAGTAAAGAGATTCTGCATTTGCTATATTGGAGTAAGTTGCTTTCAGATGGCTTTTAAAAATGGATATCATGTACTTTCTGTTTGTACAGAACTTTCATATAAAATAATTGGTTCTTAATTGTACTAATTACTATTTAATCAGTTATTTTTGTGGTGTAATGCTATGACCTTTTCTTTTCTTTCTTTTTTTTTTTTTTTTGGAACTATGACCCAACTTTGAATATTCACCTATTGCACTGAAAGGCTCAGCCAGATTTGAAAACCACAGATTCAGAAACATGGCACGATGGTGTAATTCACAAATAAATCATACTTAAACAAATTAAATATTCATGCCAAGTCAAAATAGCTACCCACCAGTGCCAAAGATACATGTTTACATTTTACTATAAAGACAACCACAAATTTAAAATATTTGTCCAAATGTCTCTTTCTCTCATTCTTAAATCACCTTTACTCCCAAGATGCACTCATTTCCTAATATAGCATTCACAGTATGACTGAAATTAATTACATTCACAATGGTCATATTCTGTGTCCAAGACTCTAGAATCTTGATTGCCAAAAATGAGGTAGATAGACATTTAAGGGTTTTGTTGGTTGGGACTAATTTCCTTTAGATCTTGATCATCTATTTTTTTTAAATATAATTCCAAAATATTTAGCAAAAGATTGAAAATGTCTGAGCATTTTGTCTAAAAATGGAAAAATATAATTTCAAAAGGTTATTATGAAAGTTGTTTTACCTCATTTCAATTTTAAAAACAGGATAAAAGCATCCAATTACAAAATCACTAGTATCTTAAAGCTGACAACCATCCAACATCGCAGAACATTTAAAGAGACTCTTGCAATTAGCTCTGGCTTGGGAGTGTATAGATGCAGAGGCATTGGGTTAACTCATTCAGGGACCAGACCAGCTGCCGCCCCTTAACCTTTGATTCTAAATTTCAAGTCTTCTCCAAAGTTCAACCTGGCTTCTGGAGTTCTTCGTAGGAGGCTCTCAGTGAGATCTTGAATCCTAACTCTGGAGACAGGTCAAGTTTCAGACAGAAGCTGGAGGCGTAGGCCTACCTGGGTAAAACAGACTGCGATGGACAAAGCTGGAAACCAGATGGAGCTGAAGATGTTGGGTCGCCGTCTTGGGCAGGCTTAGACTGTGAGGGGCTGGCCCGGTAGCTTCAGGGACTGTCAAGTTGCGGGGGGCAGGCTAGGCATTAGACCAGCCAAGGGCCCCGAGGTGGGACGACGAGAGATTTCTGAAAAGGCCGGCAGGCCACTGCGGGTCTTTGTCTTTTTACGAGGAGCTATGGGCGAAGCACTCAAGAACTTGCTGAAGGAACCTGACTTCCTCAAGCCTCGTGCCAGGTCCTGGAGCATCAGATCGTCGGCCAGGACGCCCAGAAACGCGCTGGTGGTGGAACTGAGGATAGTGGCGGCCACCTGCACTGGGCGACGGCCGGCAAGACTGCCACTACCACCACCACCAGTCGCATCAGGTTCGATAGAACCATGCAAGCCAGGATCGCCGAGTAGACGGCGCAGCGCATACGAGGCGCCCGGCGGCAGGTACTGGTAGGCGCGCCGACCGCTGTGGTCACGCATGTGCACCTGTGCGCCCAGGCCCACCAGCAGCACTGCTGCATCCTCATGGCCGTGCAGAGCGGCCAGGTGCAGCGGCGTGTAGCCGCCATGTGAGCGCGCATTCACGTCGACCGGTGCGCCCCCACGCCGCGCGACTTCTATTAGCTGCAGCGCCATCTCGCGGTCGCCGCTCTTGGCGGCCCAATGCAGGGCCGTGAAGCCGGACATGAAGTCGCGCTTGGCCGCCAGGCCTCGGTCGCGCAGCAGTAGCCCGTGCAGTTGGTGGGTCCAGCGGCCACCAGCCACCCGCACTAGCCACTCGTGCTCGGCCGGCTCCAGGGGCACGGCGGACGGCGGCGGCGCGGCGGGCACCTCCTCGGTGTCGGGGCTCAGCAGGCGCGGGCCCGCGCGCGACAGGCGCCTCAGGTGCGGGGAGCGGCCCGCGCCCAGGCCGAGGCCGAGGCCGAGGCCGAGGCCCAGGCCTGATTCCTCTACAGAGAGCCGCCGCAGCAGCAGCGGGGAGCTCCGCGGACTCGGCTCCTCTGACAGCTGCCGGCGCAGGCCCTGCTCCTCCGCCCGGATCCGGATTGCCGCGGGGCCCGGGACGCAGCGCACCGGCAGCATGCAGGGCTTCTGAGGAGGCGCGTGCCTAGGGCTTGGTGGCGGCCCTGCCGTCGCCCCAGGTCGGGATTCCGGGTCTGGCGTCTCCGACGGTGCCCTAGACGGTGGGGCCACGTCTGCAAAGAGAACCTCGGAGGGCTGGGCAGGCTCACAGGCTAGAAGCCGGGGGTTGGAGGGCCCCCCTAACTGCTGGGCCGTGCCTAACAACGGCTCCGCAGTCGGTTGAGTGGGCTCAGAGGCCGGAGCCCCCGGGGTGTTCTGTGGCTCTGATGGCGGGCCCGGGTCCTCGGGTGCTTCTACCGACTGCTGCGCCGAGACCAAGGATGGAGTCCCCATGGGAGCAGTTTCCTCGTGTGAGGAGGAAGTAATCTTGGATGGCAAGGCCAGTGCTCCTGGGGTGCTGGGGACGCAGGAGGGCAGGGGCTCTGGTGCCTGCCGGGGCCGCGGCTTCTTCCTCAGCACTACGAACTTGACGCCGTCGAGCTCCTTCACCACGGCCACGTCGTTGACGAACTGCTTGAAGCGGTCCCTGCGGGCGGCGCGGCCGCGCGGGTCGCCTGCATCCAGGAGCGGTTTGAAGCGGCTCAGCAGCTCGGAGTTGCGCACCTTTCCGCCGTTCTCCTGCAGGAA
The DNA here is from genome assembly GCF_000325575.1 of Pteropus alecto. Classification (NCBI taxonomy): domain Eukaryota; kingdom Metazoa; phylum Chordata; class Mammalia; order Chiroptera; family Pteropodidae; genus Pteropus; species Pteropus alecto. The sequence goes on from NW_006443124.1 coordinate 10,982,776, forward strand.
GCCTAGCACCGCCGCCTGGCTCACCCCAGCGGCCGCAGCGGCCGCGGCC
>NW_006443124.1:10983084-10986241 GCF_000325575.1 Pteropus alecto
GTAGGTTTCTGCCTTTATATTCTGTCCAATGGGTGCCGGGCTCCATCCCCCCCGTTTGGTGCTTGCTTTACAGGTGACAGCTGCCACCGGGGCCGTGGGGGAGCGGAAATTCTCCACCATCACCACCCCTCCACCCACCCCAGCCCGGGAATTAAAGGCGCAGTGCCACGCTTCAGCTTGGCTCTGGTTGCTTAGTGGGTGTGTTCCCTGGGGATGCCGGCGAGGCTGGGATTTTTATTTCTTTCAGAAATATTTAACCACCACAAAATACTGGGCGATTACTTAAATGCAATCATTTCTTTAAAGACCATCGATACCTCTCCAATAGTCGATTGCCTTTTATGCTGGCTTCATGTATTTCTCCGCAAAGACAATTCGCTGTGTGTGGCAATGTATGTTACCCTAGGTTAAGAAGAGATGTTTTAAAAAGCAATTTTCTCATTATAAAATAATATATTTTCACATCAGATTTTGAGAATAAAACCACAGGAAAACATGAAGAAGAAAAAATATCACTTGAAACCACCATTAACATTTTGAAATATTTTTCTTCTACTTGTGTATGCATGTTCACGCTTTAAAATAACACAAAAGTGGAATCATGCTATGTTTTATAAACTTCATTAAATTCACAAATATTTGTTGAGCACCTAGTTTGTGCCAGTATCTTTTCAGGCTGTATAATACATCAGTTAGCAAGACTGATAAAAACCCCTGACCTAGTGGTGTCCACATAGTGTGTGTGGAGGGGAGGGCAGAAATAATATGGTGAATCTGAAAATTGTATAATACGCTAGATAAATGCTATGGAAACAATAAAGCAGAGTAAAACAGAGGAGGGGCAGGTTGCAATTTTGAACCTCATATTCAGGGTAAGATTCATTGTGAAGGTCACAATTAAGCAAGGACTTGAGGTGATCTGGGAGTTAAGTAGCTAGGTGGGAGAGAGAACTGCCAGGGCAAAGGTGGGATCAATTTCTTAATTTACAAACACAATACTACAAATATGTAACCAGAAGCACCATACCATATTACTATAATAGGAGAGAGCAAGACTCTGGAGTCAATATTCGACACTTGAATCCTAGCCCTCCCTACCTTGGGCTACTTGATTGACCTCTCTGTGTCTCAGGGGGGATGAAAATAATAGTACTTTACCTCACAGGCTGTTGTGAGGATGAATTGAGAACATAAGCACAAAACACCTGGAACAATGCTTGGCCCATAGTAAACATTCAAATTATTATTAGTAGTATAGACACTACTATTATTATTACTAGTTGAAAAGAAAAAGAGAACAGTAGATGTGAAAGACCCTCCTTTCCCAATTCCATTACTCAGAGGCCATTTCTGTCGTCAGCCATTTCCAGAATGCGTATGATATAATCTTTTTTCTCTCACTTTATATTATATCGTGAGCATTTCCTCCAAAGACAATAACTATTCCTTAAAAATACATGATTTTAATGATAGCATCACATAAACGTAGCATCACACTTTGTTTTCTTATAGTCAATAATCTATAATATTTCTAGTTTTTAATTCTTATGAATGCTGCTGCTTACATATAAAATTGTGTGCATTTTTAAATTAATTCCTTTGAATAGAATCCTACAAGTAGAATGACTGGGTCAAAGGGAATTAATTATTTTTCAAACTCTTGAAACTTACTGCTAAATTGTTTTCCAGAAAAATTATCTTGTCTTTCATCAGTGGTGTTGAGTAGTATATTTTAATTTGCCAGTTTGAAAGGCAAAAAAAATTGTATTTTACTTTAATTTCCATTTATTTTATTACTAATGAAGTTAAGCATTTTCTCTTTTATTTATTGTCTATTTGGATTTGTTCTTTTGTGAACTGCCTTTCCACCTTTTCCCATGTATTAATATTGTTTTATTGCTATGTAGTTATTAATCTTTTATTATACATGTTGTAAATATTTTCCCAGTTCATTTGTCTTTTAATTTTGTTTTCTGATGACACTTTCATTTTTAGGAACTAATTTTTAATTGTCAATATTATATCCTTTTAGCTTAAAAATGTAAGTGCAAAATAAGAAGGTACATTTCTCATTTAAAGGACAACTTTTAGGATCCATTCACTCTGTAGTATTAAGCCATCTACATCTGAATGATGATAGTGCCCATGGAAGAAGCCCTTGTGTTTTTAACATACAATGATAACTGTAATCAGCTATCATTTCTGTCTAAATATTATTCTTTCTTTAAGCCCAGCTCAAGTCTCACCCTTATAAAGTGTTCTACACCTACCCTGGGTATATCATCCTCCTCACTTCTTCTGTAATTTATTTCAGCAAACATCTATTGACTATCTTTGGGTGCAAGGCAGTGAGCCAGGTACCCTGGAAAGAAGACACCGGTCTTTGAAGATCTTATCTTTTGTTGAAGGAGAGAAAAACACAATTAATTGTGTTACCTGTCCAAATGAAATGAATGCTTCCTGCACTTAAAGCGGGTCAACTCTGAGAGGCACATGGGGAAGTCTTTAAGAGGTAGGCTTGTGAAAACAGGATAGGCATGGAAGTTGGACTGTAAAGGCTGAATTCAAGGTAAACAGTGTCTAGTGTGTTTTCGGTTTAGGGTATGTGTCAGAGATGCAGAAGAAGATCATGTTGGAAAAGTAACCTAGGGTCATGGATAGAGGACCTTAAATGCTAGTTTGGATTTTATTCTGTTTGCAGTAGAATGCCATCGAAAGCTTTATTTTTATTTTTAAAAAGTAGCTTTAATTATTTTCTGATAACACAATTAATAATGATGTTTTCCCAATTCGCAATAATTTCCAAACTAGAGAAAGAACAGATCACATGTTAAAGAACCACTCTTAATATTTTTGGTTTATTCTGTGAGGAACTTTCCTCTATACCTCCAGAGATATATACACAGGCATACATACCGTTTTATATAGATGGAATGAGCCCACACATTGTTTCATAACCTATATGCTTCTTTATTGCCTGCTGTAACGAGCGCTGGTGTGGTGAGTGGATGGAGGAGGGGTCCCTGGAGGAACCCACAGTAGAGTTCCTATGAGAGATGGTGAGGGCTGTGGAGCTAGGGCAGTGGGGGCAGAAAGACAAGGATAGATGCCAAAGACGGTTCAGAAACCGAACTTGTATTATAGTGCCTGTTTTCTT
>NW_006443124.1:10986285-11003261 GCF_000325575.1 Pteropus alecto
GTTTGTTTGGCTGTGGGGGGGGGGGGGAGGGTCGATCAGAAGAACTTGGGCCCCTTGCCTGTTTTCATTTTTAAACTCACATTTCCTTCGTTGTAGTTTTCATTTCAATAGCGACTTTTTATATTTTATTTTCTTAGCTTTTTCAGGACAAATTGCTGGGTCCCTTGGAAAATTCGTTTCTATGATCTCACGGGCAGTGGCGCCTCAGTCAATTTGGAGTTTTGTTACTGCCCCCTGCTCTCCAGTGAGAAGAAGGAGAAGATTCCCCTGTTCAAGATCATTATGGATTTATGTGGTTTGAGCTCATTCCAACTGTGATCACTTAAGAATAGACAAGGGAATTAAATACTGATGAAAAGGAATTGCTGGTGCAAGCAAAGTTCATTGACAGTGCTTTCAGGCTTCAGACCCTAATCTATACAATGAAACATGCCCAAGGTCACAGTTAATTATTGGCTGAGCCCAAACTCAAACCGCAGGCTGATTCCAAAGCTTGTGCTCATTTACCATGTTCAATTACCAGTTACTTTAAATTGATGTTCTAACATTTAATAAATAAAAGGAAAAGCTTTTCAAATAAAAATCTAGCTTAAATCTGTACTTGTGCATCTGAACATACACTGATTTAATATTTTAAGTGATTAGTATATAGTTTGAGCAAACGCTAGGGTGAGGATGTCAATGACAAGTCAGTTCCCCAGGCTGATTTTAAATTTTGGTGTCCTGCTGCCAGTGAGGCCATTGGATCAATTCTTCCAAAGACCAACAGTTTGCCCATAAACATTAGGAAAATCAAATATGAAATGTATATTTATAGTAAGGGTAAAAGTCTATAATGTGTCTGGAACATGAGAGAAAGCAATTGGAAGGCCATTTGTTCCTAGCTCAATATCTTAAATTTGCAAGGTAGAAGGCACTTTGTATTTTCTAAAGCTACATTATTAAATAAATATACAATTAAAACCTCTCATGATCTGTGTTATATTATGTTGTTATGTTATATTGCATTGCCTGTTCCAACCTGCACTACCGTGTGAACTGCACAGAGAGCTATAGTGTATGCTTTATGTTGGTGACTGTCTTGTCTCTGTCATGGCAGCATGAAGAATAGACTTCTTCCATTAGTCTTAGTTCACCACGATCGGCCTCCTCTGCCCCCTGGTGTCTTCATTAAAGCACTGTCGTCAGTAAAAAAGTGGAGCCCCAGTAGGCAGGAACTTCAGGGACGTGGCGGGGGATGGGCTGCCCAGAGAGGCTGTAAAAGGACTTTGCCCAGATACCAACTTTTGTAGTCATGACTTCCGGAATGAATTACGTCTTGTTCCTGCTTACCAACCCAGGGGAAACAAGAAGGGCCTCTTCTTTCTCATGTCTATGACTTTTTAAGCTCAGTCTTTACCGAGGTCAAAGGGACTTTATTTCTAAGTCTTAGTGACAACTGTCAGATCCTTTGGCTCTCTTGTAAACTGAGTTTTTGTATCTGTAATTGACTCTGCAGGCCACTTTTCTGATCCTTCAGACTTACTTGGTTACTAGCTAGGGAACCAGTGGGCCTGGTCCACGGAGACCAGGAAAACCATGTCCTGGTCAGGTGTGAGTCAGGAGCAGATGTTGCCCTTTGCTACCTTTAGTCATCTCTTCTTGACCTATTTTACCTTTATTTATTTATTTTTTTGATGGGAGGAATAAACATGGGAACTTTTTTATTTTTTGTAATTCCAAAGATGTGGAATCTTTATTTGAATGATACAAAATCAAGAAACTCTTTTTTAAACATTTAAAAATCTGAATACATAAACATTATATTTAAAAAATCTACAGTGGAAAAAGCACACGAGATCAAAACAAAGAGTATTTTTTTGGGAAATACATATATAGGTATCTAATTCTGGCTTTGGAGAAATTCTTCTACAAATGATAAAGACACCAATAGGGAAGCCATGCCTTCCAAAGTCTATATTTAGTGGAAACAAAATATAAACACAAAGGTACAGAATTCTCAAATTATTTGGAACCTTTTTTGTGCTTAGAATAAATATTCAGTATTCTGACATTCACATTTTTTCACCATCCAATATTTTGGCCTGTTTTCTTCTCTTTTTTTTCTTTTTTTCTTTTTTTCTTTTTTTTAGTGAATGAACGAGTTTATTTAAAATGTATGTGCAGTAAAATTCACTTTTTATGGTACACAGCTCTATAGGTTTTGAAAATAGTGTCATGTATTCACCCCCATAGTCATGATATAGCACAATTCCAGCAACCCAAAAAATTCCCTCATGTGCCCCTTTGTAGTCACCTCCACCCCTCACCCATAATCATTTGCATATCTTGGTTTCAGGTTATTTTGAAGTCTCAAATTTTTTCATCTGTAAACATTTCAGTATGCATCTCTAAAAGATAACTAACTCACTTAAAATAGCCACAATGCCATTATCTTACATTGAACATTTAACAATAATTTCTTAATATCATTGCACATCTGGTGTTCAGATTTTCCCAATTGTCTCTCTCTTCAAATCAGTATTCAAATAAGGTCCACATGTTATGACAGGTTGCTCTAGTTCTTAAATCTCTTAATCTAAATGTTTCCCCTCCCTCTTTTTGTTTTTTTTCTTTCAATTGTTTTCTGGAAGACCCTCTCCTATTTTTGAATGCAGACCTTGAAACTATTTTTGAATAAGCACCAAATAATTTGCAGCTTTTTCTTAAGAAACTCTTAATGACAACAATTTAACTTCAAGGAAAAATTAAAACAAATGTGTGGAATTAAACTTAGCTTTTGTTGATTTGTGTGATTATGTAGCCACAAATGCTGGTTTTTGAGACTGTAAAGAGTGCAATTATTAATGTTTTTAAATACTATTTACAGGTTAAGGACTCAGTTTCTGAGAAAACAATTAGACCGATGCGAATGTAGTTTTGGAAAAAAACTGTGGATAATATATACACTGACAATCCACCACATCAGCCTGTGGCCATTGAGCTATGGAAGGTAAACTAAAAAAGTGCTACTTTTAATTTGTAAGAATTATATTTGAGCTTACTTTTTGATGCATATGATTTGGATAATAGCGATGGGCAACCTATGCTGAAAATATTCTTAAGTTCGCACAATGTTCAGATATATGTTAGTATGGACAGAAGAATTTAAAATCATCTACTAATAATTTTCACAGATATTTAGTGTATTATTTCTTTATTAAAGGAAAAAAGAGAAATCTGATCTCTTTATTTTATAAATTATTTTCCACATATTTGGTTGAAGAATTTAAACCCTACACATTTTAAAGCTATGGCTGGTAAATTTTCTGTTCTGTCTGCCCACAGCTACTTATTCCAGTGCTTTATTCCATACTCTGGGCTGTAGAAAAACATGTGTTGATCTTTTGTGAAGGGGGACATGCTTTCGCTATTGTCCAGACACAAATCTAAAGCTGCCTTTTTAGTTTGATATAATTGCCTATTCGTTGATGACTTTTAGGTGTTAGAGAATGAGCTAGAATATTATTTGTATAGACAGATGTATGTAATTAGTTTTTTAAATTAGTTTCAAGTATACAGTACATTGGTTAGACATTTATATAATTTATAAAACGATCCCCCTCATTGCTCCTTCTCCCCTCTGGTTTTCCATCTAGCCAATATAGTAATACTAACTGCATTCCCTATGCTGTGTTCCCCTTCCCCTTGACCATCTACCAACTACTAATTTGTATCTCTTTAACCCTTCACCTCATTCTCCCAGCCCCCCTACACCCGCCATCTTCTCTGTCTGTCACCAAATTGTCCTCTACATTTGTGAGTCAGTTTTTTACTAGTTCTTTTTGTTCCTTAGATTCTGCATATAAGTGAAATCATATGATATTTATCTTTTTCTATCTGATTTATTTCACTCAGCATAATAACCTCTAGGTCCATCCATGTCATTGCAAATGGTGGGATTTCATTTTTTGAATGGCTGAGTAATATTCCATTGTATATATGGACCATAATTTCTTTATCCAATCATCTGTTGATGGGCATTTAGGTTGCTTCCATATCTTGGCTACTGTAAGTTATGCTGCCATGAATATTGGGGTGCATAGATCTTTACGAATTATTGTTTTTGTATTCTTTGGATGAATATCCAAAAGTGCAATTGCTGGATCAAAATGTCTATCCATTTTTAATTTTTTGAGAAACCTCTAGACTGTTTTCCGTAGTGGCTGTACCAATTTGCAATTGCACCTACAATGTATGAGGGTTCCCTTTTCTCTGCATCCTCGCCAACACTTGTTTTTTGATTTATTGATGATAGCCATTCTGACAGGTGTGAGGTGACATCTCATTGTGGTCCTGATTTGCATTTCTCTAGTTCTTTATATATTTTAGATATTAACCTCTTATCAGATGTATCATTAGCGAATATCTTCTCCCAATCAGTCAGTTGTCTTTTGGTTTTGTTGATGGTTTCTTTTGCTGTGCAAAAACGTTTTAGTTTGATGTAGTCCCATTTGTTTATTTTTTCTTTTGTTTCCCTTGCTCAAGGAGATCTATCCCAAAAGAAATTCCTGAGAGTTTACTGCCTATGTTTTCTTCTAAAAGTTTTACAGTTTTGGGTTTTACATTTAAGTCTTTAATCCATTTTGAGTCTATTCTTGAATACAGTGTAAGAAGGTGGTCCAGTTTCTTTTTTTGCATGTATCTGTCCAATTTTCCCAACACCATTTATTGAAGAGACTATCTTTGCCCCATTGTATATTCTTGCCTCCTTTGTCATATATTAAGTGAGCATATAGACATGGATTTATTTCTAGGTTCTCTATTCTGTCCCATTGATCAATGTATCTGTTTTTACACCAGTTTTGATTACTATAGCTTCGTAGTATAGTTTGATATCCAGTATCCAAGATTGCCAGGGCTATTTGGGGTCTTTTATGGTTCCATATAAATTTTAGGATTATTTGTTTTAGCTCTCTGAAAAATACCACATTGGTATTTTGATAGGGATTGAATTGAATCTATAGATTGCTTTGGGTAGTATGGCTGTTTTATTTTTAAAGATGAGCTTTTATTTAAAAGATTTCCCCCTGCTCCAAGAGGAATGTGTTGGAGCTCTACTTTCTTTTCTCATGGGTCGATGTCTAAATTAGGAGAGCGTAGTTTGAGAGGCCCACAAAGTACCATTTTAACCATTTCCTTAACTGTAAAATAGAGTCCCTGCTTGGGTCTGGGTAGGAAAATCAGCCATCAAGAGGCCAGGCTTCCATTCCGTTATGGATTACCCATTCAGATGGGTTTGGAGATGACAGGGCCAAATGTCTGGAAATGTGAGACCCACCAACAGCATCTGGCTAGAAAGATGGACAGGTAACAGTAGCTCACCTCTTCCCTAAACTCTTGTTGTAGTAGCCTACCACGTTTATGTAACTTGCTGTTCTTTTAGCAATGGGCAAAGATAGAAAGAATCCCTAGACATTCTACTCCAGCTTCCCATTCATTGGTTCTAAGAGCTCGTTGACAGACAGCTCAAAGTCAAATAGCTTGAAGTAAATTATACTAAAAGACCTAATGGTTATGTGTTATTCGAGACCCTCCCTTCTGGAGGGAATGTGTTGGGGAAGGAGTCGAGCTGAGGTCTGCGTAATTGGGGGAATAACAGGAGGTGGGCAGTGAGGTGGGAAGACAGCAAAAGAGCTAGTCCCAGGTCTTCAGAAGATCTGCTTGCCTGCCGCTTTGAGACTATCAGCTAAGTAAATATCGAACAGTTTTATTGACAGCCCTCTGAGTAATAATTTGTGACATTAAACGATGAGCAAGAAACAGGAAGATGAACTCTGACTCTGAGGCTATGGGGTCTGGGGAAGAAGTTCAAACAGTCCTGGTTTGACTTACCTGCCTAAGCATCAGTGAAGTATCAGCAGTGCAAAATGAAAACAAGGATGATACAGGTTCCTTTTCAGCTACCTGTCCCCAAAGTGACTCAAGCTCCCAGGAGCTAGATGCTGTGTCCTTTTCAGTTGGGATATAGTTCTAAATGTTCAATAAATATTGCTAATGATGACATGGCAGTAATTTGTCACATAATAGTAACTTCCATTGCTTTGATTTTTCTTTTTCAGAATGAGGTCACAGGCCACTGCTGTCAATAAGTATTTAGCAGTTATATAATATGTTCAACAACTATCGATAATGATAAAACAATAACAATTTGTCACATTGTAGTGACCCTCATCACTCTGTTTGTTCCTTTCTAAAACAGGGGCAGAGTTTTCTGTCTACATACCTGACTCACCTGAGTCAGTAAACAACTCAGATATGTTACAATAGGCTAACGTGGCTCAAGAATCCAATAATTTCAAAAACCAGGAGTAAGGCCAGGGAGAGGGCTGCTATGGAAACTTCTGAATGCAAACTTCTGGATACCTTCTCAGATGGTAATTGAATGGAAGTGAGCATAGCATGGTTAGCATCATAAATATCTATGCTAATCCTGCAGGACATCGATTCCAGATAGAATGGCTGGGCCAGAGCAAGGAACAAAAACACAGAGGTACCCAGGTTCCTTGGCAAGAGGAAAGGCTCAGCTTCCCCACCAGTCTCTAAAACACAAATCACCGAGGGCTTCTGTTTGGGTAGGAAGAAGCCGGAGTCAGCAGCTCGGCTCTTTGTGTGTGGCACCGTGTTCCTTCCTCTCTTCTTCCTTCTCCAATCTTTCTTTTCTTTAACAATGCTGATAGAATTTCCTGGGCAAAATAATCTTTTCTCTTTTAAATGGAAAATTTTGTCAAAATGTCACAATGTTCTAATGTCCTCGGAGCTCAACATAACTGGGCCTTAGAAACTTTCCAGGGAAGAGACAATAAGACCACAGTCTGCACAGAGCCCTCTGTGTGTCTGCGGCAGCGAAGACAAAAACAAGCTTGCTGATGTTGGTTAGCGTTGGGCTTTTCTGCTGCTGCTTTTTCATGGTGATTTTCGCTATTCAGTCTAAATTTTTAAAGAACATTGTTTATGTCTCCATTAAGAGAAATTGCTTATGTCTCAAAGTTAACAAATCCTATGTCTTATTTGTCGTTTTCTATCCAGAAGGTGTAGTGGGTTGAATAGTGGCCCCCAATATACATCTGTGTCCTAGAACCTGTGAATGTGACCTTATCTGGAAAAAGGATCTTTGCAGATGTAATTAAATCAAGGGTCTCAACACGAACACAGCTTGGATTATCCAGGTGCTAAATCCATGACAAGTGTCCTTATAAGAGGCAGAAGAAGATAAGACACAGAAAAGGAGAAGGTCATGTGAAGACGGAGGCAGAGATTGAAGCGAATCAGCCAAGGAAGCCAATGAACGCCTGGAACCACCAGAAGCTGGACGGGCCAGGAAGGGTTTTCCCCTAGAGCCTTGGGGGGTTGTGTGGGGGTGGGGCGGATGGAGGCAGAGATTGAAGCGATACAGCCAAGGAAGCCAATGAACGCCTGGACCCACCAGAAGCTGGACAGGAAAGGATTCCCCTAGAGCCTTGGGGGGTTGTGTGGGGGTGGGGCGGGGGGGGGCGTGCAGTCCGTTGATTTTGGATTTCTGGCCTCCAGAGCTGTGAGAGAACACATTTCTGTTCTTTTAAGCTACCCAGTTTGTGATAATTGGTTGAGGCAGCTACAGGAAACTAATACAGAAGTTTAGAAGGAAATGGAGGATTTATCCAAATCCTGGTGGACAGAGAGATTCCATTCTGAAAGGCTTTCCTCAGGTCCCTGAGACTCAGATGATCCAGGGCTGTGAAGAGATCTGGCCCAGGCATGTTTCAGCTAAAACCTGACATGGCTCCATGGTGGAGATGCCTAATGGGTAGACCAAATTTAGGGAGCAAAGATCCCCCGACGGTATAAAGGCATGTAGACCCTGAGGCGGGCTCCTCATTCTAGGAGGTATGTTATGTGATGAGATGGCAGGCCCACGGAGCATTTCTACTTTGCTAGGGAGGGGTGTATCTTGTTAGTTCTTGAGCTGAGATGTAGGTCCCTGACTCCACCTCCACCCATGACAGACTTTCACTTTCCCAGAACTCCACCCCCACCTTGCACACCCACATCCCTCTGGAATCCTCCATCACATGGCATTCCAGGCAGTTATCACCAAGCTGAGAAAGTTGACAGACAAGATGAAATATCTTCATACTTCTAGTATAAAGAACACGAAGTGATGGTTTTTATCTCTTATATTATGGAACAGTCCCCTGGCGGGGAAAGTAGAGATATCAACAGAGATCTATGGGATGTGATCTGTTAGTTTGCTGGTGCACTCATAGAAGGGAGCACTTCTCCTTGAGAGAATCTGGAAGCTTTCTGAGAAGATATTTGAGCTAAGTAATGACCAGGAACTGCAGACTGAGGAGGCAGAGGAAGGCCTTCTGGGCAAAAGCATCAACACGAGCCAAGGCTTATAATATGCTTGTAGAGCAACTAGAAGCTCAGGGCCATAAACAAGCAGGGGTGAGGATGAGGGGTGAGTGAATGCAGAAACAGGTTGGAGAGGGTGGCTGGTGCCAGGCTATTAAGGGCCTCACACATCCTTGATGACTCAAACTAAACTGGTTATCTTCTTCCTAAACCCCCCTCTTCCTCCCCCAGTGTTCTCTAGCTCATGAAAGGAATCATTACTCATCCAACTGGCAGAGACCTGGGCACCAGGCGTGGTCCTTCCTCGCCCTCTTTAGTATCTCTTGAATCCATCCAGCTCTCTTCATTCCTGTGCCAGCCCATCACCATCTCCAGCCTAGACGTCTGCAGAGGTGCTCCCCTCGTCCCCATCCCCTTGCACCCTATCTCCCTGCTCCCACTGTGCCTTGCTTCTACTCCATTCTTACCTGCAGCCCAAGTGATCCATTTAGAACACAGATCTAATCATATCACTTGTCTGTTAGTGTTAAACTCTGTTTTAAATGACTCACAATACCCTCTATGATACAGTGTCTGATCCAAAAATACAGAGGCCCTTCTAATAGAAAGCAGTAGTGCTCTGTCATAGCGTTTCTCATCCTCAGGCTTTCTCCCTACAGAACCTCTTTTGGCCAGTTTTGGGTTTTGGTACTTCTTTCTTGAAGTTATCTCCATATCCCCAAATATTATGTTTATATTGAAGTTTCTTGATTTATCAATCTTGAATATCCTAGTACAATAAATAAGGATTCAGTTGACTTCTATTACCTTTTGTCTCTCTTCTCTATTCCCAACTGTTCCTAGTTCTTCCTCTGTGGCTTCCAGAAAGCTATCTGGTGGCAAGGTGGGTGATGAGCTGCAGAGAGCCACGTCAAGAAGATCGATAAGGAAGTATTGCCAGAGTCCACAGAAAATGAAAAAGCTCTGGACTAGGGCAGTAGCAGGAGATGGAAGAGAGAGCCCAGTTAAGGAGATGTTTCTGAGGACACAATCAGGAATTGGTGAGCCTTAAATATAGATGAGAGGAAATGAGTATTCAAAGACTATTCCAGTTTCTACCTCTTGAGAAGAGGAAAACAGTGTTGCTATTTGCTGAGATAAGAAAACTGAAGAAAGGGAAGGTATAAGTTGAGGACAAGTTAAATTTTTAAGTTAAGCGGTGAGTCACTTGGGAGGTAGCTGCAAATGAGGATCTGGAGCTCAAGAGAAACATCTGAGCTGGAGCTATGGGAGTCATGAGTTTCTAGATGGTGGATGACATGAGGGTGTGGATGAGCCCATCTAGAGAGAAGATATAGAAGAGCAGGAAAGAGCAGGTGGAACCTTGGCGCAGGTAAAGGAACAACCCATGGAAGGGAGAGGAAATGATAAACCAAGAGGCAGGAAAAGAGGCAGGAAAGCCAAGGGAGGAAAGAGTTTCAAGAAATAAGGTCACAGGGAAGTGGCGAAACTGTGACGTGGCCATCCCCTTGACACATGGAGAAGAAATGAATGTACCGACAAGGAGCAAAGTGCAGGCATGATATTTGCTAAACGAACCCAGCAACGTTATTCATTCAACCAATACTTATTGAGGACCTACTAAGTGTCTAGGCACTGGGGATTCATTTCAGCAAAACTGCCCCAAATCCCTGTCCTTGTGTAACTCACAATACAGTGGAGAAGATAGATGGCAAATAAGAAAAATGAAATACATAGTGTGTTAGAAGGTGGCAAGTGCTAAAGAGAAAAAATGAAGCAGGGACGGGAGGAAGATAGGGGGAGTGGCAGTTTCTCACGGGTGGCCAGGGAAGGCCTCACTGAGGAGGGGACTTTTTTTTTTTTTTTAATGCTGAGAAAGACTTTATCATGTATTTATTTATTCATTTATTTATTTATTTATTTATTTATTTATTTATTTATTTATTTATTTATTATGGTGATATTGGTTAACAAAATCCAATAAGTTTTAGCTGTACACTTTAACACTTTAACAGCAAAGCATATATATATTTACACTGTGTGTTCGCCTCTCATAGTTAGATTTCCTTCTATAACCACATATTTGACCCCCTTTACCCCTCGACCTCCCGCCTCCCTCCTACTCTCTGGTAACCACTAGTCTATTGGCCATGTCCATTAGTCTCTGTTTATCCTGTTCATTTGTTGCTTTGAGGTTTATATCCCACATATAAGTGATATCATGTCAAATGGCAGTATTTCATCTCTTCTTATGGCTGAGTAATACTCCATTGTATATATGTACCACAGCTTCTTTAGCCAATCATCTATCATAGAATACTTCGATTGCTTCCATGTCCTGGCCACTGTGAATAATGCTGTTTTGAACGTTCGTGTGCAAATATCTTTTCGGATATGGGTTTTCAAGTCTTTGGGGAAACTTTTGAGAAAAGACTCAAAGAGTGAGGAAGTAAGCCACACGGATATCTGGGGGAGGACAAACCAAGAAGGGAAAAGAATGGGCTAGGAGTGCTCGAGGGCCAGCAAGGAGCCTGGTGTGGCTGGAGCAGATGGAGCCAGAGAAGAAGTCAGAGGACTTGTATTACAACGTTTCAGGCTGTGATGATGAGGAACGAGGCTTTCATTCTGTGGGACGTGGGAGCCATTGCAGGCTTATGAGCATGGTAGTGACAGGATCTGACTTGTGTTTCAACAGAACCACTCATCGAGCAAGAGAATTGGCATTGAAAGGTCATGCTTTGAAGTTCCAAGGCAATGACGGGTAAAGCATAGAAGGAGGAAATTCAAAAGTTGGAGGTGTACTCAAACAAGATAAACGTCTCTGTGGACCAGAAGCAGAACATAAATTCAGAGATTCAAGCCACAGGCCTGATGGGTCTGCAGTGGGGCTATCCAGGAGTTTGGCCCTTGCAAAGTGCCCAGGGCTAAAAATACTCCCTAGAAGATTGGGGGCTAGAGCCAGACCTGCTGTGGGAAATAGATAGTGGGATGGTGCCCTTAGAGTGAGATGTATAGTTTATCATGTTTGTTTGTTTTTAGTTTTAAAATCTAAACTCTGTGCATGGATTCCACTTTCGTTTATGCTAGATCAATTATTTGGAAAGACACGCATCCACTTGGGGAGTGGAGTGGGAGGCTGGGGCAGGGGTCTCCCGCTCTTTCATTTTTATATACTTCTAATGTTATTTCTCTCTTTCTCTCAATGAGTATATATAATAATACAGAGAAAGTAGCAGGAGGCTGGTGCGGTGTGGGCAGAGTAGGATCAGAATTGGAAAGAAGCCACTGGATCGAGCCATTAAGAGATCGCTGGTGGCGTCAGCAAGAACAGATTTCTTGGAGTCTGTGGAGACAAAAGACTGACTGACAAAACACACAAGACATGCGAGTGAGTTAAAAAGTATACGACTAAAACAAACAAACCTGTAAGTAAAAAAAAAAAAAAAATAGTATACGACTGCTATTTCAAGAGTTTGGACAGGAAAGAGAAGGAGATAAAGAGGGGGCAAGAGGGGGAACAGGGTCAAGAAAGACTTTTTTAGGTGGAGGAGACTTGAGGGTATTGGTCAGATAAGAGAGTAGGAGGTGGAGGGAGGGAGAGATTTAAGATGTGAGAAAAAGAAGGGATTGCCCCAGGGGAAGGGCGGGGCTCTACCTCCTTGGAGCCCAGAGAAGGTGGTCCAGGCAGCCCTGTCGGACACAAGTGTTGGGCTGGGTGAGCAGTGGATGGTGTGGTTGGGGGTAAGGGCTTTTAAAGCTGGCCCACGCCTAGCAGCTTCAGTGACGGAGTGGCCTGTTTGTCCCCTATCTGGCCTGTCTTTACTTCTCTAACCCTCCGCTATACTGTGAGGGCAGGAACCATGCCTGATTTATCCCCACGGCTCTGGTACACAGTATTTGGAGCAGCTGCCATGGGGATGGGACAGGGTGGTAATTAGGAAAAAGAGCAGGGTTTCCAAGTGACTCTGGGAGGGAGGTCTGCTGAGCAGGCAACCATCAGGAGGTAACGCTGTCAGGCAACAGGGCTTGGGATAGTTTTTTTCTCTCTCATGCAATGCCAGGCAGTGCTGGAGCATGCCGAGAAAGCAGATGGGTTTTTTGTAATGTGAGTTGACCTGCTGTCATTCTCAGTGGAGGCCTGGAAGAGTTAGTGTAGCTCCCCAAGGCCCTGGCTTCATTCCTAGAGAGTGTTCTTGCCTTGGGTGGCCCTGTCCTTTGTGTTTGTAGCTGCTGTGACCAGAGCAAATTAGTGTGTAAGCCTCAGCTAAATGTCATCCCCAGGGACGTCTTCTGCTTGCCTCTCCCTCCTCTGGATCCCGGGCAAGGGGTGTTGGGGGTCCCACTAGGAAGCCGCCAGGACGGAGAGTACACTGGGAGGGCGAGAGCGTGCTGAGCATCGGCCATCCACCGACAGGCCTTCGGTATGGTCGCCAAGCCAAGCAGAGCGGGAACAATGGCGTTAGCCAGGACACAGCGTTCTGGAGGCCTACAGAAAACCAAAGCACACATCACACCGGGCAGGGTAGGTGAGTCAGATGATATAAGAGGAACAGGTGGAATTTGGCAGTGAGAGACTAGGGCGGTGCGAGTTGGCTCAGGATTCGGGCTTAATAAATTGGGGCGTGTGCCCTTTTATTTGATTCCCAACGCATTTTGCTTTGCTGAGGGCAGATTCGTAAAGGAGTGGCCAAATTCAGCTGTAAATGGTTATAATTAATAATATTTATGTTTGCTTTCCTGTTGAACTTTGAAGTCTGGCAGTTAGTAACCATGCCTTGTTATCCTTATGCCCACCACACACAGTAAGTACCCAGTAAATCTTGGTGGCGTGAATGGCTAAATGACCTTAGTGTTTAGCTGGTCCAAGGACTTCTATAATCATAATAGCCTGGGTCAGCAGGATCCTGAGATGTAAGCCAGTCCTTCTCCTGCACCCAAGAGGGACTTCACAGATGAGAACAAATTCTAAATGCCCTAAATCCATAAGTTGTCAGAAAAATGGACTCTTGTCTCGAATGAACTCAGTGTATCTGACCTAGAGTCAGAAGACCAGACTGAGTAAACTCTTGTGACTTCAGGCACCTACCTAACAGCAGTTCTCCCTTTCTTTCTATCAAGATTCTAGTTTTGTTCAGATAGCAACATGCCCAACCCTAGGGGACAAATCATTATTGTCTGTCCTGTGGGAAATTATCTTGATACTTCAAAGTACTCTATCAGGCAAGCTGTGTCTGGAGGTCATGAAAAGAAGGACTTAGATTTTTTAAGATGGTCAAATTACCCAGCTTATGGATTTAATTTAAAACTTGCAGGGAGAAACAAGGGGAAAAAATCGGGGTAGGTGAACACACTTAGGGTAACGTGGAAGGGGCACACTGGCTGAACCCTTGTTCTACAGTGTTGTCTCTCTCTCTTCCTCCCTCCCGTCTTCCCTCCCTCTCTCCCACCACCCTTCCCCACTGACGGTGTGATTATGAGAACCAGGGTTGAGACTGAACAAATGGGCTCAGCAAACAGAAGGTGCCTGGAGCCAACACACACTCTATGAAAGAAACACGGGTCGAGTACCTCTGGCTACAACCACATGGTGGCCCTGTGGGCAGGGGGGAACAGCGCAAGAGGGGCTAGAATGGAATCATGATGGGGTAATCAAGGGAGCTGACTTGTGGATGATAGTTATCAATCTGGAATTAGCATGATCCTTACCTTATAACTTGGTTTTCTACCGCTTTCTGTCTACACTCTTGTCTTCTTATATCCTTTTTATCTGTGTTCAACATCCATATGTTTCATTTATTCTATGTCTAGCGCATCTTGCAAGTTACCAGCTTACTATCTATACTTAACACATCTTAGGAATTTTGCCCATTTTCTGTTTTTCTTGCCTTCTAGGGTAGCTTTAAATATTCTCAATAATACAGCCAACATATATTACATTAGTATGAGCCAACCTTTGGCAATCTCGAAACTTCTGTGTGGTCATGTGACTCATTTATGGTCAGTGAGACCCCAGGGGGACTTTTTAGGGGGCATCTGGGAAAGATTTTCTTCCTTGACAAAAGACAGGAGTGATGCAGGGAAGAAGTCCCTTGTTCCCCTTCCTCCCTTCCAGTGTCTTCAGCACTGGAACAGTGCCTGGCACATAATAGACAATCAACAAATGATTGAATAAGTGAGTGAATGGTACTTGTGCCAGTCTTGACATCTATGACTCTGAAATCATGCTTCGACTTCTGCTTAAGCTTCATAGCTAAGTCCAGGCTTGGGAAGATGAAAGCAGGATGGAGAAAAAAAATCTCGTGATGATTATTTAATAATAATAATACTATTAACAGCAGCTAACGTTTATTGTGTCAGAAATGGTTCTGAGTATTTTATATTTAATCCTCACAATAACCGCAGAAGGTAGAAATGATTATTACCCTCATTTTGCATGTGAGGACACTGAGGCACAGAATATAAGGTAACTTAAGTGAAGTCACTCAGGTGACAAGTGGTGGCCCTGGAATTGAATCTAGACAACTTGAGTTCAGAGTGCACACACTTAGACACAACCCCATCTTTTAGTTTCATATTGTGGCTGTAACAACTTACCACACACTTTGTGGCTTTAAACAGAACGAGTTTGTTTTCCCACAGGTCTGAAGATCGGCAGCCACACAAGACTAACATTAGAGTGGCTGCAGGGTAGGACACTTTTCTTGCCTTTTCCAGTTCTAGAAGCTGTCGAAATCTGTTGCCTTGTGCCTGCGTCACTCTGATCTTTGCTTCTGTTGTCACATCTGCTTCTCTGACACTTCTGACTCCCTCTTATAAGGACTCATGATTACATTAGGCCCGTCTGGATGTTATAGGATAATTTCTCTATCTCAAGATCCTTAACTTAATCACACATGCAAAATCCCTTTTGCTGTCTAAGGGAACATGGTCATAGGTTCTGGGGATTAGTTCGAGGACATCTTTGGGGGTCAGATTCTTCTGACTACCACATCGTTCTGCCTATGCAGGTCCGATATCCTGTATCACACCAGGTCCTGGACCAACAGGGCCCGCCTCCTGCAGCAGAAGTTCTGTCACACACCAAGGAACGAAGGAGTGTCCCCTCAAACCTTTGCCTGCTTTCCTAAAAGTTTCTAGCTTGTTCCCACCTCCCCCAACTGCATCCCCCCTGTTTCCACCAAGCAGAGTTGAAATACTTGGTAAACCAGTAATATGAACCAAACAGGTGAATTACGGGGCCTTGGCTCTTGTTCGTCGGTGTATCTGGATTGGGTTCTATACGTGAATCAGGTCCTTAGTTCTCTCCCCCTTCCTCAGTCAGCTGGCCCCATCCTTGTGGGTGTTTTCTTTATTCCTAATTTACTTTTATTTCTACTCCTAATTCAAATTAGAGTAATTTGTCTCAGTTCTCTTGAATTCCTTCTTCCAATCTCCCTGATCAACCCCTTGGTTCCAGGTAAAACTCTACTTCTCAGCTATTTTGACTCAAACTCAGTGATTTCCCTGGATTCCTTCCAGCAGCAGCCTTTTCCAGACCCATTTTGTCTGTCTGAATAAGTTCCCCCCAGAGATGTGGTTTTCAGACTTATTTTTAGCTGCAGAAGAACCCTTTGTTGAAATGAAAGCCCAATATATAAAGCAGATGGAATGGAGCTCTTTGGGGAGGGGCGGAGCCCCACCAGCAGGGCCCCTGATCTGCCCCACTCTTCCCAGTCTGAAAACTCTCGCTCTACAGCCCCTCCCACTTTAAGTCTGGCCCTGTGGATTTGCTTCTTCTCAGTTAACTGTCTTCGCTCTTGATGGCTTCCTTTAGTGCCTTGGCCAGCACAAATCATTCTCTTCACTTCCCTCATGCTCTTTGAAGGTCACGTTTCCCCTCAGAAGCAAAACATTTAACTTCTTTGTCTCTACCCAGGGTGTCGCCATGTGGGTCTTCCTCTCACCTGCTTGTGTCCCACCTGTACGTGGCTGCAGGGATGGAGGCTGCGCTGAAATGGGCTGGCCAGCCAGCTGCGCATCACCCGACCTCTCCACTTTATATAGATTGTAGCTCTCTGGTAACCGGACAGTTGTCTATTTTATTCCCAGAGAATTCTTTTTGGTCACAGCCACCTTGGAGGAGTAGAAATGCTTCCACCTCGGGAAGACACAGGTTGCAATGTGCCTGGTGGGAGGTGGGGGTGGGAGGTAAAGCTGTGGGCAAGATCTTCTGACAAATCACATGGAGCTCCCTGTGCAGTTTATATCAACTCTTGTTCTGGGCCCTCTAGGCCAGGTTTGGAGTGGAGTTTCTTCCCCAGTGGGTGGGTCTGGACCACAGGGGTTGCTTCAAGAGTCCCTGTAAACTCAAGGACCAGGACCTGTGGGTCCCTTCTAAGTCCTGTTCTTTTCTCATTCTGAATAAATAATTACTTCCATACCTAATCTTGTATCTAAATTTGTGGGGTTTTTTTTCTTTCTCAAAGACAGCCTGCCAAGTCCTATAAGCTCAGGCCCTACAAAACCTGGATGTATATCTGGGAACTTTGGCCTTGGGATTCTCCCAGGGGACTAGGGATCCATGTGAAAAAAAGGCAGAGAGTCTCATCTCCAGGGCTTTC
>NW_006443124.1:11003285-11009589 GCF_000325575.1 Pteropus alecto
GCATTCCTGGCTTTGTGTACAGGGCATCAATGTCAAATGCTGTGGCAGAAGGCAGGGAGGGCTAAGTTTTGACATGCTTCCTGTCCCATCTGTAGCATGCAGTTTCCACTGTGGAACTCTGAGGCTGCAGACAGCCAGAAACCCATGAGGCCAGGGAAGGGCTGCTTTCTACTGGTTGTTCGCCCTGTGCCACATAGTTCCTGCATCCAGCCTGGGTGCAAACTCTGGCCAGTCTTCCTGGGAGGAGTCAGAAAATGGTTCTTTCTCTTTGGAACAGCTTTTCCATCAGGCCAGGACTCCTAATCTAGGCCTCAACTTGGCAGTACTGCCATTTGACTGTAATTCCTAAATCTCACTTTTAAGAGTCATGTTTTGCAAAATGGGAGAGATTGCCTGCCTGGTTGGAATATCGCGGGGCTTGTAAACTCTGTGCCTAAGATCCAGTAGACACTTTGGATCTGCTCTTGCCCTGTACTGTTTCACAGGCATTGGTACAAGTCAGATCTGAAAGCTGGAGATAGCAAACACTGCTTTAAAAGCATGTAGGGGCACTTCGGGATACAGATAGTGGGTTGAAGCTTCCCCGCAGAGCTTCTCCTTCTCAATGCCTAGCAAAGTAAAAGAAAGTAGGTAAGACCCCAAGGGAAACTTACTGTCAGCAACCAATACAATAAACTTCAAATTTGACACCCAAAGAAAGACACAGATGATGGTTTTGGAGTGGCGAAGAGTGGCACAGCTCCCTACCCTGTCCTTGACACCCAGAAATCCAAAATCCCGAACATTCTCCCTGGTGCTCTTGAATCTGAAAGGAAACAGATGTGAGTCAGGCCCTTATACCCTTCCTCTTTTGAATGAGCAGTATCAAAAAGTGCGTGGGGAGAAATAGGGGAAGCAGGGAACACGAGCCACTGAGCTGACTCAGCTGATGGAAATAAAAAAACACTCCAACTTGAGAAATTGAGCTAAAGCCTGGGTTATCCCCCTTCCTTGGAAAAGGTGTAGTGTC
This sequence comes from Pteropus alecto, assembly GCF_000325575.1. Classification (NCBI taxonomy): domain Eukaryota; kingdom Metazoa; phylum Chordata; class Mammalia; order Chiroptera; family Pteropodidae; genus Pteropus; species Pteropus alecto. Next base: position 11,004,295 of record NW_006443124.1, read on the forward strand.
CTCCTCTCCAGCCCCCACCAGGTGACTTGAGCCTTGTGCAGGACATTACTCAGAACCTCAGGACGGGAGTACACATAGGCAGGTCTTGCAGCAGAGACTCTGCCTCTGCTGAGCTCTTCCTTTCCCCTTCCCCCCCTCATACTACAAAGGGTGTGCAGAATCCAAATACCTAGCTTCTCACTTTGCTCAGAGGGAAAAACAGACTGGTCTCAAACAGTGGGGAGATGGGAAGTAGGCCCCCCTCTGCCACCATCATGTTACAGCAGTGTAAAGAAGGTCTGGACAGAGCCACCGAACCAAGATGACAAGAAATGGATGCCAACACATGGCAGCAAATTATTAATGGTAAATAGAAGGAAAACACTGGGCAAATGACAAGGAAATTCCTTACAACAGCTTTACATATAAATGACTTAATGAGAACATGAATTTAATAAATTGGAAGCTCAAAGATGGGATGATAAAACACGGGAATTGATGGAAAGAAAACAAATAAGAAAAAATATTATTATAGACTATTATAGAATGAATAAATAAATTAGAACTAACAAGAAAGAGAACTGACCCCACTGAAACTAAAATTACTGAATTAGGATATCTAAACAAAGTAAAGAGATTCAAAAAGTCAGAATTAATAGAAATGGAATACAGACAAAGATGATCCAATTTAAGGATTAACTGATATCTCTGACAAAGAGGAACCAAAAACAGAGATATAAGACAATGTCTAATGCAGAAAAAACAAGACTAAAACTGCAGATTGAAAGATACATTATGGTCCAGAAAAGTTTGATCCAGAATGTTTAATACTAAGATATATCTTAGTTGTCACTGAACTAAAAAAAAAAAAAAAAAAGAAGAGTGACTTCTTCAGGAATATGAGCAGAAAGAGAAAGTCCCCTAATGAGGGAGAAAATTCATGCTGGCCTCAGACTCCTTTCCAGAAGAAAAAGGAGCAAAACCCACCACGTTCTATGAGAAACAAGGTGAGACTCAAGAATATTATATCTAGCCAAGATATGGTTCTAGTGTAACAGCAACAGAGACATTCGTAAGCATCCAAAAAAAACCTTCTTGAAAAAGCAGAAAGAGAAAGTCCCCTAATGAGGGAGAAAATTCATGCTGGCCTCAGACTCCTTTCCAGAAGAAAAAGGAGCAAAACCCACCACGTTCTATGAGAAACAAGGTGAGACTCAAGAATATTATATCTAGCCAAGATATGGTTCTAGTGTAACAGCAACAGAGACATTCGTAAGCATCCAAAAAAAACCTTCTTGAAAAAACAGCTTAACAATGAAATTCAGTCTATTGAGATTAATTGAAATAAAGAGCTCGCAAATGGAGAAACCTTGATAAAAGGACCAGTGAGGCCCATTAAATTCATTTAAATCTAGATGTAAACCAAGTGTCAATCCAAAAGTTTAGGCTATAATAAAGAATAAAAGGTATTTATTTGAGCAAAAAGAATTGCAACCCGGGAGACACAGATTCAGGTAGCAACATAAACCACTCTGGAGAGGAATAAAGAAATGCAAAGTCTATAAAGGCAAACCCCACAAAATAATTCTCTCATGCAAACAAGGGTTGCTAGCTAGGTTAATGGGGATTGGTTAGTTCCAATATGCAAAAACTACAAGGAGAAGGTCAAATCCATATGTGTCCATGCAGCAGTTGCTGTTCCAAGATGTTTATGACTCAGCTTTGAGCTGAGTTTAGCAACGATTTAACTGAGGCACATCTGTGCATATGCCCAACTACCCTAATAGCCACCTGACTCAATTTTAAGTGACCCTCTTAGCGATACTTATTCCATTTTTTTATTACCACACGTAACTATGCAATCGTTACAGAATAGCATGTGATTATCATACACCTTGATAACATAACAATAATAATATAAGTAACAAAAGTCAAGGCACAGTCAAGGAAGATGGAAAGATCGAAGAAGTCATGAGAGCTAATACACACACATAATTGCAATGTAGAATTAAAAACAATTACTCTAACCTCTTAATGTTTTTCAGAATTTTTGATTAACCTCAGAAGTATCTGTTAGGAAGTAATATCTCTTGTGGTCAAGAAACATTTGGAGTTCAACTCTTCCTTCAGTTTCACTTCAAGTTCTTTTAAATTCGAGTAAATTTAAAGCTTTTTTTAAAAATGGCATCTGTATTATGGGCTAATTCTTATATAAAATATCTCTATGATCTTTCCTCTGATTTGTAAATATGCATAGAAAGCTTTCTGGAATGATAGAATGCAATGATGATTTCTATAGTTGATTCTGTAAGGTGGTATAGAGCTAATTATTTTTTTGCTTGTCGTTTTAAAATATTTTAATGTTTCAATAAATAAACAAAAAACAATTTTCAAATATTAGAAAAAATGTTTTCAGGTATCTCATTGAAATAGGATAAATAGTTCAGAAACAGACTTGGCAGAGATCGCTGCCATCTCCCAATGTCTATTCTCCTAAGACTTTGTGGAATTTTTATCTGTCCACGTGATGACCAGAATAAAGACCCCATTTCCAAGCTCTGACCAATAGGACGTACTCAGACATGCCATATGACAGCTTCTGGAATCATTTGAGGGTGTTTGCTTATTTTCTCTCTATCACCCTCATTCCCTCCTGCTGCCTGGAATGCAGATGTCACCATAAGGGACCATGAGGTCAAGGCCTTTCAAAGCAAAGCAACATAGAAGGTGTGTGTAGAATGTCACATCACCTAGAATGCCTATCTGGCTAACATGAGAAAGGAGGAGACATTTTTACCTTGTTGAATCAACTGAACGTAATCCTAACTGAACCACAGACTGATACACACATGTAGAAATTTAGTTTGTGGTACTATTTGCACTGTACATAATTGAGAAAGATGAAAACAATCGGCTTGGCTCACCATAAATAAATCACCGTGGACTTAAATGTGACAAAAATTTTAAAACATTTTATAAGAAAATACAAAGAGAATATCTTTATGAATTTGAGATAGGGAAATATTTTAAAAAGAGATTTTTATGGTGAAAACCATTAAGGAAATAATATGCAAGCTTTAAAAAATTGTAAGACATTTTTAACCTTTTACATGACAAAAAAAATTACAAGCAAAAGTAAAAGATAAGCAACAGTGAGGTCTGTCATGTTCAAGTTCAGTGTGGTGCTAGGTGTGTATGTGGAGTCGGGGCAGAGGGGTGGTCAACTAAGTTTGAGGAGAGCTGCATAGTCCCTTTACCTCTCAGAGTGACAATGCATGTTAGCTTGTCAGAAGCTCTGAGGACTTCTACAGAAACCACACATATAGTTATTTCACTGCGGGACCACTCTCTGTGTATACATAACATCTATGGACTTCTGGGTGTGTAAAGGACACTTGGAAATGCTGCCATAAGAAATAACACTGCCTCATGTGAGAAATGATTGTCGCATTCACCTTTGTGTCCCCACAGGTAATTCTCACTCCTTCAGCAGTTCTGACCAGCAGTAGCATTGGAGGATGAGGAAGAAGAAGAGGAAGAGGAGGAGAAGAGAGGAAGAAGAAAAATAAGAAGGGAAATAGAAATTTGGGGTTTGGGGACGAGGTATAAATTCTCTCAGTAGAGTGAACATATATCCCAAGAAAAGAAAGTCAGATGCAATCTGGGCTTTTCCTTCTCACCGCCGCATGCTACAAGTAGATGTTCTGAAATATGCCCAACTAGGGGGTGGGGAGTAGGGTGGGGGGGAGACCATTTTAAAGACAGTTCACATCCCAGGGTGTTGTAATGCAGAAAATGGCAGTTGGGACAGACTTCTTGCCAGTTATAGGAAAAGAGCAGATGTGGCCCAGGATGATCAATTCAACATGGATTGGCCACACACTGTCTCTCTCTCTGGGCTCTGACATTAGGCATCTGTAGTCTAGAGAAGGAGATTGTATTAAACATTTTATTTCAGGTATAGTTTAAAGCCCTTTACTTATTTTATCTCATTTAATCCTGTGATATAGGTATTATAATTATTCTCATTGGGGGATGAGAAAAGAGAGGCAGAGTTAAGTAAATTGCCTAAAGGTTAAAATCTAGCAAGGGATGGAGACAGGATTCCAATCTAGGTGGTTTGCCATCAGTCCAGCTCCCTGACCCACTGCTCTACCCATTTCTCCTGAAACATCATGATAGAGGGAGGAACAGAGGGAAACGCAGAGTCAGAAAGGTCTAGCCGAATGTCAGTTCACCTTAGTGACAGCTGCGGGTTAGCCTGGGAGAGGAGAGATGGGAAAGCCATTGCCGGGTGAGGTCAACTGCCTGAAAGCCAGGGAAAGGGGCAGGGAGGGGGCTTCACTAAAAGCCAGTCGTGCCAAGTCCAGATATGGTCTTTGGGCACCTTCAGCCAGCAAAGGTTTCTGGGTATGGGGGACAGGCCCGGGTATTTCTCATGAAGATATTGGGGGGCCAGGCAATAGGAGAGGGGAAGGTGTGGAGAGTGGGTCAACAGCGGATCAGGCCAGTGGAGGAACAGGAGGCAAATTGCCATATTCCCAAAGACAGAGCAGAGAGGAAGGCAGAGGGAAGGGAAAGAAAAGGAGGCTTCCGGAGGATTTGGAGCTGGATTTTGTATGGATTTTATATGAAAAGGACCCCGGCCCCCTGATAACTTCGGCTTAGGCAGAGGCGTTAGTTTTCTGAGTTTCGTCCACGTTTTGGGTAGTGATATTAGCTGAGAGAATGTGCATGCATCCTCTTTGCACAATCGCCCCAAGCTCTTGGGGCAGGTAGGGTGATGGTCATTTGCAATCTGATGCCTTGACTGTCGGGCTCCGCTTTTCTATTGCACAAATCCCGGGCTTGAACTGCACATCCTGCGCATTTGTTGCGAAAGGAGCCGAAGGCTGGTCCCTTGCCCAGGAAGGCCGCCCGGCCGGACGCGCGGGTCCCGCCCAGGATCCCGCCCTGGTTCGGACCAGAGCATCAGGTGGGGCCCAGGACACCAGCTTACGTACGAGGCTGAGGCGGCCTCTCCTGGACCCAGCCGGCCGCAGGCAACCCGCCGACACTCTGGCCGGTGTTCCCAGTGCATTCGCAGGCTCCGACGTGGGGGAGGCGGCTTGGCGGGGAGACCCCTGGGGCACACGCAGCACCCCATTCCCCTCCCCGCGGAACGGGCTTCCTAGCGCGCGGGCTCCGACACTCTCACCCGGGCTCGGCCCCAGCCTCCCGGGAACACGCGGCAGGCGGGCGGGCACCGGCCCCCCGGGCACTGCCCACCCCGGCCCCCCAACTCGCAGACTACAAGTCCCAGCAGCCCGCGCAGCC
>NW_006443124.1:11010255-11031155 GCF_000325575.1 Pteropus alecto
CACCCGCCTGGCTCGGTCCAGGTGCGAGGACACACCGAGGCCCCGGGGGCGGGAGAGAAGGATCCGAATGCTTCGGACCCCCATCTCCCCGGGTATCTCTTTCTGCACTGCTGGGGAGATTCCTGGCCGCGCAGGTGCTGTTGGATGGGCACTGCCGGTGAGGATGAAGCCTTAGGGATCCGGCGGAGTCCCCCAAATGAGTTTAGGGAGTGGCAGACTGGGTCCTGAAGACCCTGGGCCTGCTTTTCCTTCCCCCTCCAACCCCCCCATCCCCAACCTAAGCGGCGGGATCCTGGGTGCGATTCCAGGCAGGTCCGGCCGCGGTGGTCGGGTCTGAGGCAACCATTCCCCAGGAACTGGGGCGATTCCAGATTCAGCCCAGTGGATGTTTGTCTGGGCTCCAGTTCGGGTATGCCTTCTGCAGGACTAACGGCTTTGGTAGTCCCGGCAGGGGTCTCTGGTCCTGAGCTGGCCAATGGCCAACTTCCTAAGGGTTTTTCTAATTTACCCTGGGGAGGGGGGCCTTTTGTGGGTTGTGTCTGCAAGTCCCCTAATGTCTAAGGCTGGATCTGGGTGTGTCTGGGAGGCTGGGCTGTGACAGTGAAGGAAGCTGTGTCCTCCTGCCAGCATGTGAGGCCCTGGTCGGCAGGGAAGGGGGAGGGAGAGCCCAGGGCTGTTGGGGGGAGGGGGAAATGCTGAATATGTGACAGATAAAGAATTGGTTCTGGGGCTAAATAAGGGAGCCAGGACTTATGTAATTAATGCTATAAATACAGTCATCCGAATTTATATATGTAAATTTTCCCTTTAATCTGAAAATACTTTTGTTGGTCTACTTTGGAAAAATGCCCAACTAAAGCAGGAGCTCTTGGTTTCGTAATTTCTAGACTGGGGTGTTTTATTTACATTGGGGAGGGGGCTATGTGTCGGTTAAGTAAGTTTAGAGCAGGAGGAACAGATTCAGAGGTTGGACGAATCAGAGATTCACCTCACGCCTGCACTGTACATCAGAATTTATGTACCCAAGGAGGGAAGCGCCGGAATCCTAACAGACCTGCCGATTAGCTGGAGGCCAAGAGACCTGTGAGTGTTTTTGTCTGTGTGCATTTTTCCTGCCCAACTGACCAGAAAGTTATGTCTGGGTCTTGTCTGTGGCCAGGGGTTACTCTAACAGTTGGTCTTGCAGGTGGGAGCGGTATGTAGAGTAACCAGATTCAGACTGCCTGCATGAATCCTAGACTACTTGCTGGCCATGTAACCTTGGGTGAGATATTTAACCCCTCAGTGTTGTCATCTGTAGAGTGGGCTAAAAATATTACCTCTCTCATAGGGTTGTTGTGAGGATTCAATGAGAGGTTCCAGGTGAGGTACTCAGTGTCTGGGCACATGGTGTGGACACAGTAAATGAGACATGATACCTAGTGCCAATGTGGATGTGAAGAGTGGCGTGTGTAAGAAGGCAGCAGAGAATGCGTTCGCTCCATCATATGGCATCCTCTCGTCACTACATGTACAGAGATTGTTCTTAGAGACTGAGCTGAGGGGCCTAGCTGCACTGCCAGAGGTGGGCTGGAAAGTCCCTTCTCCTCAGGTCCCCGTGTTTGCTCGTAGACCATTTCTGTGAGGATTTGGGGTGTTATCCCTATGGTGAGCTGAGGGACAAAGAAGGGACTGACTCAGGTAAGGGCGTACAGCCTGAGCTCAGGGGCCTGGGTTACTATGCCAGGTTAAGCTGGATAGATGGATGCCTTCCACGCCCTCTGTGCTCTGGGCCGTCAGACTCCTGGGAGGACTTGGACAGGACTTAATTTGGGTGGAGACCTTGGGTGGGGTTTGGACTGAATTTAGGAGTTTGGTCTCCATTCTCCTCTCCTTGTCATTCTGGGAAAATAATTTCTTCCTTTATCTTGCTATAAAATGAGCACACCCATAATGATATTCTTCAAAGAGTTCATGGAAGGTTAATTGCAGTCTGCGGCATGTTCGGAGCTATGCTGAGGTGTTTTGCCATCCCAGGGTTGACTTGGTGTTAAGCAGTGGCTGTGAGGCTGTGGCAGGTCTACACCGCCTTTCAGGCTGGTTCGTTGGACAGACCAGCCCTGGAGGACAGACCAACTGGGAACTGTCCCAACCAGTAGTTTAGATGAACATACAGAGTTGTACTTCAAGGTCAATGTGTGCTGGGTTCCTATTCCCCACACAGGGTGATGTAAACACTGCAGACTCAACAGCCTTTATATCTTCGCTGGGTCCTGCTCAACCCTGGCTCAGCCATAGGGTTAGGGTTGACCTCTCCTGGATGAGTATGTCTGGCACAGCCCCCTGGGGAGTTTCTTTTGCCTCTTAACCTCCTTGGGCAGCCAGACTCTTGCCTACTCTTGCTTTGCCCCTCATCCTTACTGGGTCCCAGACACGGAGGCTTACCCTGGAGCAAAGATAGCCTCGGCTATCTCCTGTGTTTCTCTTGTCAGGATCTCATGGGGGCAGGGTTGAACTCTGAGGTGAGGGAGGCTTAAGAGTCAGGGGAAATATGTGGAGAGATCTGAGGGGGAGAGGAGAGAAGCGTGCAGCATGGCAGCCGCATGCCTGGCTTTCCTCCCAGCCAGTCGCTCTCCCCTCCCATCTCCACTTTATCCTCAGCACCATCTGTCACTTCCGTTGTCACCCTGTAATCTTGACACTTCCCCAAGAAGCAGGCTCTACAGGGAGTGCCTATCCCCGCCCCGAAGCCAGAGGTGGTGGGAAGGGTTGGTGGGAGGCAGCCCTATCACCTACACAGGGCTCTATCTCAGAGTGGTATCTCCCTGTCCTATACAAATGGCCTGTAACCTCCTTGCTGAGCTGTTCCAAAGGAGAAATGAGAGCTGAGCAGGAGACATCTGTGCAGCCCTCAGTGCCTGGGGGTGTTGAGGGGTCAAAAGTGAGGCCCACTTTCCCCTGGGAGGTGGGTCTACCCTGCTTTCCCTCCCGGGCAAGGAACCAGTTATTGGTGCTCACCTTAGAAAGCGCTGTCTGGGATTTTGGTCAGAGCGAGGGAGCTGGTGGGAGGCATTGGTGATCCAAGGGGGCACATGGTAAGAGACTAACCAGGGTAGGAACAGAGAGAGTGTCAAGAAGGAGACTGATCGCAATGCCAATGAGATGGGTGAATGGATGGAGGCTGGGAACCCAGGACCTGACTTCTGTCAAAAGCTTTGGATGGCAGGAAGGGCGCTGGTTCCTTTGTGTCTATCATCTTGTCAATAACAGCAGCCCGTGGTTGGGTGAAGTTGCAGACTCTGGTCATTGGCAAGTTTGGGCCTGCGCCCCAACCCCAGCGCTCGAGTGCCCCTTGAGATGGCAGAGAGGGTCGAGCTCTCTGAGTTTTGAGCCCTGTGATGGGCTACGTGGAGGTGCATATTTGGGGCAGTAACTACCATGAATTTCCCCATGGCTCGGGTCCAGCTACCAGAAGCAAACAGCTGCAGGATGATAGAGCGAGGAACCTGAGGGCTGGCTGGCCTCTGTGTGTCCCTTGAAACCTCTTCAGCTTTCCTGCCTCTGTGCTGCCAGCTAGGGTCTTGGGATCCCCAGGCATGGTCTCCAAGGCATGAGCTTTGCCACATACCCAGATATGGATCTGTGCAGGCAGGAGGGAGACACATCTGCCTGGGGAAAGGATGCTTCCCAAAGTCAGCATGTCCTCATGGTAGAGCTGGGGTGTTTTCTGCTGGAGCCATCTGTCTCCTCAGGGCTCAGGTGAGGAACCCTGGCTGGGACGAGGTGGTGGAGGACAGGGCAAAGGGCATCTTGGCTGTAACATCTGTTGCCCTGGGTAGTCTTGGGGCAAATTAGATATTCTCCTTCTCAGAACACATGGCTTTCAGGTGGTTCTTGGCATCTATCCTGGAGGCTACATTAGAGGGTCAGAACCAGAGGAGAAGGGAATAAGGGCCAATTTTAGATTGTAGGTGTTGGTTACTCTCCGAGGGGCCTCCTAGGCTTGGGGCACCTGGGGCCTAGGGCTTAGGAGGGGCTGTAGGCATGAACCCAAGACCACTCATCGGGCCTGGATGTGGGTCCTGGATATGAGTTTGATATTCTCTCTGGTGCTGGGGTGAATGGGGCGAGCAACAGAGAAGGGTAGCATTGCCCTGAGCTGCTGCTGGCTCATATAGGTACCCAGGCCTTCCTCTGCCCCTGGCCAGCACCAGCATTCATTACCTTTGCTGCCCACATTCTTCTTTCCAAGGGGAAGGTCTCACTCACTGTGGAACACAGGCTGCTTCCTTCTGGTGGTGTCCAGACCACTTGTGGCTTTTCCTTCTGCAAAGCAGTGGGGGCTGCCGCCAGGGTCCCTGAGCCAGGTGGGAAGGTATGACCACCTGGGGTTCCAGGACCTTCTAAGGCCCAGCGCCTTTCCCATCTGTTCTCTGGTGAGATGTGCCATTCCCTCTCAGGGGGCATAACAAAGCCCAAGACTGTGCCTGTGCCTTTGGCCTGGGGCTGGGTGGATGGGCCCAGAGACTAGTAACTGTGCCCTTGGCTTCTTGGAAACCTGATTTTGACATGAGAAGTGTGAAACAAGCCATCCCAAATTACTGATTGGCAGCCCTGGCTGTCCGTGTGCAGAAAGAAGGAGGAAAGTGCCCCTTAGTGAGACAGGGAAGCAGGGAGGATGGAATATTGGAGTCAGGGCATCGTGTGGCCTTGGGCTCCTGGAGGTAGTTTTGCTTCCAGAGTCCCTTCGATTCCCAGGCTGGGGGAGGGGAGAGCTGCCATCTTGCCATTATTACGTCATCTGCCATCATGTTGGCGCCATGAAGGTTGATCCCTGCTTATGTCTTCTCCCCGGGTGTCTGTTGCCGCCTTAGAGAGACTCTTTGGTTCCCAGGTGTCCTCTTGATTTGGGACAGGTATATCCTGCCTCTGTTCTTCCCTCTTGGCCAAGGGCAGCAGCATTCCAACCCCAGCTCCCACATATATCCCTTTGGTTATTTCCCGTAGCCTTTGACCTGGGCTTAGAAGCTTGCTGTGGAATCCTGGGACCAGAGCCTAAGCTTTTCCTGGGAAAATTCCTAGGATTCTTGTCGGACTCAAGAACAGTTGCACTATGACCACGGTTCTGTCCAGAGGCCTCTGCTCTGGCTATTTAAGGCCCAGGCTGCTTAGAGTAGCTAGAGCCGGGGGTAGGGTGTTTTGTGCCAGAAACATGAGTGGAGAAGGCTCCTGGTGGCGCGGTGACTCCTGGGTCCATTGCACGACTTAGTAGCCCCATTCCCACTGCAGGGCTGGAGCTCTCCTGGGGACGGGCTTCCTGTCTGTCTGGCAGAGTGCTCAGGCCAGTGGGTGCCAGACATGGGAGCCTGGGGGGAAAAGTGCCAGAAGTCCAAGGCACCAGAGAACTGTGGAAGGCCTGGGATAAGGGACTGCTCTTTGTCCAGGTTTCAGGAGACAAATACACTTGTAGGGCATCACCTCTGCTCCCACCCCAACATTACCAACCTAGCTCGGGAGGCTTGATCTTGGTGGTCTTTTTTCACCCACAGCTTCCTTGGCTCTGTTGGTTCAGACATTCAGCAGATTTCTGATTCCTTCTGGATGAAAGCCTGTTTTTGTGTGGGCAAGCAGTGAGACACAGTTTTTCCCCAAATCCTACCTCTCTTCTTGGTCCAAGGGGCAGCTCCTCTGGGCTGCTAATCAAGGCTGCTCCAGGAGGCTCAGACAGAGCATTTCCTGGTCAGGAAAAGGACGTCCTAGTTATCCACTGGGCCGCATAACAAAATGCCATTCTCCACTTTGTTCTGGACGGCTGGGCATGGAGGAATGCAGCTGGCCTGAGCAGTTATTATTTTGGTTGTTGTCTTTGATGTGCCAAAGAAATGATGACATAGAAGCCTGGAGCCTAGCTCAGGAGCCAAAAGCTTGTTAGTGATTAGAGAGGGGATAATGGCCCTGTGGAGTTTCCCACTGTGTGTGTGTGTGGAGCTCAGAGCTTCCAACTCTCTGACCTGGAGCTTTGAGGACAGTTAGATTCCCCTGAGCCAGCACCCCAGGAAGCTGGATGTGTGAGAGGGCCAGAAGCTGTTGGGTCTGTGTCTCTCACCAGGGTCCCAAAGCCTCCTCCCATGGGGCAGTCTCCTGTGGGCCTCCGTGGCCCAAGAGTGGAGCCCTGCTGTGTTGTCTGGGGCCTCCCTTACAGACCTGGGGCGATGTAGACTGTCAGGCCATGGGCTGGGTCCAACCCCCAGACATGTTGTGTTATTCTCAATTTGTATTAGTTTCTAACCTTTAAAAATTAAGGAGTTTCACTTAACAATCTAGATTTCTAGATTCTTTTGAAAAATTGGAAGATTTGGCAAAACGAGGTCAGCATTCCCACAGTTGGCTGGAGTCACAGAACTGTGGGCATCGTGGACTGAGCACAGGCTCTGCAGCTGCCTACTGTTCCTACCTCTCCCTGAGGGACCCGCACTCAGCCAAGTCAGCTGCTCTTTCATCGAGCAGGTTGTAGAGTGATGTGGCTGGGAGCACGGGTTTTGCAGTCTTACCATCTCCATTTAGATCCTGGGTGCTCCCTCCTGAGCAGTGTGGTCTTGGGCAAGTCATTTAATCTCTTGGTGCCTCAATTGTCTCATCTGTGCAGTGGAGATACTGTTACAGTCTACCTCCTGGGGCCAGTGTGTGGACTAAATGAGATTAGAGTTTTGCACAGTAAGCACTCCATGACTGTTAGCTATTATTGCTGCTGTTACTATACTGTTCCCCTTTACCCAGTCACATTACCTGCCTGGCCTCCACAACTTTTTGAGTTTAGACCAAATGTGACTGAGCCCCCAAAGTAAGGATCTGGTTTCCTCTTCTTTTCGTTGGCAGCCATCCTAGTGTCCAGCACACAGCAGACATGCCCAGTGAGTGTGTGTTGAATGGCTGAATGAGTGAGTTGGGAGCCTTGTAAGAGCAGGAGAGGCAGTATAGAGGAGGGACAGAGTGGTCTGGGGCAAGGGCGTGGCTGCTCTCAAATCCCCGCTCTGGCCTGATTAGTTCTCCAGCTTCTGTGCACCTGTTTCTTCACCTGTAAAATGGGGATGATCATGACGTCTGCCACACAGGGTGGGGAAGGAGTACGTAGATGACTAGATCGCTTGGCTTCGTTGGCACAGGTGGCCCTCAGCGAGGTGATAGTGCCACCCTTTGATATCTGTTCCTTCCTTATCCTTTCCCTGCTCTCTCCCTGGTTTTCTGCATTTAAAGAATTTACCTTTTGAGACTGTAGCAGCCAAGGTGCCTTCAGTTGCAAGAAACAGCCCCACTCAGGATATGGCCAGGGCTCAAGGGAAAGGCCCGGAGGTAGAGCAGACACTGGCTCTCTCTTCTCTGTGATTCTCTTGGCTCTGCTGCCCTCCGAGTGGGCTTTGGCCTTAGGCCAGCTCCCCTAATGGTCACAAGATGGTCATAAAGGCTGAACCTGTGCCATGCACCTGTACCTGACCCAGTTATGGCTCAGGACAGTTAGGACCCACCTCCAGTGCTGGGACTGTGGTCTTACCTGGCTAATTGCAGGGCTGGTAGTCAGGTAGTGAGAGACATGAAGGTTCTTTCTAAGTTGTGGTAGCTGAGACATGTCAGTGATGCTTTTGGAGGTGGCTGGCTCCTCCTAGATGGGGACCCTATGCGGTCAGCAGAGACACCTGGGGTGGGCACCTTGGAGCAAGCAATGCACCTTGGATCAGATGTTATTGAGGCCAAATAGAGGATCAGAGAGCTTGGCATTAGTGACTCAGTAGAGCAGGGAGGTCAGATGAGTCTTCTAAGACCAGGGAACAACAAACACTCTGTCCCCATCAGGGCCAGTGGCCATTCTTCTCTGTGTATGTACGTGTGTGTGTACATGCATGTTCTGGAGACTGACACTCCCGTGGCCCCTGATTGCCCCAGAGCTAGGGCCACGGGAGTGACAGAGTGCAGCCTGGGCAACAACTTGAGGATGAAGACCTCCCTGTAATCCACACATGTCCTCAGTGAGCGTCACACTGTGTGAGTGAAGGCAGGCAGGGAGTGTGGAGAGATGGCTCATGTGAGACTCCCCCACCCCCGCTTTTAGCTTCTGGAGCCTGGAACTGTAAGAAAGTGGGGGCGGGCTCCTCAGGAGCAGGACGGCCTCTGATTCTGTGCAGGTGCCTCTGCAGCAGAGTGTGTGCCTGCGCCTGTGGTCTCCAGACATGGCGGACTGGGTGGGTTTTGGCGGCAGACTACAGGATGTTGGATTGCATCCTGATTGTGTCACCCTTGGAAGAAGGGGGTGAATAAACACATCGCCTTCTCTGCAAGCACAGCATGCCTTAAATTTTGGAGATTTTCAGTCTGGCCTGAAAAGAAAAAAGCTCCAGACTAGCTGTTCTGTCCTCTATTTGATCTCAGGCTGCCCCGAGCAGGTGCGACAGAGACTAAATAGTGAAGCTCTATGTGAGGTGGGCAGACAGCCCTGGTGCTGTAGCAGCTGAGGATGGTGTTTCGTGATTTATAAATGGTAGTGTTGGCTAGCACGTTGGGCATCGTGGTGGGAGGGTGGGAAGAATGGAAAACCTGACCTCCCCGAGCCTGCAGCCAACTTTGAGGAGCTTGTGGAGGAGATGGAGAACCAGGATGAATGAAAAAAGATCAACTAATAGTGCAAGGAAATGGGTCCCTGCCAAGTGAGGGGTTTCGAATGTAAGCAGATACGGGCCAGATCAGAGCAGGTGCCAGGGAAAAGATAGGGTGAGCTCTGGATCCCAGGGAAGGGGCCGAGTGTGAAAAGTGAATTCAGAGGTAACCAGCCGGGTGGGCACTGAGCACATAAGGAAGGCCTTGGACCGTGAAAGGCCTGGAATGCCATGCTAGGAGTTTGGGCCTAGCCCAGCAAATCCTATGCTCCAGTTATGGTATTTCATGTGGGTACCAGTGAGAGGGATCTGCCTCTGGGGCCTCTTTGTCAGGTTATATTTGCAGCCCTGGGGGGACCTGGGCTTGAGTGGGGAGGCTGTGACATGATCCACTGGGCACAGGGAATAGAGAGGGAAGGTCAACTATAGGAACAGAGGCTCAGCTGAGAGAGGGTCATTGGAGAGAGGAGGTTTAGGGGTAACCCTTACTTGTTTCAGGGGATAGTAAAACTGCCCAGAGATGCTACATGGGATTCAGCCTGTCAATACATACACTTGGGTGTCGTTGATGCAGGGTACAGGGATGGAGCTGGGGTGGGGTTGGGTGGGGCAGGCAAAATTAGTGGAAAAGAGGAGGCTGGGTATGAGTGCCAGGGCTCTGGTTGGGAGAAGGGAATAGTTGGAGGGGTTCAGCCTGAGGCAGTAGGGGTCAAGGGGACCCTTCTGCTGGAGGGTGGGGAGCCAGGGCCCTACTGTCTGGTTCTGAGCCCCCTCTACCTCTGTGCCTGTATCTGCATTGGCATAAGGGCTGCTACTGTCCTAATCAGTAGTTCTTGGGGCTGTCTTCAGTTGGGCCTGTTTCCTCCCCTTTGGCATTGCGGGCAGGAGGGCAGGATGGGACTCAGACCCACTGCCCTTTCCTGTCCTTGCTCTTTCTTGCGGACGGTCAGGGCAAGGAGGAGGCATGTTTCTGCCCAACATGGAGCTGTCTGGGGGCTGCCCTTCAGAGGGGCCAGACCTGGGAATGCTGAGCCTGGGAACTTTTCCTCAGAGGACAGCATTTTACCCCCATTCCCAGGGAAGCCACACGAATTGAAGTCTGACCTTGATCCTCTGCTTCGGGTCCTGGTAGTTACTTTTTATAGCACTGTGGGCCAGCTCCAGTGGCCCCAGCTCCCTCGGGACCTGCTGCCCGCCTCTCTGCTAAGGCCAGGTATCCACATTTTCATCTTGAATCCTCTGTCTAAACAACCAGGGTTGGGGTGGGATGGGAGGGTGGCATGAGCCAGAGGCTGCGGATCGCTAGGGAGCGCCACTGAGGCAGGAGGGAGGAAACTTCAGAGTCATGATGCCTCAGAGACTGGCTCTGTGACCCAGTGGTGGGTCTGAGTGAGCACTGACCTCTTTAGGAGGGCCCCTGTTTGCATTCCATGCTTGGGTACATGAGGAGTAAGGGGTGCACATGGAAGACCTGAGCCCGGCCCGATGGGGGAGGTTCCCTGACAGAGCTCGAGTGAGGGGGTTGGGCCACACCCGCCTCTGCTTAAATCTCACTTTAATAGAAGGGCCTGTGAGGTCTGGGAGGGAGCCCCAGGAACATATACATTCTCCTGTCTTGGCCTCATGGAATCTTAAGATCCAGGGACCATCTGGGGCCTTTTCCTGGGCAGGAGGACAGGTGAGCCCTCAGGGATAGCAGCCAGGAGATGCCCCAGGCCCCAGCATCCTTTGCCTACTCAGATGGAGCAGACCACAGGTGACAGGGCCTTTTCCCAGATGGAGACAGGGGCCTCGAGGCCCACCAGGCTCTCTCTGTGGAAACCTGGCCTGGAATTGGAGCTCTGGTGTCTTTACGTTGTGTTCTGACATTTGTTGAGAATTCATATGGGGAAGTTGACTCAGGTTTAGCCTCCCCCCAGCTTGTCCTCTCTTCCCCAGTGAGCTCACTGCCTCGCTGTATTTCTCTCTTAGCAGAATGGAGAGCCAGAGCCCCGGAGCCTCTCTCTGGGCGGCCATGTGGGCTTCGACAGCCTCCCTGATCAGCTGGTCAGCAAGTCGGTCACTCAGGGCTTCAGCTTCAACATCCTCTGTGTGGGTGAGTTCATGGCCTGACCAGGGGGTGGCCTCAGACAGATGATGGATGAGGGCCTTCTGGGAGATGGAGTGCTGGCCACCTGTCAAGCTGCAGGGGGACCTCCCAGGCACAGGGACACTTTGGGCGGTCAGGACTAGGATTTGGGTGGCATCTCTGCCAGGGTCAAGGACACAGTTGGAGCCAGGCCCTGACTCATAGTTGCTGTGAAGAGTAGATAGTATTAGGCACGTGAAAGTGCTTTGTAAACTGAGAGTGTTCATCACAGAAGTTTAGGTTGTTTGTTTAGAACACATTGACGGTTGTTCCTATTGTGTGTCTAGGACACTATGGCAAACAAGGCTCTTCCTCCATTACAGTGTCATGTAGTAAGAGTGCCTGCATACATCTGAACAGACACAGCTGCAAACCGGGAGGCCTGGGAGGTTCCATGTGCCTCTCAGGGCCTGCGGGTCCCAGAGGCACAGAGTTTGGCCAGACCCTCCACAGGTGCCCAAGCCTTAGTATCTGCCAGGCTGTGGGTGTCCCTTGGGAAGCAGCCATTCCTAACCCCCTGGTTCAAGCTATATGGAGCTGGGGCCACCCTGGGCAGCTGGGCCAAGCTTTTGGTAGCTTCAGACTCTGGCCCTTCTGGTCCATGGCCATCCCAGGCTGGAAGGGATGGTATGCAGAGCAAGTGATTGGGTTCCACTGAGGTCAGTAGAGGCCAATATCCTGGTGTCTCTCAGCTGCCCAGCTCTGCCTCTCCCCCTGCACTGAAAAACATCTTACATGTCTCATCTCATGTCCAAGTCAGCCTTTTGCCTCTTTCTTCCACAGATTATTTCTGAAGTCACTGCGAAGGGATGGCTCTTGGGGACAGGGACAGTGAGGGATGCAGTGGGAGGCCCACCTCTCTCCCTTCTGTGGAGGCTGAGCATTCCTCAGCCCCACCCAGCCTAGCCAACAGCCAGGGACAGCCCCAGGTCCAGCCTCTGACATCCCCTCCCCTCTCCTCCCTGCTCCCCAGGGGAAACTGGCATCGGCAAGTCCACACTGATGAACACGCTCTTCAATACAACCTTCGAGACTGAGGAAGCCAGCCACCATGAAGAGTGCGTGCGCCTGCGGCCCCAGACCTATGACCTCCAAGAGAGCAATGTACATCTCAAGCTGACCATTGTGGACGCTGTGGGCTTCGGGGATCAGATCAACAAGGATGAGAGGCAAGAGGCGGGAAGGGCGGCCCTGCCCAGTCTCATCCACACCCCACCCATGTGGGCCTTGGTTCTGACCCTCTGCCTGAGCACTCCTCACTCCCAGCTGTCCCCATATGAATGACCAAGTCCCATACTCTGTGGGGCTGGGGAGGGCCTGTCGGGGAATATCTGAGGTCCTGAGGGGAAGGAGTCAGCCCTTGTACTTAGACAGGGATCCCTAGGCTGTTTGTCTCTAGGGAGAGAGGGCCTGCAGGGGGCTTGGCTCAGAGGCCCGCCTCCTAGGTGATGGGGCTGTCTGTAGTTACAGGCCCATAGTCGACTACATCGACGCGCAGTTTGAAAACTATCTGCAGGAGGAACTGAAGATCCGCCGCTCGCTGTTCGACTACCACGACACGAGGATCCATGTGTGCTTGTACTTTATCACGCCTACTGGGCACTCTCTCAAGTCCCTGGATCTGGTGACCATGAAGAAACTGGACAGCAAGGTGTGCCCCACACTGTTCATACGCTCCGAGGCCTCCATTGGAGTGGGGTGCAGTGTGATCATCCACTGTGGTGTCCAGGGGCTTACTGGTCACTGGCGTGCTGATAGGCCTCTTGGCTTGGTCCTCTCTCTCTTCTCTGTCTCTACTGCACTAGTGGGATCCACTGCACTAGTGGGATCCACTGCACTAGTGGGATCCACTGCACTAGTGGGATCTCTGTCTCTACTGCACTAGTGGGATCCCCCACTGCTCAGGGCTTTTTCACCAGAGCTCTGTCTCCTGGGTCTGGCCCTGAGCCGCTTTCTTCCAGCTGAATTCTTATTCTCAGCCCTCTGGCTCCTAGCTTCCTTCCCCTCCCCCTAGAGTTGCCTCCTCCCTCTGCCGACCCTTTAACTCTCTCCCCAGAGCGTCCCAATTCTCTGCTCATTCTCTCTCTCTCAATTCCTAGTTCCTCCACTCCCTTCCCTTGTTCTGTCCTTCCCGCTGTGAATTTCCCTTGGGTCCTCCTGCACCCACGGAGGAGAGGGGACTTAAGGCCCAGAACCGGGAATGCGTGTGAGGCGTGGAGACTGAGAAGACAGCTTCATGGGGATGGCAAGAAAGGCTTGGGGTCCTGGAGGGCATGTGACCCCACCGTCACCTGTCTGCTCTCGTGATTGCCCTCCCCATCTCAGGAGTTAATTTTCACTGTGAAAAATGGGGCAGCCTTAGCCTGGGAGATTTCTAAATCTTCTTGTGGCTGCTGCTGGTAGGTCATCTTACCTGCTTAGGTGGGAGTTCAGTCCCCCGCCACTGCTTGTGTCAAGCCCAAGGCTGGTTAGGACCTCTAGAGCACTCTAGGTCAAAGCTGGGTATGCCCAAAGGACTAATTTGGGGACTGGATGGTGGTCTGAGGGAACCAGGGCTGTAAGACATGCTGCCACTGGTTGTTACAATCCATCAGCCCCAGGTGGCTGAGTTCAGGCTGGGACTCCTCATGGGAACAGCTCCCTTCCTGCCCCCTGCCTAGAGATGTGGCCTGGGCAGGGCTGTCCACCATCAGAGAGCCACTAACCTGCTGCCCCTTCTCCCCTGATCCTGGCAGGTGAACATTATTCCCATCATTGCCAAGGCTGACACCATCTCCAAGAGTGAGCTCCACAAGTTCAAGATCAAGATCATGGGCGAGCTGGTCAGCAATGGGGTCCAGATCTACCAGTTCCCCACTGATGACGAGGCTGTCGCAGAGATTAACGCAGTCATGAATGTGAGCGTTGGGCAAGGGCCTCAGGCCCCTGGGGCCAGATGGCTGGCAGCCAGCACAGATCTCTGACAGCCCCGGGAGACTCTTGTTCCCTAGGATCCGGCCTTAGTTTCTCCAGGAAAGATGGGTGGGCATCTGGAAGCCAGCTGGTCCTGTGTCCTATAGACAAGGGACAGGAGGAGTCGGGTATTGGGCTGGTTATGGGGCTTCCCACATTTGAGTTTCACAAGATAGAGAGTCAGGGCGGGGACCTGAAACCTGTGGGGGTGAGCAGACGGGATGCCAGGGCTAGGAAGAGGAGAGTCAGGCCCACAGGTCCTTTGAGGGAACTTCTAATGGCCCCTGGGGAGCCCGAGGGCTGAAAGAACACCCTAGAACATGAAGAGAGCCGGGAAGTGAGCATCTGGCCACGCCTCATTCAGCCCAGGGCTCACGCGTCCTCTGGCCCCTTTCTAGGCACACCTGCCCTTTGCTGTGGTGGGCAGCGCCGAGGAGGTGAAGGTGGGGAACAAACTGGTCCGAGCACGGCAGTACCCATGGGGAGTGGTGCAGGGTGAGTGCGGTGGGGAGAGCACAGCCCCAGCTCGGGGCCCACGCTTAGTCTCCTGTCCTGCCTTGCTGCCTGTTCACCGCTGCCCCGCGTCGTCGTCCCTGTGGCCCTTTGTTGCCTCCTGCCTTTGGAGTGTGCTGCTAACCCTCTGGCTGCTGTCCTGCGCCCTGTCCTCCCGTGCCCGCCTGTGTGCCTGCCTGACGGCCCGTGTGCCCTCTGCCTGCAGTGGAGAATGAGAATCACTGCGACTTCGTGAAGCTGAGGGAGATGCTGATCCGGGTCAACATGGAGGACCTCCGCGAGCAGACCCACAGTCGGCACTATGAGCTCTACCGGCGCTGCAAGTTGGAGGAAATGGGCTTCCAGGACAGCGATGGGGACAGCCAGCCCTTTAGGTGACAGCCTGCTCACGGAGCGAGCCTGTCTCCCCAGCCTGAGCCAGCCTCGCCACACTGCCGTCTGCTTCTGGGGTTTTATGAGCCATGGAGTGAGGCTGTCAGGACCCCAGCACCCTCCTGTGCCCAGTGATTCTGCCTCTCTGGCTCTGCCTACCCCATTCCACCATAACCCCACCCTGGGCCTCTTTTCTCTGCATCTCCACAGTCTGCAGGAGACCTACGAGGCTAAGAGGAAGGAGTTCCTGAGTGAGCTGCAGAGGAAGGAGGAAGAGATGAGGCAGATGTTCATCAATAAAGTGAAGGAGACAGAGCTGGAGCTGAAGGAGAAGGAAAGGGAGGTGAGTTGGGGGCTGGGGGCTGTGGCGAGGCCAGAGTCTGGCCAGGCGGCAGGAGGGCCTGGCAACTTCCCGGCCTACATGGAAGCCTGGGCTGCCCCCTTCTGCTCCCAGCTCCACGAGAAGTTTGAGCACCTCAAGCGGATCCACCAGGAGGAGAAGCGCAAGGTAGAGGAAAAGCGCCGGGAGCTGGAGGAGGAGACCAACGCCTTCAACCGCAGGAAGGCCGCGGTGGAGGCCCTGCAGTCTCAGGCCTTGCACGCCACCCTGCAGCAGCCTCTGAGGAAGGACAAGGACAAGAAGAAGTAGGTGGTGGGCTCCCTGCCCTGCGCTGCCTCTTGCTCTCTCCTAAGTGCTCACTCTGTCCCCCTCTCTGCTCCTTCACTTCGACGTTTGCTCTCGCTCGCTGTCACTTGTTTACTATTTCTCTCTTATATTCACTGGTCCTTTCACCTTGTTCTTGCTCACCTTTCTTTTTCTTTCACTAGTGATCTAGATATCTCAGGATCCTCTCCCTCCCTTCCTCCCTTCCTCCCTCCTTCTCTCCCTCCCTTCCTGCCGGCGATGCTCGGCCTAGTTCTCCCTCTCTCTCTCCCTCTCTCTCTCTCTCGCTCTCTCCCTCTCTCTCGCTCTCTCTCCCTCTCTCTCTCTCGCTCTCTCACTCTCTCTCGCTCTCTCTCACTCTCTCTCACCTCTTCAGCTGGGGCGGTGAAGGCTGGGCCACACAGGCATGGAGTGGCCCCTGAGAGGGTGCAGGGGTCTCGAGGAAGGTCTTTCAGGCCAGAAGAGGGACAGGGCCTGGGGAGGTCAGCATTTCTTGACAGATTCCAAAAGCTCCTGTGGTTTCTGCCTGGACACTGGTGCATCCCTGCTCCCCCCAGTTTGAGGCAGTGGACATCGGACCCCTATGGGCTGACAGCCAGTGACTGAGACTTGAGCCTAGCCAGCACTGACCCTATGGTCACTACTTGGACCCTATGGTCACTACCTGGCAGGAGGAAGGTCAGCAGCTCCCGGCTGGGGCTCTGTGAGTCCTGCTAGTGAGAGAGGCTGCCCCACAGGCAGAGGTTGGAGCTGTTTTTCCGGAGGGTAGACTGGACGGAGAGAGAATGGTAGGGGATGGCAAGGAGGCTTTTCTCAGTCTCCAGGAGTCAGTCACCATGTTGGCCAGGTGGGGGCAACGCTGAGTCACTTCTCCTTGGAACTTTAATCACACCTGTCTCTACACTCTGGCCTAGAGTCCAGATGCTCTGGCTTCTGGGGATGTCCCTCTCCTACCCACTTCATTCAGTGTCCCTTCCACATCACACCGTGGGGCTCTCATCTATCCCTGTGTCTCCCTGCCCCTGGCTCGTGTCAGATACCTTCCTTTTTTGCCAGCCTAGGAACTAAGCAGGTTTACCCATCTTGGCCCTCGTTCTTGGGCTCCGGGGGATCCCATTTCCTCCTGGACTGCTTGAGAATGTATGTGCCAGGCCCTTCCTTTCTTGGTGGCAGTGGATCCCCGTGGTTAGGGCCATGCAGTGCACAGCTAGCTGTGGCCCTGGGATGCTACTTCTGGCATTAGCATTCCCCCTTGCCCCCAGTATTGTATTCCCTGACACACATGCACCCATGCACACACATACATGCACATGTACACTGTTTTACTCTCTCGTGTCCCATCACACACACATACTCAGGCACATGTCTACCAACACGCAGTCTCCAGACACATGCACAGAGGCACAGATGCATCTAAGGAAAAGAAATGTAAAGAGCTTCTCCCTGGGAGAGGCAAAGAGGACAAAGCCAGGCATTTAGGAATGGGATGCTAGTTCTCAGTCCTAAGGCCTGTCCTCTGCTTTGGGACAGACCCATCTCCTTTCTGTGGTTGGGGGCGGGGGGTGGGGTGGCTGCTGACAGATGGCCCCATCCCAGTGCTGGCTCTGCTAGGACAGATGAGCCCCTGCCTGTCCCCAGGAAGGACCCCAGCCCCATTCTTCCCCTCAGCCATGTGATTTCCCTTCTGCTTCGCATTTGCTTCCAGCCCTTGTCCCAGGTCCTGCTCTTGGCTTGGTGAGTGTGACGGCTCTGTGAATTGGAACTTATGTGGATTTCCAGCTAGCAGCTCAGGAATCTGGTTTTTCCTAGAAGGGGGTACTCAGGTTTGTGACCCAGGTGCTGGCACCCAAAGCACTTTTCGCCTGTTCTTTGCCAGCTTGGCCCAGGCTATCTTGTTAAAAGGCAGGCAGAGTCCCCTAGGAAATAAGCTATGGAGAGACCACTTAGAAACGAAGACAAGGACCTGCGGCCAGGTCAGGGTCTGAGGGCCGGTGGGGGTACAGGGTGGCTGCAAGGACACCCGCACAGCTTCAGGGTGGGGACTCGCCACTGGTGTCAGGTCTCCCTGCTTTTCCCCTGTGGCCTGGGCCTGGAAAACAGGTCTTATCTGTTTGCCGGACATGCCAGAAAGCTTCAGTCAATTTGGACTCTGGGAGAGAGACCTTGTGGAGGCCAGGAGTAGGTCAGTGGGGTAGCCAGGAGCACCCCTTCCTCCTGCCCTGGTCAGGGAAACGGGATGAGTCGGAGTGCATTTGGGGGGCGGTATTCACGACCATTTAGTCGAGTGGCTTTGATTGGTTGTATTCTTCAAATTTTAATCCACTTTTGCAAAATGGCTTCCCAATCAGATCTTGACCCTCGGCCTGGGACGCCACAAACTGAAGTGAATTATCTGCTTTGCTCGTGACAAATGCCAAACTGACTGCCCTTTCCCAGTGTCCCTCTTGCTGTCTTTTGCTTCTGTTTGATTTGGTCGTCTGCGTATCTTTTAATGTGTCTGTTTTTGTTTTGTTTGTTTTATTTTTATTTTTCAGTTAACGCACGCACAGACTTACATGTCAAGAGCGGACTTTAGACTTTCATGTGTTAAGTTGCTTGAATTACACCTTGTGACCCTTCTCCCATAACATGATGTGAGGACGGACTGGGAGCCGGTACAGACTCCAGTGTTTACAGCCTTGCTCTGTCCCCTGCCCCAACCCCCAGGCTGCCCTGGGCCTGGCGGGCCACCCCTCTCTATGCAAACATGTCAAAGCCATGAATGCTGGAATCCAAAACTGATGAGGTTTATTTTTTTCAGAGCCAGTGGCTGGTCTTCCATTTACAGTGTCACTATTCCTTGATGGAGCAGTTATGTGCCGCTCTAGCGAAGGCCCCGCCGGCGATGCTCGGCCTAGTTGTTCAGCGTCAAGATGGCAACTCGTGCGGTGCCTTGGGTGTGGCCGCATGGTCTGGTGTACATGCTGCAAAATTTGCCCAATTCCCTTTCGTTTTAATTTTCCTAACCTAGAGCTTAATTTCAATAATAACTTTTAAAACACTTCTAAATTTTTATTTTGGCACGAGCGTAAAAACATAATATCCTCTCCCATTATTTTCATAAGTAACACAGATTCCCTGATTTTTAAAAACTAAAAATATCTCTAAGCCTTTCTTATGTATAAAGTATCCCTATAATATATAGGGAGAGGTGGATAATAAACATCCTGTAATGACAGTGTTTGGAATTTCTTTACGGATGAAAGTGGAACATGAACAAGACCACGTCCAGTATTTTCACTGTGAATGTAAATGGAACAGCAGCCCAAAGCCGTTGTCTGTGTGCCCCAGAGGTGCTACCTATCAAAAGGGACCAACGCCACGTGTTTGTGTTAAGTGTTTGACTCCAGTAAAGACCCCCAAACCAATCCTGCGAATGCCAGATGCCCAGAGTGCTTGGCTGGGAAGAGGTTTTTATCTCAAGGCCCTTGTTTCCTTTTTCCTGGCTGAGTCACAGGGCAAAAGATGAAGGTGTCTGATATATGTGGCCAGTTTAAGAAAAAAACTACCAGGAAAGGAGTTTTCCCCCTTTCAGCTACATTTGTAAGGGGAAACATTTTTAAAGAAGTACCAGAAGCATTGATTCTTCTATGTTCCTGTTGGTTTGCAAGCCATTAAGAGGATCAGGGTTGAAAATATGGCCCGATAAAATGAGAGATGAAACGAATAGATGAAAGAAAGGATTCCATTAATGTTGATAAAGCTCTGTGCAGAGCACAGGCTCCCTGAGTAAAGCCCTACCTTGAGAAGCAGGTTAGTGCACTCACTGGCTGGGCGCCTTAGGAAGCTGCGCTGATTGATTTTGGATTGGTAGTTCATGCCCTCCATCTTCCCTCCCATCGCCTGCTGTATTGATTTGCAGGACCAAGTCCTGGCTTCCTCCTGCCCTTCTGAGATGGTGTTTCATTCAGAGTGGGGTGGAGGGGTGAGCTCTGTGTGCCCACCAAGGCACAGCTAGAAAAAGGCAGCCTTTGCATGTGAGGGGCTCTGCTCACCAGGAGCAGGGCAAGTTTTATGCTCAAAGTGAAAATTCTCCCAGTGTTGTAGATCCAGATTTTGAGGGGTAGAAACTTGAACTAGTTGAGAAGGCTTCTTCAAGAAAAGGAGCATGAATACTCAGTTAGGTACGGGGCTTTGGGAGGGGCCTTGAAGAGTAGACTTTCTTAGCTTCCCAGTAAATCCACCTCTGGTTGTAACTGATAACTGATAACTGATGCTTCACTGTGGGTATCCAAACAGGTAAACCAGCCTACCTAAGGCAGACGTGGACTGTATTTCTGAGGATGAGGCTGCATGACCCAGTGGGTTTACTGGTTATATAAGAAATGAGGACTCCTGCTTCACGGGCCAATCTGGGGACTCCAGGTGGCAGATTCTGCCACCCGTCCACCTGCCGGCTGCCCCCAAGGCATACTGGAAGGCCAAAATTGTGGCTGGCTACCTGCCTGCAGGAGATCTCTGGAGAGACCTGTCATTGTTGCACTTTCTGGGGTCTGAGCTGCCTCCACAGGTCCCATCAGCTTTAGTGAGCCTCACTGCACCTCCCTTTGCTATTTGTGTTTGGAATTTTGTCATCTTTAGCTGAGACCAAATTAATCCTTGGTGCACAAAGTGAGCTTAAAACTTGCCATTATTTAACAAGCTACCCGTCACGGAATATGACCTCTGCCTGCAGGGTCTGATTTGCCCCCTCTTTTTCTTTGTCATTATCATCTGTTATCATTAGTGCTGTCAGTAGGATCATGCTGGCATTTACTATCATGTCTTTCATGAACCAAGTTAGTTTTGGGTGGAATCGCCGTATAATTTATTGTCCAAACTGAGTTGACTCATGCCAGCTCAACAGGCATAAGCCAGAACTGTCTCAGGCTAACCGGGAGGTATGGTCATCCCAGTTGGGGATAACCTGAGCCTAGGTAGTTTATGATGGTGCAGACTGACTGCATATATGTTTGTATGTCTATATGTGGGTTCCCTGTTAAGTGGGGCTCATATTATTGGATAAGAGGCCCCGAGGGAAGTGCGGCTTGCTAGTCTGTTATGTTAACATGCTTTTCTAAAACTGCTTCACGTGTTAATTCATTTACTCCTTCATTCATTGACTGTTTTTGTTCCTTTCCATTCACTTTGTACTTTTTTTTCCATTAAATTTTGCATTTATTTTGAGTTTTTTTGTGGTGTCTTTTTTTGGGCAGTAGCTTTTCTGATTTAACAAGTTTTCTAGCCTATTAATCTGCTACAATTATGGTAAAATACAGCTTGTCTTTTCTGTGAACTTTGTGGGGTTGATCAGCTTCTTTAGGAATTAAGTTTTAACAGTGAATCCTGTTATGGGCATCTGTGGTCTTGAATGGGTGTGGGATGGAGGAAAGTCATAGTTAGGAGAGAGAAAATACAGCCTATGGTCCAGTGAATAGTAGATTACTGGGTACAGGAATGAGAGGAGGCAAACCCTGCCCTTGGAGAGTTTACATCCTTGTGGAGGAGGCTTGACATGGGACAACTAACATTTGAGTTTTTATTGTGTGCCAGGCAACATTGCTCTAAAGTACATTACATGCATTAATCCTCTAATCTTCATAATAATTCCATGATTAGGTACCATTTC
>NW_006443124.1:11031176-11128109 GCF_000325575.1 Pteropus alecto
TTTATAGCTAAGGCACAAAGAGATTAAGCAATTTTCCATGGTCAAGCAGCTAATAACTGGAGAAATTGGGATTTGAATGTTAATAACTTGTATCCTAAATTCCTGAGTTATAGCTGCTCTTTGGCAACCCAATGGGATGATGGAAAAACAGAAATGTGGCCAGTATTAAAGTGTGCAGTCTGACTATGTGAGTTGGTGGACCTGAGATGGTTTTGTAGAGGTGGGATGCCCTGGCAGGTAGGCAGATACCGGGTTGAGGTGGGGCACACTGGTTGAAGGAAGTGATGACAAGTGCTTGGGTCCATTTGCTGAGGTGCTTTCTCTGTCGGGCACTCGGCTAATCTCTAGGAAGACCAAAACGAGGAGACTGGGACTAAAGTTGGGGAGCTGACAGCCCAGTTGGGAGAGTGGTATGCAGACATGCGTAATGAAGGCACAGCTCAACTCTACCCACGGGGAGGCAAAGTCTTCACCAAGCTTTGAGGGAATCTCTAGGAAGCCAGGGGGAGAAGGGCCTTGGTGGAGGGAACAGCATTGTACAACTTGGCTCACCCATTTGAGGGAAGTAATATTTGGACAAGTTTAAGGAAGGTGCATGATGCTAGCCTACCTTGCACTTCTCGTAGTCCATCTGAGGCTTCTCCCATCTCCATTTTCTGCAACCACAGGCCTTTACCAATCCCTGCCCTTCTGTAGGTGGGGGTGAAAGGAAGATGGATTATATCCATGTTTCCCACCACAGTAATCCCTCTGAAGTGGGATATGAGTTCCTAATTTCAGAAAAAATGTTGGAGGGTAGGATAGGACCTAGGACCCCAACACAAGCTTGAGCAGCATAAAAACTTTTTGACTCACAAGTGGTACTTTGGCAATACAGCAGTTTGGTACCCAAAGAAGAAGAATGTTATTTGCAGAAAGACAGTAACAAGGCTGTCCATTATCCCAATACTGGGACTCACCGGTCTACCTTATTTTTCCTCCAAGAAACTGAAAGTTCGGTTAGCTCTGGGGACCCAGCTTATGTCCAGGGTTACCTGGTGAAGAGGTCCGGATAGCTCCCAGCAGAGAGAGACTGAACTGGTGTAGGCCCTTGAGATGAGCCCTGAGCCCACCCACTATAGTGCCCACTCAGTGGAAGTAAGGAGGCAGAGGATGGTCATGGCCACCAGTGAGAGCTGTGGCCATGACCCACATGCTGCCCCTCAGCATCTCCATTTGTGCTGGACCAGAGGACAATTATCGATAGGACCAGGAAATGCCATCCAGCTATATCTGACTGGAGCAAGTCTAAATGCATGGTACTCAATACGAGTAAAATAAAATTCAGACAGGGTTGCAAGGGATAACAGTTTATTTTTACAAAGGATCCAACAGGCAAATTTGTTTCCAGGAAAGGTAGAGATTTGTAATAACTACAGTGAAGATACCTTCAGGGTATACCTGGGCCTTGGCCACTTTGCACCTAGTAGCAGGTCAGAGTCCCCATGGCTTAGCACATTTACAAAACACTGTACACAGTGAAAAGACTTCACAAATCACCTCTAAGTGTGTAGCTCAGTCATTCACATCCCCAACACTACTTACACAACCCCAGCTGGCATCTCTGCCAGCTGGACTCCACTGCTTAAAGAATGGCTCTATAGTGTCACAGCTTCAGAGAGGCAGCTGGCTTCTCCCTCACAGCCATGCTAATCACCTCCTCCTCCTCCTGGCAGCACAGTGGCTGGAGCAGGGTCGGCTTCAGAACTTGCTCATCTCAACAAAATGGTCTAAGAATTGCACCTCCCCATCACAGGAGTCACACCTTATAATATTCTTTAGCACAAAAACTCTAAGCCAATCAACTACTTTGCTTAAGAGTAACGAAAGAAAAAATATTTTTAAAGCTTGCTCAAGTTACTGCACATTAAACAAAGTGTACTTTATAATCCAGCCCTTGTAAAGAAAGGACACAAGTCATGGCCAAATCAAAATAAATCTATCTGGAGAGACTGTCCTATTTTTGCAGTGTCAGGCAAAATGGCTGAGACCTGAAGTGCTGTGCATGTGCTTGGTAGAAGCCTGGGAAGCTGGAAGGACCTGGCCAGCTCTGGGTGGGGCAGCGAGGACTGGTCAGTCTGAACCGTCCTGGCCCTTCAGCCCTGAGCAAGGCCACCTCTGGTCTCATACTCCAGTTATTCTGGGGGCCAATACCAGCCCTTGGTGGAGAAGAAAAACCAAGCTGTGATCTGAGTAGTCATTCATTCCTGGGTCAGGCCCAAGGGACAGAGGGAAGCAGGGGCGTGATAAGCCAGACTACCCACTACCTCTAGTGACCCCAACCTCCCTTTTCCCCCTTACTTTCTTCTAAGGACCCAGGGACTTTTTCTCAGTTGTTCTTCCAGGGCCTTCTTCCTTTCCTATTACAGGACCCATAAAGCCAAGAATTTTGAGGAGGCCAAGCAAGGAGAGGTTGCCATTACATTTCGAAGGGTGCTGGGGTACGGGCACCGGCTGGCACATGAGAAAGTTGTCTGTGCAGGAGGAGGACTAAAAACTTCTCAGCTGCTGCTTTATCAGTGCCCTGCAGTAGACCAACTGCTCAATACTGACCTGTAATTAAAACAGAGTGGTCAGCCTTGAAGCGGAACCATTTTACATTCTAAGGCAGGAATCCCCAACCTTTCTGGCACCAGGGACCGGTGCTCCTATGAGAATCTAATGCCGGATGATCTGAGGTGGAGCTGAGGCAGTGATGCTAGCCCAGGGGAGCGGCTGCAAATACAGATGAAGCTTCACTGGCTGGCCCACCGCTCACCTCCTGCTGTGCAGCCCAATTCCTAACGGCCACGGACTAGTACCAGTCCATGGCCCAGGGGTTGAGGACCCCCATCCTAAGGATTGAGCAGCTGAGTGCCAAAATGTTAGGATGGAGCAATTTTAGGAAGGTCCAACCATACAACTTGAGCACATTAACCCCACCATCTCAAGAACACCCATCCCCCAACTCAGTAAAACTGTCATGAGTCTAACTGTGCATTCCATCCTACGCTGTCCATCCTGAGGGATTCTGACACCTCAGTGCCTGCTACCATACACTCACACAGAGGGTGAGGGGTCTGAAATTTATACTCCCCATACTAAGCTCAGGGTCGCTTCCTCCTGAGCTGGACATATCCTCCCATCCTCTGGGCTATAAGGGCTGCCACTGAGATAAAGCTCTCGCAGTCAGAGAAACCCATCCCAACTGGCCCAGTGAAGGGAACGTGTGCCCCATACTCAAGTCCAGAGGGCATGCCAAGCGTGGAAAGTCTAGCCTTAGGCAGACTTTTCACAGAGTCATCATGGCCAGAGCATCTTCTGTAGTCCACAGGGGCCAAGAAGGGCCATGGGTACCCTTTGGGGGACAGAGTACAAGAGCTAAAAAAAAACCCTGAAAGTTCGGTCTGGGGCAAAGTTGATGTCTACCTCTGCTTTCTTCAGCAGATCAGATGTAGGAGCACAGCAGTCGGGCATGAGCCTCTCCAACTCTAAGGTGATGATGACCAAGGCCAGTGTGGAGCCCTTGAACTGCAGCAGTTGGTGGCCCGCCATACAGTGCTGCAGCTGCCTGGTCAGGGATGCGACGTGGAGGGAAGGCTTCCTCTGAGGCAGCAGCTCCACCATGTGGGGCCAGGCCATGACCACCAGGGCGTGGAACTGGAGATTGTGGTTTTTAATGTTAGAACAGAAGACCCCATACTTTTCATATATCAATGACCAAAAGTGCAAACGATTTAAATTTCCATCAGGGAACATCGTATGTTGCCCAACCCCTTTCATTCCCAGCCATGGCCCCACAAGGGGCTGGAGGCTTAAAGCCCATTCTGTGGCCAAGCTGAGCTTCAGCCTTGGAGAGGAGAGACCGTTTGCTTTGTAACATGGCCATAAGGAGTCCAAAGTACCCAGATGACACTGTTTCAATTCTGAAAGAATAGAAACATCCTCTTCAAGATTAAGGTAGCAGAAAAGTTACTTGTATCAGCTTGACATGAGAAGAAACTCTGCAAGTTGGCAACAGTGGCCAGTTTTCATGATGAAACAGCCCTTAGTGATATAATCTCGCTTCACAACAGACCAAAACCCCATGCCATTTCCACAATGCATAATTTTGCCTTACTAACATAATCATATCCTTAAGGATGACTATCATTCCCTAACTAAAACAAATATAGACTAATACGATATTTTTTAAGTGCCAGATCAATATGGTCTAAAGCCTCAATAAGGATTGTGTGTAGGTGAACAAGACAGCTCAGTGAATGTGTGTAAAGTGTAGCAAAAGCAGACAGCTTTTTATGTACAGTATTCATAGAATGGAAAGTTAAATATTTTTGCAGTGTGTATTTAAGAGAAACTCACCATAATAGTGCCGTCTAAAAAATCTTTGTAAAGTTAATTTAATGTCCTTTAACAGTGGGAGTCTGGTGGAACTGTGTTGGATTTAAGATATATTTTCACTGTTCCGTATGTTGTGAGCCTCGTGGGTCCTTACTCTGGTGCATGTGCAAGGATGTGTGCACGCCTGCGCTTGGCCGTCCTGTGTTGTGAACAGCTGTTCCAAAGGCACACACGAGTCTAGGGTAGACTCTGCAAACTCCTCAGACTTACTATGGTCAAAAAGTCCAGTGGCGTCCCAATACAGAGGTCCCAGTGCAGTTCGTCCAAAATAGCCAGCTCCATCTTCAGCAACTCATTTGGGGAATAGCCAGAGCCATAGTACTTTATGAAGTCTTTTATGCGTGGAATTAACTGTAAAAAGAAAATAAAGCGGCCAAAGCCCTATGTCATGTCGTGGTAGCTTTCGTTTTCTTATCCATGGGGGCTGGGCAGCCATGAGCCTAGCAGAGTTGTCTTCTGGTGCCCTGCCACAGAAAATACTCCTGAAAGAAAAAACAAGCTCTAGGCTATCTGTCAAGTCCCCAGGTAGTTGTGACAATGCGTAGTGAATGTCACATTGTCACCTTCTGCAAACGAGTTTTGATCCCCAGCTGTACTCCAGCTCATACTCAAAAGTGCTTGGAAACTGGGGCTGTGCCATCTTCCCTATGGGGTTCCGGTGTCCAGTGAACCCAAGGAGGGGACGGCAGGACCCCTGGGAAACTACAGTTACTCACCCCAAGCTTTCCAGGAGCTGTGGGCTCTACCTATGCCTGTTCCCAAGCCCTGCCACGACTACTTGTAGAGAAAAAAGTATGCTTTTGTGCTTCCTGGTCTGGTACCAGACAGGCTCAGTTTTGGCAACACCATAGCTGCAAACACATTCCCTTCAACCTTGATTTAATGCAGTTCAGTTTTGGAAAAACTATGACTTTTTCCCAGAGGGATTAATAAGGCTTATCTCTGAGTAAACATTCAAGTACCAAGTGCATTAAAGACCCGGTCCTACTTTTTTAGATAAAGTATTACTATAAACTCCAGAAATACTTCTTTTAAAGGTCATTTACTTGATTTTTAGTTGGAGAGGGGAATAAATTATATTCTAATAAACAAGGGCTAAAATCATCTTTATTGAAGGTTTGGAACTGGACACTAGCCACTTTTTCTGCCCCCTCAGACCCTGAGATCAGCTAAGGGAGACCCTGTGGAAATGGTAGTGGTTCCACTATCTACGAAGGGGAAGAGGTTGGAAGGAGGGAGGTCTGGAAAGGGTATCAGGAGAGGATCTTCTGAACGGAAACCACAATGAAATTGAGAAGTTCACGCAAACCTGAAGCACTTGTGGAGGCTTCTTCTCCATCTCCTGCCCCTCTCAGAGAAGGGTCCCAGAGTCCCCAAGGACCAGTTTCATTGACACGGCCAAGTCCTAGGGTCTCAAGCAGCTTTCTTAGATGTAGTTTCTGGGGGTGGACATTAGGCTACATGATTTGGGAGGCCCTTTTCCTAGTTCAATAGCAGATGCCTCTGCTCAGTGAGAGATGGCATCTGGCATCAACCAATGAGGCCAGATTTATCTACCAGGAGGTCAGGCCTCTAGGTTTGCTGGGCCAGGAGAACTCAGCTGTTCTAATCCCCTCTTTGTGGGGTTCCGGCATCCAATGAGCCCAAGGAAGAGACAGCAAAGTCCCTGAGAATTAATGACTTGTCCAAAATGCCCACCGTTCTCGGGTGCACAGGAACCTCCAATGCTCCCGCATTACACCCCTATACCTCAAAAGCATCCCAGAGCAGACATCCAGGGATGCATACCTCCTCTTCTTCGTTAAGCTTTGCTGCAAGTCTCAAGGAAGTGATTGAAACACGATGGAGTAACCTCTCTTTTACCTGTAACGTGGAACACAGTTGAGCAGAATATGAATGTCAGAAACAAATTGTAAAGAAAAAAAAAAGACTGATTATATTCCTCCACAAATAAGTTAGTGCTATTTTTAGATTTCATCAGGAATATGCTCCTGTTAACAGAACCACTCACGGAAGGAGAAGGGAATATGATACCTTCTCAAGGAACACATAGTCCCATCCTGGCTCAGGCGGAGCAAGACAGGTCCAGACAAGCACATCCTACCTGTTCACACAGCCTTTTCCAAACTAGGGCCTCTTACTCTCTCCAAGTCCACCCCCCAGCCAGCACACCTGAGCAACAGGCACAGGTATTGGGATGTGGAAAGATTCCAATTCCAGTTCTACCACCAGCAAGTTACTTAGTTTTGAGCATCTGAGATGGCTCATCTCTAAAGCAGCCATGGGGATCAGAGGTCAGTTTCCTCTCTCATCATCTGTCACCATCCTTCAGAGTGCTCCCTACCTTTATTGAAATCAGGAGGCGGCGGAAGATAGTGAGAGCCAGGTTAAAAGTGCCCTGGGAGAAGTGAAAGATGTTCTCCAGCCATAGGAGCTGCAGCACAACTTCCTGGAAAGTGTCGCCGAACTCCACCTGCTGAAAAGGAGTAGGGAGGGCGGAGAAGGTGGTTGGTGATCAATCTTGGTCCAAGGAGCTGCCTGCTTAGGGTGACCAGAAGGGCCGTGAGCAGCCCCTTCACCTTAAATCGCAGCGGGACGGAGCCCCTCCCTGTCGCTCAGCGGCTCAGCGATGCAGCCCCATCCCCGTACTGGTTTTCCGTCCAAAGCAGAGCTCCCCGACCCACACTGGCCCTCTTCCCAAGCACCTGTTCGAAGGGCACCCCCTCTGTGAGAGAACCAGTGAGTCATGCCTCGTGTGGGGACGCACCTGGGGAAGGGCCCAGCCTCCAGGTGGGGGCCCTTGCAGCTCACCTGAGCGCGGGTGCAGGTGGGTCCCGGCCGCGTCCCGTGCACGCGTGAGGAAGGGGATGCAGGTGCTCCCGGGAGGGCCCCGCGGTGGGGACCGGTACCTGGGGGCGGCCGCACGGCCACAGGCGTGCCTCGCGGCCCAAGGCCAGTTTCAGGTGGGCGATCAGCCGGCGCTCGTCCAGGAGGCCCTCCGAGTCACACGGCACCAGCCGGCGTTCCTGTCCCGGGGACGCGGGCGGCGGAGCCTGAGCGGCGGCGCGGCCTGCAGCTCGCGGGGTCTGCGCTGACTGCCGGCGGGGTTTGCTTCGGGACGGCTGTGGGAGCCTGGCCGCTCCGGGCTGGCACGCCTCCGGGAGCCTTCTCTGGATGGTTGCGGGGAGAGAGAATTTCCACGGAGGCGGCGGGAGAAGGAGGCTCACGGCCATTTCCTCCGTACGCTCGTTAGGACGCCGGCCCGGATGAGGGTCTGATCTTACCTCCTCCAAAGCAGCCCGCTGCGACGGAGAGCGCGCGCACGAGGCCATGGCGGGCGCCGGAGCCCAGGTCAAGGGCGCGGCTTTGCCGGGCATTTTATAACCCAGAGCTGGGGCCTCGCTGCTGGGCCGCCCCGGGAATGAGTGGGTGGGGTGAGCCGGCCCACTCCTGCTTCTCTGAGAGCAGACCCTGGCCCGCCCCTCCTTGACAATCGCTCTTGGGGTGATGGGCACCGACCTGGGACACGGAGGGACAGAGCTTGCAGGTAGGCAAGGGACCCCCTCTCTACCTCGCTCCCACCCCGCGCACCACTCTCAGAGTCCCGAGTCCGGATTGGGGCAGCTGGCACCAGCCTTGGAGAGGGACACCAGGCCACAGACCTGCTTCTTTCCTCAGCCGGACAGGGTCGGCATGGAATTCCTGACTCGCAGTATGATCTCGTGCATGCGACTTGACCTCCCAGAGCATCTGTTACCTCTTCACTAAAGAAGACACTATCTCCCTCACAAAGTAGACCAGTTATGCATACATACATTTTTCCATTCAGCAGTTATTTACTAAGACATTGCCTGCAATGTCTCAGGCTCTGGGACATAACAGAATAAAATATACAGGGAACTTACATTCTAGTCGGGAAAGACAGACAATAAACATGAGTAGAATACATGGAAATCCCACAATTCAACTCTTAAATGCCCATCAGAAACACACGTGTGCACCAAAAGATACCTGCTATTGTACAGAGCAGCACTATTTGTAATAGCCCCAAACTGGATGCAACCCAAATGTCCATCAATAGTTGAATGAGACAAATTGTGGTCTATCCACACAATAGAATATTATTCAGCCATTAAAAGTACAGAACTACTGATATATGCTACAATAGAGGAAAGTGTGTAAACATTCTAAGTGATAGAAGTCATTCACGAAAGACCATGCTATATATATTTATATGGAATGTTCAGAACAGGCAAATCTATAGAGACAGAAAATAGATTGGTGGTTACTTAGGGCTAGGATGTTGGTGAGGACTACATCCCAGGACAAGAGGGAGTGACTGCTATGAGTAAAGAGTGTCTTTTAGGGGTGATAAAAACGTTTAAAATTGATCGTGGTTATGGTTGCACAACTCTGTCTATATAGTGAAAAACCTTGAAATTGTACAATTTAAATTGATGAATTGTGTGATATGTGATTATATCTCAATAAAGCTGGGTATATGGATATATAATATATATCCTATATATTGTATATCAGATGGTGATAAGTACTATGGAGAAATATAAAGTAGGAAGGGAAGATAAGAAGACTGGGGTTGAAGGTTGAAATTTTAAATATATCATGGTAAGGCTCACTGAGAAGGTGATGTGTGAACAAAGACATTCTGAAGGAGCCGAGGGAATCAGGTGGATATGTAGGCAGAGAGCTTTCCAGGACCTCAGTTTGGATCTGGGCTCTATCACTGCCCATATGTATGACTTTGGATGAGTTACTTAATGGCCCCATGCCTCAATTTCTTTATCTGAAAAGAGTTGTTTCTATTGTCTATTAAAATGACCAATAATACATATTTCAAAAGGTTATTATATGAATTAATTTTTACAAAGAAAGTAAAGCACTTAGAACAGTACACTGGCACTAAATAAAATGTTTTATAGTTATTTTTATTAGCTCTTACTGCAAGCACAAAAGCCCTTGTGTTCTAAATGGAAGCATATCTGGAATGTCAATTGAAGTAAGGAGACCAGGTGAGGCTGGTACGGAATACCGAGCAACAGAGAAGATGGTAGGAAATGGGGAGAGAGCTTGCGACATTTTCTCTGTGAGATGGGAAATCATTTGGCAGGTTTTGAAACGAGGAAAGACACTATCTGATTCATGTTTAACACCATCACTTTGGCTCCTGTGTTGAAAACACAGAGGGGACAAGGATGCCTTCAAGGAAAGCAGCTCTGAGCTGTTGTAGTAATTCAGATGAGAGATGGTGGTAGTGGTGAGAAGTGGTCGGATTCCGATTCTACTTTGAAGATAGAGACAAGCTCTGTTGAGAGGTTGGATATTGGGTAGACAGAAAGAGACTGGTTTTGACCTGAGCAATTATCAGAATTCAGGTTACATTGTGATGAGGAAAGTGTGAAAGGGAGCTTTTTATTTTTTATTTTTTGATTTTTGGCAGAGAGTAGTGGTAGGTATGGGGTGGGTGGAAATCAACCTTTCGATTTTGGACATGATAAACTTGAAATGCCTATTACGCATCCAAGTGGAGTGGTGTTTATGGGAGAGGGTTGGCTAAGACGATTATCTGTTCTTTCACAAATATTTATTGAAAACCTACCATGTGCCAGGTCCTATTCTAAGTCTTATTCTAGGCTCTGGAGATCCTTGTGAGAATACCCACAGAGCTCTTTATGACCTCACCTTCTAGTGGTGAGAAAGGTCATAAACAAGTCAGCAATCAAGCGCAATAATGTATGTAAAGTCTTTAGCTCTCCAGATGGGGCACAATGTACAATTGCTATTGTTGTTTTTAATATTTGGAATACTGCAAGCTCTAAAAAATGGGGCTTGCGATCTAGGAACGCCTCTTTCGAGCCAAGTATTCCCGCCCCAATGCAGGCCAGATTTTTAGTGCCGCGGAATGGCAGCATTGCGCAGGCGTAGCTTCAGTCTGGCGTCCTAGGAGACGGACTTGGAAAGGCTCGCGCAGGCGTGATTCAAGAGGCCGAGGAAGCCTGAGGCCCGGGGATAGGGCGGGGCGAGCTCGTAGCGCGCCTGCGCACAGCGCGCTCTCGCCCGAGGAGCCGCAGTCTCGGGGGCGACAAGGTAGTGTTTCGGTAATCTCCCGCCAGCTTCTCCCGCGAACCCGGCGTGGTTGGCCTGCACCATAGGCGGAGACGTCCGCCGGGCACAGAAGGAGCCACGATGCCGGTGAGAAGAGTCGTTCAGCCGCTGTGGTTACTCGTCTCGGCGGCCTGGCCCGGGGGCGCGGCCGTTGCTATGGAGGCGCGGAGCAGGCGGGCGGCTGGGGCGGGGCGGGGCAGGGCAGGGCAGGGCTGGGCCTGCGGTCCGGGCGGTTGGGGAGCCTGGCTGATGGGCCCAGGACCCGCGGCAGTCCAGCCGGAGCTGGGAGCGGCCGGTGGCAGGCCCTGCCTCCTTCGACGCTGCTGCATCCCGCAGGGCCTGCGCTCCTTGACATAAAGGCGCTGTGCCAGAGAGGATGCGCTCTCGTTCCCAGCCTTGCCCGCTGGGTTGGGCGTCAGGGAGGGGCCGCAGAGAGTCGGCTTTGGATGTTCCGCACCGGGTAGGGTCTCTCCACAGCGGAGGCAGGCTCCCGAAGACAGCAGAGCCTGTCCCTACTTCAAGCCCCTGATTTAGGCTGTCACTTCTGTTGTGGCGCTCTAGCTTACAGTGCAAGGATGTAACCCATAGGTGTCTTTGTGTGCTAAGGGGTAGGAGTGGGTGGTGGTATGTTTGTCTTGCGGGATTTCACAGATTTTTATTGTGTACTTAGTAAGGGAGCGTCGTAAATCCAGTGTAGAGTCAATGGAGAACGCTTGAGCCGATGCCGG
This sequence comes from Pteropus alecto, assembly GCF_000325575.1. Classification (NCBI taxonomy): domain Eukaryota; kingdom Metazoa; phylum Chordata; class Mammalia; order Chiroptera; family Pteropodidae; genus Pteropus; species Pteropus alecto. The sequence continues at coordinate 11,042,447 of NW_006443124.1, forward strand.
TTATTTGCTAATTATGAGGCCTCCGACAATTATTTAATCTTTCCGGGCCCTTAGTTTCCACATAATTAGATTTTCCTCAAGGTGTTGTTATCAGGATGAAATAAAATAACTGCTCAAGAGAACCGAAGGACAGTGCATGACATTTATTATTAAATGCCCAATATTTCTTTCGTGTTGCTTTCAAGTTATTTATCAATTCATTCAACAAATATTGGGCACCAACCACACGTTAGGCACTGGAGATACAATACTAAGCAAAACCAGCCTGGTTCTTGAACTTGGGAAGAGAGAAGCTTGCCTTCTTGGGCAGAGGTGAAAAACCATACATGTTTACAGAGATGAAACACTTAACATTAATTAACGAAGTGAATGGGTGGTATACAATATAGTAAATTCTGGTGAACTGTAAAGTGTTGCTATGTAGGAATGCTGGCCTACAGATGTCAGATCATCCATTTTTTCAAGACAATCTGGAAATTGTTATTTGTATGAAACGTTTCAATTTTTAATTTTAGCAACTAATTCACAAGATTTTTAAATACTATGAGCCTAACAAAAGACATCTGTAGGCTGAATTCAGCCCCTTGACTACCTGTTCGCAACCTGTGGTGCAGATAGAAACATTAAATAACGAGCTATCAAAGTGGAATTGCAACCAGATGTAGGAGAGAGATGAGCGCTCTCGGCCTATACAGGCATACCTCGTTTTATTGCGCTTCACAGATGTTTCACTTTTTACAAATTGAAGGCAAGATCCTTCAACAGCAGAAAGATTACAACTTGCTTTATTGCTGCGGTCTGCAACCAATCCTGCAGTATCTCTGAGGTCTGCCTGTACAAGGATTTGACCTGGTCGGGGAAGTCTGCCCAGATGAAGTGGCTCATGAGCTGAAATCTGCAGTATAAGTGAAGAGAGGAGTGGGGAATGTTCTAGACAGAAGGAACAGCACATAAAAAGACCTGTGGTGAGAAGGAGCCTGGTGACAGGCAAAGGCCTAAAAGAAAGCTAGTATGGTAAGAAAGCCAAGCAGAGTAATCTGTGAAATAAGGTTACTTATTACTGTGAAGTAGACATGATCCAGAGCCAGATTTTAAGGCACTCTAAGGATTTTGATTTTTAGCCTCAGATCTGTGAGAAACCATTGAAGAGTTTTCAGTAAGGGAGCAGCACAATTACATTTACATTGAAGCTGACTGCCATGTAGAAAGCAGACTGTAGAGGAACTTAATTAGATGCAGCATACTTAGGAGTCTCTTGTAATCCAAGGCGAGATAATGGTGACCTAGCAGAGTGGTGAAAGTACAGGTGGAGAGAAGTGTATTTTATCGATGTAATCTGTCCTTGTCAATGACAGTGGCTTGTAGTTGTTTCTCTAATGCTTAGAAGAATATCTGAAATAGTGGGAATTTAACAAGTATCTGTTAAACTAAACCGTTGAACTTCACTTCGATAATAGGGTGGTAGTTTCACATAGATTCTTAATCATAAAATTTCAGAAATTGAAACTTTACATATACAAATATTCATACAGTTAGAGTCATAATAAAACATTTTTCTCTGCTGTTGGACTTTCTTTTGTCAGTTATTGTCTTCTATAAAGAAGATAGACTATTTATTGATATATGATAAACATTTTACTAATTCATTATAGAAAATAAAACTAAGTCTCGGGAACATAGGACCTATTATAATATTCTTGATTAAAGTTGCTAACCATGTTCACATGTTTTCTACGGGTAGGAAACGGGAAGTCGGGGACTTCTGTGCAGAATGACAGTCTATAATACACTGTTCATCTTCTGCTTGACTAGCATTTACTATAAATGTAAATTAGATATTCTCTTCTCTCATTTGTATTGTAAAAGAAACGTTTTCTGTTTATATCTTCTAGTAAGCTTTTTCTATATATCTTTAAGATCTTTAATTGCATTTAACAAATATTTATGGAGCACTTAATATGTGCAAGGCACTGAGAAGGCAAAGTAGCCTTTTTTAAATTTTAAATTTAATCTGTTGAAGGTAACAGTAAATGTTCTTTTCACTATTTGTAAATATTTTCTCCACCAGATCAACAAATCAGAGAAGCCAGAAAGCTGTGATAATGTGAAGGTGGTGGTTAGGTGTCGTCCTCTCAATGAGAGAGAGAAATCAATGTGCTACAAACAAGCTGTCAGTGTGGATGAGATGAGGGGAACTATCACTGTACATAAGACTGATTCTTCCAATGAACCTCCAAAGACATTTACTTTTGATACTGTTTTTGGACCAGAGAGTAAACAACTTGATGTTTATAACTTAACTGCAAGACCTATTATTGATTCTGTTCTTGAAGGCTACAATGGTGAGTACTTTATATAGTTCACTTTTTTAAAATAACTTTATCGAGGTATTATTAATACCCTATAAATCCATCCATTGTAATACAGTTTGATGAATTGTAGTAAATACATACAGTTGTGAAACCATCACCACAATCCAGTTTTATCACCCTCAGAAGTTCCCTTGTATCCATTTGCAGTCCCGCCCCGAGGCATCCATTGACCTACTTTCTGTCTATAGTTTTACCTTTCACCGAAGTTTCATGTGAATCAAATCATATACTATTTTGACTTTTTTTACCTGTTTTCTTTTATTCAGCATGATGTTTTTTAAAGGTCATCCATGTTGTTGCATGTATCAGTGGTTCCTTTTTATTTTGAGTTGTACTTCATCGTAGACCACTTTTTATGATCTTTGATGGAAATCTGGTTGTTCCAGTTTTTTGTCTATTATAAATAATGCTGCTATAAACATTCTTTTATAAGTCTTTGTGCAGGTACATTTTAAAGTTTCTCTTGGGTAGATACGTAGGAGTGGAATTGCTGGATCACATGGTTAATGTATATTTTTATCTTTTGAAGAAACTGCCAAACTTATACAAAGATGACTGTGCTACTGTTTTTCCCCCTGCAGCCAGAACAGTATGAGGGTTCCAGTTTCTGCACATTCTTGCCAACATTTAGATTGACAGTCTTTTTAATTATAGCCATTCTAGAGGATCTGTAGTGGTATCTCATTGTTTTAGCTTGTATTTTTCCAATGACTAACAATGTTGAGCATCTACTGGTGTACATACAGTTGTAGGGGTGGGGGCACCAACCTCCCATGCAGTTGAAAATCTGTATATAACTACCGCTTATTAGCCATTTATGTATCTTTTTTTGTAAAATCTCTTAAAATATTTTACCCATTTTAAAATTTGATTGCCTGTCTTATTATTGAGTCCTGTTCTTTGTAGATTCTGGATTCAAAACCTTGACCAGATAAATGATTTGAAAATATTTTCTCCTAGTCTGTGGCTTTTTATTTTCTTAATGATGTTTTTTGAAGCAAACAAGTTTTAAATTTTGATTAAGTCCAATTTATCAATTTTTTCTTTTATCATCTTTCTTTTGATGACATAGCTAAGAAATTTTTGCCAAACCAAAGACCACAAACATTTTACCTTATGCTTTTATCTAGGAGTTGTAAACATTTTAGGTCTTACGTTTAGGTCTGGGATCCATTTGAGTTAATTTTTATATGTGGTATGAAGTAAGAGTCTAAGTTCTTTTTCTTTCATTTTTTTTTCTCTTTCTTATATATGGATATCTGTTGTTCCAGCACTATTTGTTGAGAAGACTATCCTTTCCCTATCGAATTAACTTGACACTTTTGTTAAAAATCAACGGATTGTCTATTCTATTCCATGTCTGTCCTGTTTTGATTACTGTAGCTTTACATATGTTTTGAAATTAGGTAGTATACATTTTCTAAATTTGTTATTCTTCAAAATCATTTTGGCTTTTCTAGGTCCTTTGCATTTTTCATATAAATTTTAGGATCACCTGGTCAATTTTCACACAAAAAAACCCTACTGGGATTTTATTATTCTAACAACATTGAGTCTTCGGATCCATGAACATAATCTATGGCAAAAAAGATTAAAAAAAAAAAAAAGAAAGAAAAATCAGTAAAGGGAAAAGGCACATGGGGCGAAGTCTGGCGGAAACGAGAAATAAGCTTCTAAGAGTCCACTAGTGGGTACACAGCATGCACTTAATTCGTCTAGCATTGAGTGTGACAGTACTTGGGAAATGTTATCTGTCAGGAAAGCTCTGTAGCGACTCAGCGTCCAGGGTTTATTGGTGGCTACTCATGTAGGCACCCTGGGCCTTGCACGTGCCAAGATCCCAGGCTCTCAGAAGAATGAAAGCAGGAGTTTAGCATAAACCACCCTGTTTATACACACAGTTTGGGCATAGTGAGCCACCCTTATCAGAGATTGGTGGGCACCCTCCCTAAATCCAGCTAAATCCCCAGTTGCCAACCAAAGGCCAACCTTGAAAGCAGGCTTTTCAAAGGATAGCAGTCTCAGATCTGCTGTTAGCTCTTTTCTGCGTAGTAGCATATAGTTGGTCTTATGTATTTAAAAATATCTAATCTTGCTATCTTTGCTTAATAATTGGGGTATCGAAGCCATAGTTAATGTGATTATATGGTTAGGTAGAAATCTATCATCTTGCTATTTTTTTCTCTTTGTCCCATTTGTACTTGTCTTTTTCCTCTTTTTATGTCTTTTTTTGGATTAATCAAGTATTTTTATTTTTATTATTCCATTCTGTCTTCTCTCTTGGCTTAAAGCAATACATCGTTGTGCTATTTTAGTTATTTTCCAGCTCCTGTTGGTTCTAGCTGCTAAGTATCTCTGAAATCTTCTCACCTTTCTCATTCCCTTTTGTTGTCAGCACCAACTCACTTGGCCAGCCAGCCCTCCAGCTGGTTTCTTCACAGCTCCCCGTGCTTTCTTCCAATTCTTCATGTACAGTATAGCCATAGTGACCATGATGTCACTCCTTTGACCAGAAAATCATTCTGTGGCTTCACTTTGCTTTTAGGATAAGCTCCAAAAGCCTCAGTGTGGTCTTCGTGGCCATGTGTGATTAGGTCCCTGCCAGTTTCGTTAACTCTGTCTGCAGGCACCTTCCTTTTCCATCTGTTTCTTCCATTCTGATCTCATTTCATTTCCTCAAAATCCCCATTCTCTTTGTTGCCTCTTGCTGTCCACTCTGATCCTAATTCTTACTCATATTTCAGATTGTGTCTTAGACCTGACCTTTACCAAAAAGCTTTCTCTGACCTCCTCTCCTTTCTTCCTTCCTAGATGATGTCCCTTACTCTCATCTAGAACTCTGTTTCTTATTCCCAACACGCCTTCTGCTTATAATTATTCAACCAGTATCTCTTCCCCAAGATTACACACGTGCACACATCATAAGATTAAGGATTGTGTTTGTCTTGTTTGTCACTGTGTTCCTGGTGTCTAGCACAATGCCAGCCTCAGGTGTGTGGTAAATATTTGTTGAATGAATGGATTTAGCCATTTAGAAAGTTTAAATTGTAATTACCTATAATGTTTTATCATCTTTTTTGCTTTTTTGTTAACTCCCCTTATTCCTTACAGCAGTTACTTAAATTTTTTTCAAACAATGCACCTACTTTAGAATTAAGAAAATAACTACTATTTACTCCACTAGGCATCGTGTTGGTCACTTGAAGTAAATTGTTTCATTTGGTTCTTACTATTAATGTGGGGTAGTTATTCTTACCCACATTTTACCATTGAGGAGATGGTCTCTGGGAAGATACTTATCCAGGGTCAAGTGGCTAAAAAGTGAAAATATGTAGATTCACTCTGAGATCTTTCTGCTCTAGAAATTGTATTATTTTGCTGTCATTTTACTGCCTTCTCTAATTTAATGTCTACATTAAGTAATATACACATTACAAGAAATGTTTTAAAGTTATTTACAATGTAAGATTTTACATTTAGGGTTTGGGATACTTTTTATTAATCATTAAGAATATCTCATTGACTTTAGTGTTTTAACAGTACTTTGCTCATGTGGCACAGAGTACTTATTACAATTGTTGATAATAAAGGTGAAATTTTTACTAGAATAAATTTTAAATTCAGGGAAGAAATTGCATCATAGCGTCAAGGGAATTAATTTTAAGAGCATTAAGTTCTATATCATTAGACTCTAAAAAGTCATTGATTTTCTTCATCGTTTTCAGGGACTATTTTTGCATATGGACAAACTGGTACAGGCAAAACTTTTACCATGGAAGGTGTTCGAGCTGTTCCTGAACTTAGAGGAATCATTCCAAATTCATTTGCTCACATATTTGGTCATATTGCAAAAGCAGAGGGTGATACAAGGTAAAAGAATTCTTTTATTTTCCAGTATTGATAAGTACAAACAGAAGCAAGGCAAATAGGTACAAATTTTATAAACAAATTTTAAAACTTCTTATGAATATTTTGCTGTTTTTTATGTTTTTAAAAATTATGTTTTATTTATAGATTTTTGGTTCGAGTGTCTTATTTGGAAATATATAATGAAGAAGTTCGTGACCTTTTGGGCAAGGACCAGACACAGAGATTAGAGGTAAAGTAATTGAAATTGGAGTACTTCCTAAAACAATAGAATGTTTACTAAGTTAAGGTCCTTTTTGTACAAAAGTATTTTTAAGATTTTACTTTTTTTGGATTAGCTAGTTTCACGTGATTCAAAATAAAAATATTGTAAAAATTTATGCATTGAAGTCTTGTTCTTCCCCCATCTGCCCCATTTCTCCCTACCCTAAGATCATCACTTTCAATATCCTTTCAGTGTTTATTTATATAAATACAAATACAATCTTAGTTTACTCCAAAAGTAGCATACTATGTGTATATGTATAGATCTGCATGTAGATTCACATGCAGTTACAAGAAATAATACAGAGAGATTACCCTTTACACAGATGCACATTTACACAATTTTCTCCAATGGTAACATTTTACAAAGTTACAGTACAGGATTACAACCATGATATTGATATTAATACAATCTACAGATCTTATTCAAATGCCCCCAGTTTTCCTTGTACTCTTTTGTGTTCTGTACTATTTCATCACATGTGTAGATTGGTTTATACATTATCACGTCAAGGTACCAGGCAGTTCCATCACCGAGATGCCTTTCATAACCACATCCACCTCTCCCTCTGTCCCCATCCCTAACAACCCCTAATATGCTTTCTAATCTAAAATTTTGTCATTTTAAAAATGTTATATAAATATAACCATACAATATATAACCTTTTGAGATTAGTTTTTTTTCACTTGGCATAACTCCCTGGAGATTCCAAGTTCTTGCATATATTAATAGTTCATTCTTTTTTATTGCTGAATAGTATTGCATGGTGTGTGTGTGTGTGTGTGTGTAGGTATGTATATATGTATCACAGTTTGTTTATCCATTCACCTGTTGAAGGATATCTAGGCTGTTTACAGTTTTTGGCTGTTATGAATAAAGCAACTATGACTATTCATACACAAATTTTATCAAATGTAAGTGCTCATTCTCTGGTATGAATGTCCAAGAGTACTCCAGAATTTATTTTAAGTAAGAAATTTTTAAACTTACAAAAATATAAGTATTAAGACTAATCACAAATGTAGTCACAAATACTAGTATTTTCAATCTTTTACCTGAAGAAACTTTCTGAAAAATTCTAGTTTTTAGGTAATAGGTTGTCATCAGAGACTACTTTCATCATGCATCTTAGAAAAAGAAAATGTAAACTTCTATGTATAAATATCAGATAATCACAAAATTTGTGAATTAGTTAGCTCCTCTATGTAGTTTGTTGATCCATTTTGAGTTAATTTTTATATTTGTAAGTGGCATGGACTGACTTTATTCTTTTGCATGTGTATATCCAGTTGTCTCAGCACCATTTATTGAAAAGACTTTTTGCCCCATTGCATTTTACTTTTTTCACTGGACAATGGGTTGTGGCCATCTTTCCACATCAGTAGAGAGAAAGCTTCCTCATTGTTTTTCCTTTTGTCTTTTCTAAAGCTGCATAATATCCTCTGAGGATACATTTTTGAAGCGGGACTGCTGAGTCAGATGGTGAATAATTAGTAAATATTGCCAAATATTTTAATATTTTAGGAAATGAGACAGAATGATTAACCTAATATTAACCTAATATTAAAATATTAATATTGGAATTTTCATTGGAATTGTCAGTAAAATAATTAGAGAATCATGTATGTAGATTAACAGTAGCCACCATTGTAGAATGGTGTGGGATACATATAAAGTAACAGCAGTCACTGTTACTAAGCTCTTACAATGTGGTAGTAGGCGTTTAGTACAGTAAATCGTTGCAGTAGTACATACTTTATTTCATTTAATCTTCTCAGTTCAATTTTGTTGGTGTGAAAATGGAAGCCTAGGGAGTTTCCTGACTTGCTCAAGGTCATGTAGGAGGTGAATGGTGGTATCATCTGGGATGAAGAGGGTGGTTTCTGAGGTCCTACCATTTTAGCTTGAATTCTGGCTCTGATCTCTTGAGCAAGTTACTTCACCTCTATTATCCTTACTTTTGCCACATGAAAATGGAAATAATAATAGTGTCTACTTCATAGGATTATTGCCAACATTAACAAATTAATACAAATATTTAAATTGATGCTTGACATATAATAAAGTATTTAATAAATGTTAGCTATTTCCTTTTTAACTGTACTAAATAAATCGAGCTTTTGGAACAGTATATTACAGGCTTAGGGATTATTTATGTTTGTTGGATTTTAATGAAAGCTTATTCTATAATGATAATGTGTACATAGCAAATGTAAAGACAAGTTTCCTTTTTGCTACTTGTCATCTTTAGTTTTTATGGATACTTTGTTCGTTCTGTGCTTTTATCTTTTAAAAGTATTGTTTTATTGCATAAATTATTAAAATAATAATTCTTTGGAGAGAACATTTCTATTTTTATACCAATACTTATAGATCAGATATATTCTCAGGAACAGTCTTTTTAATGGTTCTTAACTGTGTTAGACCAAGTGCCCATTTTTTTTGTAACATATCTTGTAATTCCCCTTTGTCTAACCTAAAATAAAATTCATAGATGATAAAATATACCTACACATATCATTTAAAAAATATCAATATACTGCCCAATTGTAATATAAAAGAGAATAAAAGTACTTAAAAGAAATAAAATCCTAGTATTTCAATATATAAAGTGCTTGACTATGACCACATTCAATGACATAATGCAGTAAGAGACAATCATCATCACTGCAATGGCTACAAATGCAGATTGTTACAGGTATGTTGCATCAGTGATCTAAATACCTTGATTGGTGTTATTGTCATTGACATGGTCTTTTAAAACAGTGACTAGCTCTTGGTAGAATTCTGAGCAAAATAAAGTTGTTCTTTTCTCAGTTCTGCATTCCTATATTATTATCGTCATGGAAAAGCACTTTGTCTTTATATGTAAAATAGAGTTAGAGTCTAGACTCAGATAATTATAAATCATTTTTCACCCATGTGAATATTTGGTTGGACATTCAAAATTGCATGGGACAGTTCTTCACTGATTGAAACCCTCTTGTCCATTGCAGGATGCTTCCTACCCCTGACCCCTGCTTACGAATACTAATAGTAGCATCTTCAATTGAACCAGAAACCCCCACAACTTTCTAAAACATTCTAGGTAGGGGAGTAACTGCCCTCATTGAGATTCATTGTTCTAGTGTTATAAACTGTATTTGTTACATAAATTTAATTTCTATGTTTTTATGAGAAAAGTTATTAGATAGCAATTTTTTTTTAAAACTGCCAAATTTGGAATCACTCAGTTTTTTCATCTTTCATATCTAATCAGTTCATCTACACTTAATTAATTGAATTTTGAATTACGATCATATTGTGATTGAGAACAACCTAGGCTTTGCGGACTGATGCCAGTTTGGAGAATGTTTGTTTCCAGTCAGCAGCAAGATGAGCACAGGAAGCGAGAGTAAATGCTTAAAAACTTTTATAGCGATTGGTCATTGCCATGGCATCCAAGTGCATGATTTTTGTATTTTTCAGAAATAGCAGTTTGCCAGAATAGAAATATACAAATTGTTCTTTACCATGCATATTCTTAGAAGCGGTGAAATAGACCAATAATTTTCAAACCTCATAACAGGTTTAAAGCATTTAAACACTTTGATCAAACCAGACCTTATGTGGAAGCACAACGTGTAAAGTACATGAAAGTGAAACTCTCTTTAGAACTTGTCTGGGCCTGAAGACCCCCAGACTCCTACAATGTCCCCCTCAGTGCTACCACAGACCCTCTAGCACTCTGAGAGCAGTTTGAAACCCACTGGTTTATAGGGACTAACACACACTTTTACTAATGATAAAATTAGAGCTTCATTTATATCTTATTATAGAAAAGTAATTTTGGGGGGGGGTAATTTTTCCTAAGGTATAAATACATCTTATAAATTTTTTATAAAAGAGACCTTCCCCTTTCCCCTTGCAACCTCAACTAGGTCTAAAATCTACACCTGGAATTTGGAGTGTTTGCCTTTGTGACTTTTGTCTTTGGGATTGCTCTTTAAACTTTTGTTTGTCATCTTCGTGAGGTCTTACTACCTATGGAATGACTCTCCCCACTGGCTTCCACAGGCCTCTGCCTGTTTCACTTTATTGTGTTTATTTGTGGAGGTGACCTCTAGGGCTTTCCAAAATGAGTTTTGTATTTCTAACACTGTATGTATTTTATATAAATCTATCTAAATATAGCTTTCAAATTTGGTAAAAGATCTCATAAGGTTACTCACAGAAAGGTAACATTTTTACATGGATGCCATAGATCTGAGTATTTCACTCAACTGTTTGAAACCCTCTAGCAGCTTCAAATTGCTGTTAAGACAATAACACCTTAATCTTCTCTCTGCCTACCTCTGAGGCCAGATATCTCACCCATTTCCTCCCTGCTTCCTACTCTTTCCAGCCACCATGCCTTTGTTTGTTTATTTTTTCCAAGTGCCTAGTTTTTCCCCATTTCAGGATCCTTGCATATACTCTTTTCCTACTACACCAACCCAGACTGGCTACCTGATATTTTTTCAAGTCTTAGCGTAAACATCATCCTGGGGAAACTTATCTCTACCTCATCAGCTTAAGTCTGTCTGTAATGTAGTGTTATACTGTCCTGTGTTTTTGTAAACTCGTGGAATTATCACGATTACAATAATTTTTATATGTAATTATTCATCTGCATGTTCTCCTTTTAGATTTTCATCTCCAAGTATAGCAACTATGTCTGCCTTGTTTTATCACTGTATATTCGCTGTCTAGCAGAGTGTCTGTCACATAGTAGATGTTCCGGAAAGAATTGTGTTCAATAAACAACACATAGTAGATATTCAATAAATAGCTGTGGAAGAATTATGGATATATGTGTAAAGTCTTATGATCTTTTTTTTTTAGGTTAAAGAAAGACCTGATGTGGGAGTCTATATCAAAGATTTATCAGCTTATGTGGTAAATAATGCTGATGATATGGATAGAATTATGACACTAGGCCACAAAAATCGTAAGTGTAATATACAGTTGTGAGTAAACATTTATGTGTTGAGTAGGATGGTTTAGAAGCAAAACTTGTGTGGCACTTTGTCCCATAAAGACTGGATTTTTAGGTTTCTTGAAAACCCTTCCTTTCTGATTATTTACTAGGTGGAGAGATTATATGGTTGAAAGATATCACAGATTGCTTTCCATGCTGACCAAAATTTTGTTTCTTAGTAATAGTGCTGTATCTTTGAAAATCTTATATAGCTGTCCCTCGTTTGCTATAATATTTGATACATTTATTGAGCTTTTATTATGTGGCAAGTGCTTGTACTCAGTGCTTTATAAGAGTGATTTCTTTTAATCCTCACAACGGATTATGACAGTATTAAATTCCTATTTTATGATCGAGGAAACCAAGAATTTAAATAACTTGTCCAAGGTTATATACTACTTAATAAGTGGTAGAGTGAGTATTTTAACGTAGGCCATGAATCAACATAACCAGGCACTATAACTGCCTCCCTTTTGTTGACAAGAGAAGCAAAACAATTAAATGAAATGGCATTCTTCTTAGTAACTGTTTCAGGTTTTGTCTAAAGAATACAGAACTTCAGCAATATTTAGTACACACATGCCCCAGGTCTAGTACAAGATAAAAGGTAAAAGATAACATAGAAAGTAAACAGTTTTTTAAAGTTTTTATGACTAGATTATAAATTAAGCAAACTCAGGAAATTAAACAATTTTTAAAAATTGATTGCATTCTTATAAACCACAAAGAAGACCAAATTTCAACAGGAAAATGAGTAAAAAAAGATATGTATGAATATGTTATTCACAGAACTATGAACAGCAATAAACATATGAAAGGATATTCAACTTCACAATCAGGAAAATTCATATTAAAAAAACAGTGAGGGATAATATTACCCATTGGTTTGGATGAGAGGACATCCACGTTGGTGAGGCTGTGAAGAAATGCACACTGGTGTTGGGAATGGAAAGTGGTACAGCCTTTTTGAAGGGCAGCGTGTAACAGTATCTGTTGAAATTTTAAAACTGCATTCCTTCTGACCTAGTGTTTCTAATTCTAGATATATATTCTAGAAAAATACTTTGAAGTGTAAACAAAAAAATGCCTAAATGAAACATTATTCATAATAGCAAAAAGTTTGACACAACCTAAATATAAATAAAACATTGTTTATATAAATTATGGTACAGAAATACTAGGGACTCTAATGAAGCTCTGAAAAAAACAGTGAGTTAAATCTACATGTAGAGGCCAGAAAGATTTTTAAGATATATCAATAAATGAAAAGAAAGCAAATCACAGTACGACATCATCCCATTGATTTATGTGTAAAAAGCCAAATTATTAAACTATGTATTTGGGCATTGTGTGTTTGTATCCACGTGCATGTATGTGAAATATAAGATGAAAGGACATTTAATAGTCGTTACCTTTAGGGAAGGGGAAGTAAGATTGGGGAAAAAGAGATGTAGGGAGCTTAATTTTTTTTTTTATGTATTTAAAAATTTTTTATACTGGAAATGTTCTTGTATCACTTATTTAATTGAAAAAAAATTTAACATAAGATTCCGTTCACAGCAGTGACTCAGAACCTCCCATCAACTACCTGAGAATTAATTTAACTTGGTATGTGACATTTTTCAAGGAAAACTAAATAATTCTAATGAGAGAAATAAAATGAAACAAAGATAAAGGGATTTGAAAACCTAAGATAGAGAGGAAAATAATTTTAATTAATAAAGAGATTGAGTCCAAGAATTAAACATTTAGTACAAATATTCAAGTAGAAAAGTTCCAACATAAAAACACAAACTTTATCATATTGAAATATAGTAAAATATCAAGAGTAGAATAGTGGAGGGGAGAAATGTGACAATAAAAGTTGTTATACTAAATAGATGAAAAATGGATACAAATATAAAATTACCCATTTTGTACAGGTGGTCATAGTATAGAAATAGTTAATTTTACACTTAAGAAAATAAGTTATCTCAAGAACAAATACTCAGCCTGCCTAGCAACTAAAGTGCAAATTTAAACTAGTTAGGTACATTTCATTGTGGGCATCATTGTAAATTGGTTAATATTTATTCAGAGCAAGTGTTTTTCAGCCTTTAAACCATAATCCTTTTAAAATCATTTTTTTGAATAGGTAATCCATACATATAGTATAAAATTCAAAAGGCACGAAAGTGTACATTGAAAACAAATCTTTTTCCTGCCCTTGTGTCGTCTCAGTCACCGAGTGCCCATCCCTGGTGGCAACCTCTGTTAGTTTCTGATGTGCCCCTTTGTTATGTGTATGTTTAGAGAGTGCTTGTCCTCTTTCTTTATGAGTCAGATAATAGTATACTTATTCACTTGATAATATGATCTTAGAGATCATTTCACATTAACACGTACTAGTACGTATACAAGTATTTAAAAATAACTATATAATATTTCATCGAATGGATCTTATTTACCCAATCTTTTATTGATGGACTTTTGCGTTGTTTTTAATCTTGCTATTATGAGCAGTACTGCAATAAATATTCTGATATATACGTGAATTTATACACATGCATGCATACTAATGGGATAAAATTTTTCACACACTCTTGAAAAACATAAAAATTCAATTTTTTTCTTATTCCAAAATGAATATTTGACAAAAATTAAAGCTACGGGAGTGTTTTTCATTTTATTTCCATTATGTGATGTGTCGGTAGATCAGAGCATTGAGACTGCTTGATTGCTGCAAGCTGTTCTCTCCTAGGGATTGTAAAGTTCAATGTAGGTCACTTTTAACAGTATGTCTGTTGTATTTGTTTTCATAACCAGAAATACAGAAAAATCACAGTCATAAATAGCATGCTTTATATAGCAAAAACAAATTAGGTATTAAAATACTAAATATGATTTTCTTAAATTACATGTTCTTTCCCCCTCCAAATTGAAAGACACTGCTACAGTGTGGTTTGATAATTACATAGCTGTAAAACGATTTGACCTAGTAATTCCAGTTTGGAAAATAACATCTCATGGAAATAATCCTAAAGAGAAAGAAAGGTATGTGCTCAGAGATGCTCATATTGGTGTTCCTTATGAGAGTCTAAAATGGAAAATAATCAAATATCTCTCAGTAAGGGAAGAGCAAAATCAATCCTTAATAGTTTTTTATATTTTTGGAAAAAATTCCTAAGTCTATAATTTGACTTTAAAGCAAATAGAAAAACGTGTCACAAATTCTTGCATTTTCTTTCACTAATTTTTCATTTACCTTCCTTCATCAGGCTTTACTTTGTTAGTACAATTTACATTGTACTAACATCTGACTTTTAATTTAGCCGTATGCTAATAAAGAATACCCTTTTAATGTTTACATTGTAAAAGCAAAGCTCACGTAGAGAAGTTCTTCATGAATATGTAGTAGGAAGATAGTTTTGGCTGGGGAAAATTAACACAATACTTTTAAAGTGTTTCGGAATTTAAGAAAAAAAACCCATATATGCCTACTTTAAAAAACAAAACAGACCTTTTTGTTTACACAGTATAGTCATGTAAATTATTTATAAACACAAACAGTATATTTTGAATGGATGCTTTTGTTTTATAGAAATGTGGTTAGACTGTATATTCCTCTCTTAACTTTTTCCCCAGCCATATGTTATGGGTATCTTTCCAGGTCATACAGATCTACCTTTTTTTTTTTTTTTAAAGGACCAGTTAGTAATCCATAGTATGACTAGTCTACATTTGCTTAACCACTGTCACGTTGGTTGTTTCTGATGACTTGTTTTTGCAAACCATGCTGCACTGAATCTCCTTGCATCATCTAATGCACATATGCAAGTGTTTCTGTGGTTTAGAGTTCCAGAATATAATACTTTTTTTAGAGATAGCTGAAATAGCTATAATTTTTCAAATAATTTAACATCTATTTTTAAATGTAAATTAGTTTTTTTTTTTAGCTAGTAATAGTTGGGACAAAAATTAAGTATTTTGTCCTAAAATTACCTCTTTAATATGAGACACATTATAAATTCTTTTGTTGTCAACATAAATTGTCAGAAATTTCTAGTAATGGCTAAACAGGCCTCTGCTTTTATGGTTTAGCCGTGCCCTCTGGCTTTTGGTTGTGACAAAATTAAGTATTTTAAACCATTCTGGATATTTAATAATTTTTAAAGGCACTCTGTTGTTTTACTTAAGAATTTCCTTCCTATTCAAGGTTCCGTTGGCGCGACTAATATGAATGAACATAGTTCCCGTTCCCACGCCATCTTTACAATCACTATAGAATGTAGTGAAAAAGGTGTTGATGGTAACATGCACGTCAGGATGGGGAAGCTCCACCTTGTAGATCTTGCTGTAAGTAACAGGATACCACATAAGGAGCAACTCTTAACGATTTTTTTATCTTCTAAGTGAATAAAAATTCAAGCGAAAAGGTGTGATTTACATATGATTTTTAAGTTGTTCACTTGTGTATGTGTTTAGCTTAATTATGGACTATTTTGAATGTATACAAAAGTAGATAACCTAGTGTGATGATCTGCCTGCCATGTGACTGTCACCCAGCTTCAACAGTTACCAATTCACTGCCAGTCCCGATTCATCTCTACCCTCAGCCACTTTCCTTCCTGTATTATTTTGAAGTGAATTCCAGATATTATGTCAGATACTGTTGTTACTTTTTTTTAAGCTTTGCAAAGAATATCCTGTACTTTTTATTTTAGCTTTTTTTATGTCTCTCTTTTTTGCTAGGGTTCAGAAAGACAAGCAAAAACTGGGGCTACTGGGCAGCGCCTAAAGGAAGCTACTAAAATTAATCTTTCGCTTTCTACACTCGGTAATGTAATTTCTGCCTTGGTTGATGGAAAAAGCACTCATGTGCCCTATCGTAACTCTAAATTGACTCGTCTTCTTCAGGATTCCTTAGGAGGAAATTCAAAAACCATGATGGTAAGATATAATTGTTGCTGTAGTTATCAGACAAATTTAAGATTCCTGTTTATCCCAATGGTTGATATGTATAACATTTTTAAAAACTATTGATTATTTTACTTCATTTGATTCGTGGTTATTCTTCTTCTAGTACACCATGTGTACTAACCCTTATGGTGTTGTTTGGAAACCCACGTGATTATGCGCTCTTTTCCAAGAAGGCCAGTGGGGAAGTAGGCTTCAGAAATTCTTTTTGCTATCTTCGTAATGGTAGTATTAATTTCAACTATCTCAAGTGTTAAAGTGTTATGTTTTGTATTCTTAATTCAATAGTGTGCAAATATTGGGCCAGCAGATTACAATTATGATGAAACTATCAGTACATTACGGTATGCTAACCGTGCTAAGAATATTAAGAATAAAGCTAGAATTAATGAAGATCCAAAGGATGCTTTACTTCGTCAATTTCAGAAAGAAATAGAAGAACTGAAAAAAAAACTTGAAGAAGGTAACTTTTTTTCTAAGTATTGATCTTAATGTTGGCTAAAAATATGTTGCATAACCACTAAGTGTTCTCATAAAACCCACCTATTAAAAATTCCTCGAGCCTCTGACATTGATATTTAAAAGAATATTTTTGCTTAGTAACTTGATACTTACATACTTTAACATTTTCATATTAAGCTCAAGTAAAATTATGTTTGTGCATGTAATTTAAAAAATTCACTTAATGTAAACCTCCTTTTTAATTCCCATGACCTTTCATAGATTTTATATGACCACATGTTAAATAATGAATTTTTATTTGTCTATATGAAGAGACAAATAAGTATATGTGTTTTGGTGACTGTGACCAGAGTTCTCTGTGACAGATATCAATCAGTCACTATTGTTTGAAGTTAAAGCTATCACAGAATCATGGGTAAATCAGATTTACTTTAAGCAAAGCTTCATTACATGGCCTTGAAAATATGCTTTCATATTGAAATTTGAACATGAGATTCTCTTTTGGAAATCCTTTTCTAACAAGATGTTAGAAGGTTAGAAAGTTTGAAGACCTTGTTTATGATGGTGAGAACTTACCAGCCGTCACGAAATGTTGGGGTAACTCTTCATACCTTCATGCTAAGAACTCGTAGGCATAGGGCTCCTTTGCGTACTACGTAAACAGAGGGCTTTGAAACTCTTTTCAGTCTATCGGGAAACTGGTTAGATCAGATGTGAAATTCAGAGATGCCAGCATCTCAAACTTTTGGAGAAGGTTGTAATTCAGTAAACTCGAGTAAGATCGTTGAGCAAAAGCAGTAATAATTGAGCTGTCTCTTACATAATGAAATTTGGTGTTTCAAATGTGACCACTAGGTGGTATTTATAGTCAGTATGTTTTAAAGATTTAAAATTTCTTAAATTTGTTGATGTTGAGTTCATACCATTATCTTGCTGACTTCATTTTTTAAATATTTTTTATTGTGATAAAATATACACAACATAAATTTACCATTTTAACTATTTTTAAGTTTACAGTTCTGTGGCATTAAGTATGTGCATATTGATCTGCAACCATCATCATCTCCAGAACTTTTTAATCATCTACAAATGAAACTCAGTACCCATTAAACACCAACTCCCCATTCCCCACTCTCCTTCAGCTGTGATAACCACTTTTCTATCTTTTATCTCTATGAATTTATTCTAGGGACCTCATAAGTAAAATCATGCAATATGTATCCTTTTGTGTCTGGCTTATTTCACTTAGTATAAAATCCTCAAGGTTCATCCATATTGAAGCATGTGTCAGAATTTTCTTCCTTTTTAAAGCTGAATAATATTCTAATGTATGTGTATACTACATTTTTTTTTTTATCCATTCATTCATTGATGGACACTTGGGTTGCTTCTACCTTTTGACTGTTGTGAATAATGGTGTTACGAATGTGGGTGTACAAATACCTGTTCGAGTCCTTGCTTTCAGTTCTTTTGGATATAAACCCAGAAGTGGAATTGCTGGGTCAAATGGTAATGCTGACTTTATTTTTAAAACATTTCATTTTATTTATGCTCTTATGACATTTGTTTTTATAATACAGTTAACAGAATTTTATAACCTTATTAATAGAGTTTATCATATAAACAATAAAAAGGGTAGGCAAAAACATTAAAAGAACAATTTTTAAACTTTAATTTTGAAATAGTTTTACAGAAATCTTGCAAATATAGTATGGAGGGTTCCTGTGTATATCCATCACCTAGTTTCCACCAGTGTTAACATCTTACATAATCATAGTATAATTACTGAAACTAGGAAATTTGCATTGATACAAACTTATTAACTGATCTGCAGATCTTATTTAAATTTCAGCAGTTTTATCTCTAACACCCCTTTTCTCTAGTCCAGGATCCAATCTAGGATCACATATTGCATTTAGTTGTCATGTCTTTTTAGTCTCTTATGGTTTCCAATTCCTCAGCCTTTTTTGTCTTTTGTTATCTTACCACTTTTGAAGAGTCCTGGTCATATATTTATGGAATGTTCCTCAATTTGGGTTTGTCTGTAGTTCTCTCAATTATTCTGCAAGGTTTCTTCACTGTAAACCTACTATTTTTTCCTTTGTAATTAATATGTATCTTGTGGGGAGATACTTTGAGACTATACAAAGGTCCTGTTTCTCATCATACTTTCTCTCACTAATTCTAGCATCCGTCAAGGGTTCTTGGCCGCATCAGTGATTCTGTGGCATTTGCTCAGTGGTGACTTTTTCTTCCAATCGTTCCTTCTGATGTTTAAAGTTTGAAATTCTGTTGTATGGAAGAGCAGTCCCTTCTCCCCTACTTATTTATTCAGTTACTTATATATGTCATTATGGATCATTAATATTTATTTTAGTCTGTGGGTTATAATAAAGTAATATCATTATTTTATTGTTCAAAGTATTCCAGCTTTGGCCATTAGGAGCTCCTTCAGGGTTGTTCCTGTGTCCTGTAGAGTTGCTCCTGTAGTTTTTGTTTGTTCGTTTTGAGTACTTTCTTATTTTCTGGCACCACAGATGCTTTAGGTTCATTTTGTATGTTTTCTACCATAGCTTTAAAATCATTTATTTCTCCCTAGTTCCTTTCATTGGAGGATGGATGGTATTTAGAAACCAAGATTTGGGCATTAGGTCTGCTCATTGCTACTGAGGTGTCACTATTTCTGGGCCTAAAGAACAAAATATTTTTAATGAATTCCTTCTCCCAAGACTCTCTGATCTCCTTTATTTACAGGTTCAAATATTACCTAGTTGCGATTAGTGTATATTTTACTTTTTTCCCCCCAATACCTTTTGTTTTCTTAGACATTTCACATAGGGATAATGGTGTTTTTAAATAGCTACTTTGAAGGTAATATAGTACTCATCTGTATTAACATTAGTTTAATTATTCCCTTTTATTTGATTTTTTAAGTTCACATAATCTTTGTATAAATAAGCCCTTCTTCTTTTGAAATATTTCTTGTGATACAGTTCTAAAAGTGAGATCACTGTGTTAGATGACAGTTTTATGGCTCTTAAAAAATATACAGGTCAAACGAATTATTTAAATTTTTCTTTCTTTTTTTTTTTTTTAGGTGAGGCAACCCTTGGTTGACCTCACAGATTGCAAGGACCTTGTCAGCTTATAATCACTTATTTTTTGTTTTTTACACCTATAACACTTGATCTTCCTAGGTGGTCTCCCATCCAAGTACTAATCAGGTTCGACCCTGCTTAGCTTCTGAGATCAGACAGGATGAATTATTTAAAATCTTAAACAGAAAACTGGGGAGAAAATGCTCCCCAAAAGTGGTCACATTTTTAAAAGACTAAAATAATGATTCTAACATGTAATTTACATATATATATTTAGAACTATACTTAAACTATTCTTTGAAATTTAAATGAATTATGTTTAATTTCTTTTTAGGAACTTTCAAAATAAAGTCTCTGTGTACATCGTGTCTATTTCTGAGGTTAGCAAATCTGGTGTACTTGTCTAGGGATATTAATATAAGATTTGTTTAGGACAACAAGAACTTAATGAAGAAAATTGATATAGGCATTTCCTAAATAGCCAGTGACCTACCTGGTACAGAATAGTAATCATCGTATTAAATTTCTGTTCAAGGGGAAGAAATATCAGGCTCTGATATCAGTGGGTCAGAGGATGATGATGATGAAGAGGGTGAGGCTGGAGAAGATGGAGAGAAAAGGAAAAAAAGACGGGGTAAGTTCTTCTTAGTTCTAGAAATTAACTGGGATTGCTACTTAATGATGGTTCAACATTCCCAGGGCAGTTGAGTGCATGCCTTTTATTTTACCATTTTTAGTTATGATAGCAATTCAAATAGAGGAAGTATGCCATGTATCTGGTTAACTTCGCATTATGTTTTCCTTCTATATTGAGCTCCCATTTATAGTCGAATTAGAATATCATATGTTCTGGGTTTTTTTTTTTTATAATTTAGAATTGTTAAAATCTGTGGTAGTGAATATACCATTTAAAAATTTCATGTAGGGTTTTAATTTTATGTGGGACTCTCATCTGTGTTAGGAACCTAAACTTTTTAGGAAATGAAGATAATATGGATTTTTTCTCAAGCAGGATTAGGCTTTAGAAGTCAATGAATTTTTAAATAATAAATTTGTATAAGAATTCTATTTTTTAATTTAATTTTTTTCTTTATAAAATGGACTTTCATTCTCACCCTGTTATTAGGCATTTGTTGCCAAGTGTGGATTAAGACTATTTATTGTGATAAAGATGTAGATAACATGCAAAAGAGAGAGACATATTATAATGGCCTACATTTCAGATCTTTTTATCCTAAATATTTATTTCAGAACTCTCTTCCATTAACGTGGATCATTGTTTTCAAGCTGGTACATATTTTACTTGTCTTATTAAGATGATCTTGCTGAAAATAAACCCATTACCACTTGATCAAGAGTCCCAAATTTAAAAGCTATAAAGATTTTATAACTTCATAAGACAGGAAAAGCATGATTTAGAGCAAGCATTGGCAAAATATAGTCAGCTGGCCAAATCTAGCCTACCACCTGTTTTTTGTAAATAAAATGTTATTAAACAGCCATGCTCATTTGTTTGCGTATGGCCTATGGCTGGCTGTTTTCACATGAGACTGCATGGCTTGCAAAACCTAAGCACTTATTATCTGTACCTTTACAGAAAAAGTTTGCCAACCTCTGATTTAGAGAAATTGTTTTGTGTTCATACCTATTTTTTCACAGAGTAAACTATTCAAAGCTAAAGCAGATAATGGATTTGTTAAAAATAAAATTTTAAATAGAAAAAAATGCCATTGTTTCATATGTTAAAATATTTAATAGTAAGGTACCTTCTTTTCAGGCTTAGAAATTTTAAAATGTTCAGTGAGCTTTTCAAAGTTTTGTCACGAAACCTTAAAACATGCCTAATTACATCTGATAGTTCGATGTTTTAGAGGGAAACAAGTGAAACTGGAGACAAACCATCCTCTCTCTAATGAAGGGCAATTGATCATTTTAATTGTGCACAACTTTAAATTTTAAAACTCAGTTTCTTTAACCAACTGTCACCAAATGACTTATTATTTTATTCTCGTCATTCCAACCCTCTGAATTACTGTGTTTTAGGTGAAGAGTGGGATTTGCCCACAGTAGATGCTTAGAGAAGTACAGTTTCTAGTTCCCCTGGTTGGCTTTGTTGTTAGAGAATATTGGCTAGGCTACCAAGACTGGTTTTAAGGGAAAGTAAGTTTCAGTTCTTTAATACAAAGCTTGATTGTCCTTTAAAATTCTCTGAATTTTTCTCTGTGTATGTATTCCTTCTCTTGTTTCCTTTTTTCTTTGGTTCCCGTTGGGCTCATTTCTTTGTCTTCCAGGCAGTAGCAGCAGCAGTAGTTCAGACTCCACATGTTCTGTCATAGAGAAACCTCTGGATAAGTTCTTGCCTAGTGAGTGGTAGGCTCTTAAATTCTCTAACAGAGCTTTGGCTTTTCCATCACCCATGGGCTTCATTTGAGAAATGCTGCACCGCTCCCTGTCATCACTTAAAGAATACGTGTTGGACTTCTCCTTAGACCAAGCATGTGATGATTCCCCTTCCCTTTCATTGCTTCCAGTTACCCATAATTGTTAAAACATATGCTTAAGCTTATGTTTGAGACAATGGAAGAGAAATTCATGCTTTTGCAATTGAGATAATGTAAAGAGAGCTAGTAAGCTGTATAAAAGAATAATTCTTATTGTTCCTTTTCATGTTTCATGACAAATTTCTAATCCTAGTCAGTATAAGAGACATCTAATAACAAATGCTGAATTTCAAAAAGTCTAAATTATATTTGGAAGTACACCGGTGCCCATTATAACATGTCTTACAGTTAATAAACGTTTTACACTTTGGTGTCCTCTTCTTAGGGTAGCTTAAGATTGAAAGCTCCCAAATAAAAAAAAAAGTAAAATTTGAAGCAAGTAAAGATAAATTGAATAGTATTTTATATCAAATAGCCATCTATCCCTATTTCTAAATTACCTGATTGATTTTAAGAAATTTTCTAAAGTATGATTTTAGAATTCAGATCCACAAGATATTGTTTTTACAGGATCTATCAACTTATTTCCAACCTAAAGGCTTTTTCTTAAACCTTAATTAAATTGAAAAGTATTATTAATTTTATTTATATTTTATTTTCAGAAGGAAAGGGATTGATGCTTGTACTAGTTTGCAGCTTACTGCCTTTTAAAGCATTATCTGTATACTTAACCTTTCAAAACTAATAGCAAAAACATTTGGTTATTGTTCATATGCTTTTAGCATTCTAGAGGAAGAATTCCACAAATATTAAGAATTGTTTTCTCTGTTGACAATTCTTAAATTTTACCAAAACAATTTCAGAGGATAACATAAAATATACAAAGTTGCTTTAGAAACCATATAGAAGTATTATTTTATATTATTAAAAAATACAAAGAAATACAAGAATTACAAGAAAATATCTGAGTGGGAGGTATTATAATTTAATTTTCTGTTATAAAACTTACCTTAATCCGTAAAGACTAGTGATATGAAAGTATGATATGAAATGAGTTGTGCTTTGTTAAATTTAAAAGAAATTTTAGCTCTATTTGTTTACCTAGCACATGATGTTAAGTTCTTCTGTTGTGATATGGATGTGTTGAAGTAGAGAGATGCTTGTCCCAGCATGTGGTTACTGTGTGTAACTTGTATGTACTTTCCCTTTTAAAAATATGAATGGCCTTTTTTTAAGGTGTTCTTTGCTTGAATCATCAATTGGTCATTCACTTCTATAGCATCATTATTATAATTATCCTTAACAATCTACTAATAGATTGAATGCAAGTTTGTTTTATACAGGTGTACTTCACTTTGTGCAATGAAAATTTTTTTCTGAAAAAATTGCTTATAAATCGAGTTGCAAAATCAAATGCATTGGGAGAACTTGTTGCCTTTAAAATTTTTTTCATCAAATCCTTTTGTTAATCAAATAATCACTGTAAATTACTGTGATCTTATTTTGGGTCAAAGGTTTTGGGTTGGATTTTCTTAAAGAGAGGCACACCTGTAACAGATCCTTATATTGGAAGAACATTGAATTGGGAAATTTTAAATATGTACAGTGTGACTTTTGCTACTTTTAACTGTTATGAACTTTTTTAATTAACTTAATTTCCTGTTTTGCTCTTTTAGAATACTTCCCAGGTCTTAGCAGGTTCCCAATTCTATGTCTACTGTCATTAGACCCACATGGTGCTGAACTGTTATATTGTTTGGGAGTCAGTGTGAGCTCTTGAGATCAATTTGAATTATAATCTTAGACTAAATTAATATTATTATCTCTGCTTAAATTACATCTCTAATTGTGTTGAATATACTTTACTTTTTACATAAAACTGCTCTTTTCCAGTCTTGATAATGATTTATTTCTATACTTATACTATAAATAAATGCTAGTATACATTTTTCTTTGTTTTACATAAGAATAATGTTTTTCTTTTTTTCCTCCTCATCTCTGTGCATATGCTTCCTGTCTGCGATTTGCTTACTACTTCTTATTGAAAGATCAAGCAGGTTGGTGTGATTGATTTGCACTCCACATGGTACAATTATTTAAACTTAAAAGAATTTTGTCATTTAATTATATTACATTTTTTAAATTTAATATTTTTATAAGGTAAGTGTCCATCTTTTGTATTTAAAAAAAAATTTTTCAACTTTAGCTTTTAACAAAAAACTTTTTTCCTAAATTATTTTTAAAGATTTACCTGAGTTTTTATTGAGGAAGATATTAGGAACATTCTTGTTTCCAAATTATCTTTTTAGGGGAACAATTCAGAAGTATTAAGATTGACAGTGACAAACACACATGATGTGCTAGACCTAGTTAACAAAATAGACAAAAATAAATGTATCACCAGAACCAGATGGCATAATCTTTTTTTCTAAATTCTTAAGGACCCATTAAGCCAAATTTTGGAAATATAAATGATTTCACAGTCAAGCATTTTTTTCCTTTTTTTTTTTAAAGTGAGGTATCAAATGCCTGGTTTTGTATGCCCATGGGTGCTTTTGTAATGAAAATCAAATTAATTCGATTAACAATTCTCTGAGATTCTTCCCTTTAACTCTACCTTGCCAAAGTTCACCTTCACAGTTTTGGGTAGAGCACATGGCACAGGGCAATTAAAAATATTACTTTCTTTCTATTTGTCTTAATTCGTCTATGACATTAACAATTTTTTTAGATTTACTTATCTGAAATCTTGTGCTGAATTCTATTATACAGTATTAGGAGAAGCAGCATTTTTTGTTTGGTTTGGTTATGATCTTTTAAAAAATTAATATAAATGTGACTTTTAGTGATGTCACATTTTTGAGTGCCTGGTTAGGAGAGTTGGTACATGTTTATATTTAGCTAAAATATTATTTGGGGAGAAATATAATGATTTATCAGAGTAATTCTGGCAATAAGGTGTTACTGAAATATTAGACTTTTGAAACTGAACCTAGCTATGTATACGTGGTCATGTTTATGAAAATGTTACAAGAGCACAATAATATCTTCGTTGCTGCAATATCAGTTGGAAAATATTACCTGGATGGTTTTGAATAACTACTGCAATTTAGGCATAGTAGTGATTCATCAATAGGCATATGATTTTGTATTTCTACAGATAAATTCTTTTTATTTCACTGCCTCGTAATGGGTTTGGAGACTATGTTTTTAACTGTTAACAAAACAATTAGAACCCTAGAAGCCTAAAAAATTAACATATATATGTTGATCAGATCATTTCCTCTATAACGTCAGTATTCATGTCTTCACACATTGTTTTTTTGGTTTTTTTGTCTTAACATAATTGCCATTTTTTCTTTAAATATTTGTAATTCTGAGGTGAAAAGGAAGTTATAATTTATTACATATGCATACATTTTGTACCTGAACTTATACTTTTCCCCCTCAAATTTCTAAGAAATATTACCAATGGGAAATTCTTTCTAGGAATTCATTTACAATAAGGGTTAGATTACTTTTCTGAATGACCTTATAACAGTGTAATTCAGAATACCCAAGTGGCTGTGTCACAGAGGCCGCAGAATCAGGTCTCCATCCCGACTTGGAAGACTTGGAATGCAATGAATCACACCACACCGAAGCATGGATTTGGATCAGTGCTTTTATTTACTCTTTTATTTAGCTTATTTGTTTTGTGGCTTAAGTTTGCTTTGGACTTATGTTTCTATAGGAATGAGGGCTTAATATATTTTAATCCCTTAGGGTTTTTTAATATAATTTTATTCTAAAGAATTAAAGCCTGTGAATGATTCTCTGTCTCATGGTTCCAGAAAGAATGTATTCATTCAGTTCTCTTTCCTTGTTAGCAGGAGAGGTTAGCTTTTGGGTGGAGACATTAACAGTTTGTAAAGTCTTCTGGTTTACACTCTTCTGTGGTCCTTTGGGAAGGAAGTTAATGACAGAAAGCTTTCAGGAGAGTCTCAGACCAGTTCTGCGAAAAGTTTGATCGTTTTTCTGAAAGAAAGTATGTTTCAAAGAAATTGTATTACCAGAAATGAATGATCTTTGACTCAGTTTCATAACCAGTTTAATCTGCTAGTTTTTATTTTCTTTTTGATTTTTCATTTTAATCTCATGATTTTTAGATTCATTCAGGAAACTTTAATACTATATATAACAATTTAATACTTTTATTTATGCTATTTGTATGTAAAACACTCTACTAGACATTATAATAAAAATAATTGCAAGCTGTATTTCCAGCTTTATTATTTTGTAGCATTTCTACTTATATTTGACATTTGTCATGTTTTACCTGACTTAGGGAGATTTAAGGTTCTGCGTCTGACATAATAATGTTCTTTTAGTTTTTCATTTAAGATACGTCATGACAGCTCAGCAACTGTAAAATGTCTGGTTAATTACTATGTAACTGTACTATGTAACAATTAGTATAGATTTTTCTCCTTTAAAAGTATACTATGAAATAAAATATTTTCAAGTAATTTTATTAACAATTTTATAAACATTCTGAAGATACAAAAAGACTACTTTGAGTCCTGCCTGATAATTTTATCTGTTCATTTTATACCTATATGTGACTTTTACTTATTAATTTAATAAATTTAGGGAGGTGTTTTGAGAAGCTACTTGATTTTTGTACCTGGTTATCAGAAAAAAGTAACTAACCATATTGCTTTTTCGATCATATATGTTATTTGAGAACACATAGATTTTTGCTTTTTTAATTTATTTGGCTTTCCTGTTAATCTCTTTTTCTTTCTTTTTCCCCCCTGCTCATCTGTTTTGCTTCTCTTTCACTTACTTTTGTCGTTAGTTATCACTGCACAATTGGACAACAGTTTGAATTTAGCAATTAGTTAAAACGTTCTTCTGGGAACATTCATTTGATTTCCTTAAAATGTTGATATTTGATTTTATATTATTGAGGAATATATCTTATAAAGATGAAGAGAATTTGTACAAGTCTGAAATGTTGGCTCTAAAGTGATTGCTGCAATTAAATGACTCAAATAGGTAAAAAGAAAGTTTCCCCAGATAAGATGGTTGAAATGCAAGCAAAAATTGATGAGGAGAGAAAAGCACTTGAAACAAAGCTCGACATGGAAGAAGAGGAAAGAAACAAGGCTAGAGCTGAATTAGAGAAACGAGAAAAAGATCTTCTTAAAGCCCAGTGAGTATCACTGAATTGAGATAGATTCGTGATTTAAATTTCTGGTATTTTTCATAAGATGTATAAGCAAGAAAATTGAATAGTAATTAAAAGCTTGATATTTGTCTCCAGAGTACCTATTTTTGGATAGGTTTCATTGTATATGTCGTATATCTAAAAATTATATCTGTTTTGATTGTTTCTTCTCAATGTGGGAGGAAAAAATATCAGTGAATTCTAATTAGTTATAATTAAATCGTAATACTACCCAGTGCTATAATTTGATAAGGATGTTACATAATTACATTCCTGTTGAAGTTTTGCATCCAAACTCTTGTTAAATTTGGGGAAATCATGTTGGTAGAATAGTAGATAATCGATGGATATAGAGTATTCTCATTTTAATCAACAGACAAGAGCATCAGTCTTTGCTAGAGAAATTATCTGCGCTGGAGAAGAAGGTAATTGTTGGTGGTGTTGATTTGTTGGCGAAAGCTGAGGAACAAGAGAAACTTCTTGAAGAATCTAATATGGAACTGGAAGAAAGGAGGAAGAGAGCTGAGCAACTTCGCAGGGAACTTGAGGAAAAAGAGGTGATGTGATTTTTTGGCCTAAGGTATTTAATTTTTCTAGTGAAAAGCAAAATATCTATACTCTTGATAAAATTTTAAAGCAGATCTATGGGTTGTATTGCAGATAATAGTTGCTAAACATTTATATTATTTGTTAAGTAAATTTGTGGTTTAATGAAAATTAGTCTGAAGTTTATCAATTTTTTTCATAGCAAGAACGCTTGGATATTGAAGAAAAATATACCAGTTTGCAAGAGGAAGCGCAGGGAAAGACCAAGAAATTAAAGAAAGTTTGGACTATGCTGATGGCTGCGAAGTCAGAGGTCAGTCTCTTAGAAATTACCTATTAATGTAGTTCTGAATTTTTTAAAAAAGAATTTCTTTGAGTTTGATTAAGAATCCTAAAGAAATCATAATGTGTGTTTACAATTTTAAAGAAAGAAAATTGTTTCCTTTATATGCAATTTTTAGTTTCAGCTATTAAATGAAATGGTTTATTTCTAGCCTTAACCCGTGACGTGGACTAGACAGGGATAGCGTCACTCTGCCCATTGCTTTTGTGAAAGAACTGGGCAAGCTCATCCTAGACCCGTGCCCTGGGTCGGATTCAGCTCTTTTGTGCTTAAAATCTTGTTGGTTCTTAGTATTCTCTTTGCTTTTCCTGTAGATGGCTGATCTCCAACAAGAACATCAGAGGGAGATCGAAGGCCTACTAGAGAACATTCGACAGCTTAGCAGGGAGCTTCGGCTTCAGATGCTTATTATCGATAACTTTATACCTCAGGATTATCAGGTAAGAGGGAAGTCTTCTGACCTAGATATTAGGTCACTGAGTTGGGGTTAAGGAATAAGGAAATATAATTTGTCATTTCATTGGTGGTTAGTATTTACATTTCAGTTGACGATAAATTTTTTTTGAACTAACACCAGCACATTTCACTTCATCTGTTAACTTTTCTTAATACATAATTCTCTGTTTGAGTACCTCAGTATCTAAAGAATTTCTCAGCCCTTTGGAAGAATCCAGATTCATATACAATCGGCCCTTGAATAGTGTCATTTCATTATAACGTTGATGAAAAAAATATTGATTCCCAGCCAGGGCCACTGTCTGTGTGGGGTTGGCATACCGCCCCATGTCTGCGTGGTTTGTCTTCAGCTTCCTCCCACATCCCAAAGATGTGCACGTGAGGTAACTGTCGTGTCTGCATTGTCCCAGTCTGAGTTTGCGTGTGTGTGCATGTGTGCGTGTGATGCCCCCGGCGATGGAAGATTTTCCTCTTTAAGGTGGGTGCCTGCTTTGCATCCTGAGCTGCTGGGATAGGCTCCAGCCACCCGTGAATATTTTTCTCTGAATTGGCATAAACAGGTTGGAAAATAATTATCTTACTTGTCTTTACTAATCTTAAGTGTATGTATAGCTCACATTTACTTCAGTGTTTAATATTAGAAGTGTTTTAGGTCTTTATTTAGAAGTTTGGTGATGTTTTTGTGACCAGACATATGCCATAGAAGCTTAACTTTTGCTTATATCAATAAACCTATGGTAAAACTGGTTTCATTATATGTCGTTTCGCTTAAAGTCGCAGTTTCCAAGAACCTATTGATGACGTTAAGTGAGGGCTTACTGTTATTGCAATTAGAATCAAGGTATAGGTCCTTGTTTATTCATTCAGTGTTCTTTATTCTATAAATAGAATAAGCAGAACTCCTGTGCTATCTTTTTCTCCCTGATTATGGATGCTAATTCTGTGTGTGTGTGTGTGTGTGTGTGTGTGTGTGTGTGTGTGTGTGTGTTAAAATATATATAACAGAAATTGACCATTTTAACTACCTTTAAGAGTACAGTTCAGTGACACTAAATGTATTCACAATGTCGTACAACCATCACCGTTATCCATCTCCAGGTGGATGCTAATTCTTACTATTAGTGTAATTTAAAAATCTCAGCCTCTATTTATTTTTTACTCAAAATTTTTATCTTTCTAGTACATTTTAGTAAACTTTAACATACTGATTTTTTTTAGAAATTTATTTTAAATCTGTATATAGCTTTAAGAGATTTGTCTGAAAATAAGCCGTAGTATTTTTTTCCTTTGGACCTCAGGTGCACATCATTAATCTTTGGTTCTTGGTACTCTCCTCTTATTGGTTCTTGGATAGCCTGCTTTGATTTAGTTAGTTATTTTGTAGTGAACTCATTACCCCAAACAAAAGCTAGGACGCGACAGTAATCTGCTTCCAATCAAATGGCTCCTTCTCCCTTTTCCTATCCATTTGCCTCTTCCAGCTCAAGGTAACCATCATCTTGAATCCCATGTTCTTCATTTCCTTGCTTTTTATTTTTATATGGTTTAATTGCATCTATATACATTTCTTAAAAGCATGTATTTTTAAATTTATAAAAAGCGTATCATGTAGTACATAATGATACACTTTTTATAAATTTAAAAATATATGCTTTTCTCCTTAATATATTAAGATTTTAGTTCCATGAATATTTTTCAATCTTTTAAATGTTTTTAAAGATAAAAAGTAGACTGTCTTTGACTCTTTTGAAAGGAAATGATTGAAAACTACGTCCATTGGAATGAAGACATAGGAGAATGGCAGCTGGTAGGTATTGCCTTCATCCTTTCATGAAATACTTGCAGAGTACTTCCTGCAGACTATGAATTTTGCTGGCTTTCATGGGGAGAACGGTGGTCCAGAGGATGAATCAGATGAGAATCCGGTAGGGTGGATAAGCTGTTTTTTCTAATGACTGTATTATAACACACAATATTAGGTAGAAATGGTGTAGGTCAGGGCTACATAGGACTGAATGACCTCTGGGTCCCCTTCTGTTCCAGCATTCAAATCATGTTTTATGAGTGTAACATCAGTATATCTCATAGCAATTTGTTTATTCACAGTATTAATTGCTAATCATGACAATTGTTTTCTGCTTCTTTTTTCCTTTTTTGAGAAATGTGTTGCCTACACAGGAAATAACATGAGGAAGCAGACTCCAGTTCCTGATAAAAAAGAGAAAGATGTAAGAGTGCTTTTTTTCCCCAAAAAAAGTACAGTTGTTACTTTATAGGAATGTGGGTCACGGTGTTATCAACATGATAGCTATTAATCAGCTCTGCTGAAAAGTTGGCTTATCTTTTGGTAATAGAGGCTCTAGGACGGGGTGGTTATTGGGACTGTTCTGCTCACCTCAGTCATAATGCAGGTTTATTTCTACCACAAGAGTTGCTCAGAGTCATCTTTGAAGCCACTCTTCACAGCCTTTCTGAGTCATGGGGATATGGTTAGAGACTAGAGTGTCGTTTTCAAAGCTAGTCCTTTTTAAAGCTGTTAGAAATAACAGCTTTAGAGAGAACAGCAGCAGTTCCTTTTTACTACTAAGGAATTTATACTGTGTTGTGCTTCTTCACCAACTTTGGTGAATGCATTTGAGATAAATGGCATTAGCAGAAGATACCTTGAGACATTTACGTGGTCTACTGTGTTTTTTTTCCTAGGCGTTTATTCAATATTGTACATCTTTCCCCAAACCCGATTTCCGTTCTCAGAGTGTCTGGCACTTGTTTCCTTTTCCAGCCCTTTGAAGCGGACCTTTCCCATGTGTATCTTGCCTATACTGAGGAGAGCCTCCGGCAGTCCTTGATGAAGTTAGAGCGGCCACGGGCCTCAAAGGGAAAAGCAAGGCCAAAGACGGGGAGAAGGTAAGGACTGTCTTTGAATCCCGTGAAGTAAAGGCAACGAGATATGCTAACTAGACACAGGTAAAGGAAATTTATCAGCGTTCTAATGTAGTTATGACTTGAGCGAATAAAACCTTGCTAAGGGATTTAGGTCTTCTAACTTCTTTAGCCTTCCTGAGTAATGGAATCTATTTTTAATGTATTTTGTTCTTTCCGAATGTCTAAGTCACCTACTGTCTTAATTCCTTGATTCTTACACTAATTTTTCTAGTGAAATGCTAATAAATTTGCTTGGTTAGACTCCCAAGGTATTGTATTCAGCTGATTCATTTTTCTGTCTTAAACATTATCACAAGAACCTCGATTTCCTCAGTCAGGAGTTAAAACTTCTCTGGCCATCTTCCCCTCTCCTTTGGGTGCTAAGTGGTCTTCATGTATCATAATGTAAACCTAGGGAAGCCAGGATCTGAGAGCCTTGAGCTGGAGCTTATTTCTTCTTTTCCTGCCCTACATCAAGTACTGCTTAGCTTACTTAAACTGAACGTAAGACTTTGGGGCTCCTGAAATGAGAGGAAATAACAAACATATTTTTTTCCCTGCTTCGAGTACGTAGACTTTCGAGTTATATGTAGGGTGAAGTTGTATGATTTTATTATTTTTGTGTTACATAATCTCATAGGCATAACCTAACATTTATAAATTTGGACAGTTGAACTCAGGGAGAAGGAATCAGTAGCATATTAAAAGTGCACAGATTTTTACATTCTTTAGCATTTATGTTAAATGTTAAAAGCCAGGGGTTAAAAACTATAATCCAGCAGAAGCCATGCATAATGAATGTAATATTAATGAAAAAGCATAGCAGTTCAAAGAAACACAAATCCCTCTAGATGTTTCGCTTTTCCACTTCTAATAGAGATATTTTCCTCTTAACTCTGAAGTTAATAAGAAAAATAACAATACAAGTATGATGATAAATGGTAAGACAGTTGGCCTCAGTGTAGGCAAAAAATTAGCAGTGGTGGGGACTGGGGCAAAAGGAGAGCAGTCTGTCTGAGGTGAGTGGCTGCTACCCGTCTCCTAGTAGAGGTTTTGGGAATAGAGAGCCCCTTGTTTCTGAACCTTCTTGTTTCAAAGGGGAAACCAGAAGTTGAATTATTTACATGAGATCTCTCAGTTTTTAGTCACTTTTGAAAACTATGTGGACCTAAAACAAACAAACAATTTGATAAGGTATTTAGATACAGTTTTCAGAATGCTTGTTTAAAAATATATACCTTAAAAAAGAACTGCAACAAAAATACATGTGAGCCAACATTAGATCAGCCAAATCCAGTGTCTCTGTGAACCAGAATTAGCGTGTTGTGTTATGAAAATAATAGATGGCCATAAACATAGATGAATATACACAATAAGTGGTTTATTGATATTACATTACATGATTGTGTCCAGTGTAATGTTCCTCATTAGAAATGATAATTCATTGTGCTAAGCAAAATTGCAATAAACATGGTACATTAATGTGGCATTTCCATCAGTCTCTGCACATACATCTGTGCAGTGTTACCTCAGGTGATTTTCACGGAATAAACCTGCACTGTTAGCATACTCTGGAAGAGACTGGCCGGGAGCGGGGGGAGGTGGTGTTCAGTCTAGCAAGCATGCAGCCCTCTGGGCCTGACCACGCTGTCTAGTCCAGATTTGGAAATTGGCACCTACTTAGTCGCTCACCACCCCGGGTGGGAGGTGGAGTGCCATGCTCTTCTTGTACCTGTGCTAGGTGACCTTCCCTAGCCTGAAAAAAGTGGGCATGGATTGATTTCCTCACGTAGTCACACATGTCCAACCATGGCCTGTCTCGAAACTATGGCTGCTGCCCTGTATTATCCACTATGTAGTGTAAAGTGTTTGCATTTCAGTCTTTTAGGAAAGCATTTATGTTTTCTTTTTTTCTTCTCCAAACAGAAAGCGTTCTGCAAAGCCCGAAACTGTGATTGACTCTTTACTTCAGTAAGTGTTACAGACTGAAAATCTCAATAAAAATTAGTGACTGTCTCATGCCTGGACAAAATCTTTAATTAAAACGCTGAAGACTTCTGTGTAATTTCAAATAATGGAAATTGTAAATCATGGAGTAAGACTGGAATAATTTGTCTAATAACTTTTAGTCTATATATGTTAAGTTAATATAACATTAAAATTGCACAACTGGTAATTGTTCCAATTGTCGTATTACTCTGCAATTTATACTCTATAGGGAAATTGGGGGAGCAGCTCATACTGTAAAGAGTTGCAGTTTAAATGTATACATAAATCTGCTAGTAATTTACTCAACTACTGTATATTTAGATAACTGAATATTCAAAATAGAAAAAAGTGTCCTGTTTTGCGCACACAGTAGCAGTTCTAATTGTCTTGTGTTAGGCTGTTATATATGAATGTATGGGCTACAAAACTAAGAAATGATTCAATCCTAATACCCTGTCTAAATATGTTCTAATTTTTATATTGTCACTCATTGCATTTTAAATAGTAGATGACTGATCTTATTGATTTGTAGAAAATTTATAATTTGACAGTCTTTAGAAGTATACATGTTTAACAAACAAAAGTTGAAAATATGTTTCATCTGGTCCTCTCGACTTTTTTGTCACTTTGAGTTCAAGTTGAATATACCTTTTTGTTCTGGTTTCATGTTCTCCTGAAGCATTGAATTTGTGCCTAAATATAAAGGAGTCACAGATACAGAAAATTAAGAAGCTAAACACTGGTCACTCATCTTGCCCATATGTGTCTTATTTTTGAAGTGTGATTAATGGATGCTTTCCTTTGAGTTCTAAATTTTGATGGAAATTGCTCTGTAACTCCCAACTGAGAAAGGTCTCCATTTTCTAAAGAAAATAACCAAAGCAAGAAAAATATCTTTTAATCCTTTGCCTTTAAAATACTTTTTGTTTTTCTTTATATTTTATTAAATGAAAATATTATTGCCTGAATTTCTTCCATTGACAAATCCAGTTAGCTATATTCCTCTAAAAATAGAAATTACTTTTATAGTAAAATAAGTTGAAATAGAACTGTTTTCTTTTGTTGGCTGCTTACAAATTTTTTATTTTTTTGAACATTATGCTACACCTACACCACTTAATATATCTTTTTATGAATTTTAAAATTATATAATCAGCCATGAAACACATTGGTTGCAAGTGTTGAGACTTCATAAATTAGTATTTATTAAGTTAACATTATTTTAAGAAGTTTGGTTAAAGTAGTTTATAATTACAAAGCTGTACAGAGTGGGGTGAGTGAAGGTGATGCACTTGTGAGGTGATAGTAGAAATGTGTCCACAGACTGAAAGTGCTTTCCAGAGGTGGGCATGAAGCATCCTGTGTGTGGTGCGTATTTTCTAGGTAATAAGAATTGTGTTTAACGGGCAGCATTTTCTTTGTAACGTGTAAGATAGTTAGAAGTTTATAACTTACTCCATGGGGCATTGTTTACATACTGTGAAGACTTGAGGTGAATTTGTGTCTTGTAAAAGTTTTGTGTGAGCAGAATGTCTTGGCAATTTTGATGCACATTTAACTCTGTTATACTCTAGAGAAATCCTAATTTTACCAGGAGAAAGAAAAGATGAATACTTCTTTGAAAAGTCCACATTTCTAGCCTTTAACTATCCAGTTAATAAGAAAGGAATAACTTTTGCATTAAACTCTAAAACATTGTAGAAAATTTAAGCCAGTATGTTATGTTTTCTTTTCTATTCCATTTCACTGCAATTACGAAAAGCAACCTATAAAAAGTCAAAGTGCTGAAAATTTTAAAAAATAGTCTGCTTTAACAATTTTTTTTAAGCATTTATGCTACAACTGATTATACCAGATGGACAATAAATATTCATTTTATGAAATACCAAAATTAGATATTTGAGGCAGACCTGAGTAATCCATATGAAAACATGGACAATGACTTTAGAGCTATTTACTTAGCTCCAGTCCAAAGACACATTTACTGTGTCTTTGTGCACAAATGAAATATTTTGTAACTTCAGTCTTAATTTCATAAAAGGGGATCGATGAACAGACTTGCCCATTATATGAAATCAGCAGATTTAAAATAGGTTTTTGAATAGGTATTTTCTTTTTAATTTAAAATAGTAATATTTATTAAAAGGAGTCTTGGTAGAGGTTGTTTGTGGTATATTCTTTAATAAACCTTGTAATTGTATATACTAATAATTAGGATATTAAAACAATAGTATTCCCATTTTTGTTTAGATTGTTATAAAGTATAAAATTAATCAGAGGAGGGGAGAGTCTGCATCTCTGTGTTTATCCTGCAAGTAGAATCCATTCGACAAGCTGTGTCATCTACTTTCTAGGAAAAAGAGCCCTTTTTTGTAGTAAGAAATTCAAGGTTACTTTGGAGTTGGCAGATGGTGCCGCTTTATTTGTAACATGTTTTTTAAATTATGATTATGGTCGTGGGGTTGTTTTTTTGTTTTGTTTTATTTCCTTTTAGTCATTTTAAAAATGTCTTTCCCCTTAACTCTTATCTGAAGGAAAGTCCCTCTCTTTCCTACAGGACTGTGAATTAAGGAATGGGTGGAGTTTACATTTAAGCACGCCAGTGTCTGTGCGATTTCTTAATGTATACATTTGTTTTCCTTTTTAGTTATTCTTTGTTCTTAAAATGCTAGAAGAAAACATAGGTCTTCCTAGTGCCTTCGAGCTTATACTGTAGTCTGACTGATTTAAATCATTAATAACTTCAAAAGTATTACTACACTACTGTATACTGGCCAGAATTACAAATTGTACAGTGAGTTTGTTGCATTAATTTCAAAAGCCACACTTCCATCGTATTTTATGTATAAATTGTATTTGTTCAAGTTGTACATATTGATATTGTATATATATACGTGCAGCATGGGTTAATAAGAAATAAAAGTGTTTACCTAATGCTATTAATAGTGGTCTGCTTCTTTACAGAACTCTTTTTGTGTTTGCATCCATCCTGTTATTAATAGGCAGGCCCTTTGTGCTTGGCATCTGGGTTTCGCTTGGTTAAGGTAGGCCTGTGTAATTTCACACCCAGAAACCACCGTAAGACAGTAACAGGAGATGTTTTTGAACGTGCTTCTTCTCATTGATAAACTTTATTTTCACCAAAAATGTTTCTACCCAGTTTTGTTACCCTTTTCTCACTGGGTGATTGAGAACAGAAACTTGAAATGTGCATGTGGAATATATCTCGCCAAAAAGTAAAAGGAGACATTTCCGAGTGGTAACCGTGTGATCTTTCAGAACATTTTAATGAGCTTAAAATATCTCTAAAGCAATAATATTGCTTGGATTATTGTTCATCCTGGGTTCTTTTGACAAACATTTAGTGGTTTCCAGGCAGAGCGCTAGGAGGCCTTAAGAAATTCAGAGATCATTGAGAAGTTTTGATTTTTGTAGGCAAATTTCAAAGGACTTAAATGTGCTTTCTGCGTGGGAGAGGAGACTCCTCTGGCCGTTTTCGGCTTGCTCTCCCTTCCCAACTGCTAGCTTATGTAATAAACTCCTACACGTGTGTAGGATGTGAAGATAAATGAAAGGCCTGCCATTGGCATAAGCAAGATAGTAAATAGCGCCGCCTTCGCAGCCCTCTGCCCTCCTCCCTGTGCCCTCCTCCCGGGTTGAGTTTTGGAGGTATGATACTTTCATCAAGCAACCTGGTCCATCCCATCTTTTCCTGAAGACTCTCCAGAAATCTCTTTCAAAACCCAAGGACAAACAAACAACCCACTGTCAGCCTAAGGGACCACAGTTAGCCTGTGCCTAGGGGAGCAGTTAACACAGCTCTGAAAGCCACAACTTAAAGGAGCTGGAGGAGCCTTCTAAACACATTTGTTATAACATTATCTGAATGTCTCATTCTTAAGCCGTTTCATTTGCAAAGCAAATCAGATATTCAGTCCTCCTTCGGAAGTTGAACAAATGTGTGGGAAAATGATTATGAAGAGGCTACTTCAAAAAGAACCTGTTTCCTCTCAGCATTTATCTTGGGCTTCCTGTGACCCAATCTTCAAGCTACTTTTATCAACATTATCAGAACATCACTTTGTCTTACCCAAACGCGTTTATGGCTCTAAAGAATATGACAGATCAGACATCCTTCCACACCTGCTCCCCTCCCCCACCCCTTTTTTAGAGGGCTGGGGAAATTTTAGTTTTTAATCAAAGGCTTTATTTCTCCAATTGTACAAAGGAATTCAACTGGGACTTTACAACTGAATACGGTCTTTCTCAGAGTTGATACCAATCTTAGCAAGAGGATATTGCCTAACCCAACCCAAAAGTACCAGAGTCATCACAGAAATACTATGATGATATGGATTTCTATTCCAACATGAGTTATGGTACTTGGTCATCAGGTGTCTTCTGGATTTACCGTGTGCCTACCCCATGCTGAACAGGTCCTTAAAGCTCACAGCTTTCCCCAAGGAGGAGAGGTGGCCCTGTAAATGGAGAATGACAGCGTGGCCCTTTGAAGGCTGTAGTGAAGAGGGTGAATGGTGAGCTGCCTGGCACAGCATTCTTCCTTAGCAGCTAACATCGTGCCTAGCTCAGTCTATCTGACTGAAAGGGCAGAAAAGTCTCAGGGGAAGAGCTGATGAGGCATTAAAGCCGTCCAACACGTGGGGAAAGGCGTTCCAGGTGGAAGGAGCATCATGAGTCTGGATGCCATGTGCTTTGGTGTTATGTTTGAAGTAGAACAAAGGGCTGGGGAGAGCTGAGCCTGCAAAGGAAAGGAATAGGCCAGTATCCTACTGTGAATTTCTGTGAGCTGTGGGAAGCCACACAAGGATTTTAGGTGGGTCACTCACATCGTTTGTGTTTTAGAGACACTGCTGCTGAAAAGATTGTGAAGAATTGGAAAAGAGGGTGCTGGGAGGGCAGATGATATACAGCTTGAACTGGCCACAAGCTAAAGCTGCAAACCTCCCTCCCTCTTCAAGTGGCTCTCTTGCACTCAGGACTGGTACCTTGACTGATGGAATACATGTCTTCTCTTCACTCACATTGCCTAGCAGGTAGCCAGGTGTGCAGTCAGCACACAAAACATACTCGTGTTGGGTTTAACACTGGCTATTGGAAACAAGAAAGGAACAGACCACTCAGAGATAAAGTCGAACTAGGAAGAAGTTGACAGGAAGGATGGATTAGAAGAGAAACATTTCAGAAAGCTGAAGTGAGAATGTCTGAGAGCTTAGGGCAAAGACGGGTTCAGGAAATTCTTGGCAGGGCAGCTGACGCAGCTCCACCTGGAATGGAACTTGAACTTGAGCTGACAAATGCAACCAAGAACTCACCTTGCCCTCTGTGGAAGCTGGTAGGAACTGAGAAGCCAGCCTTGCATGCCGATAGGCCAGGCGTGTCTTGCTCCGTGAGAAAGCTGTGCATTGCAGTCTGCCCTAAAATCCCCCATTCTCAGATGATTTGGTCACCTTGAGAGGCCAATGGAGATGACATGTGGAGCATGGTGGGAAAAGACAGGGCAGGGTTACTGGCATGGACACGCCAATAGCAGCAAGAGAGTCCCTGAGGCGTTTTTATCAGGCGTTTTTATTCCTAACCGTGGCCCAAGGACGTTTCAATAAAAGCCGTAGATTTGAGTGAAGCGTTTTTTCCTTTCATTTGTTTATTCAATAAGTATTTATTACCTACTAATGTCAGGTAGAAGTGTACTATATTCATAGGTAGAAGGTGGAGGTAGCTGACAGCAGGGAGGGAGGGGTTCGGTCTTTGCTGTCCAGTGTCACCCATTTCATGCACAGGTAGGCATGGGCTGTGGCTAAGTCTCCTAAATAAATGTGCTTAAGTGACAAACATCTCAACTTTCACTTAATTCTGAACTTTTTTCACTCATTCTTTTTATGTGTGTCTTCCTTAATTCGTGCTCACTTACTCCCATTGTAAACTCAAGGGCTTATTCTTGGGTGTTTCTGTCCAGAGCCCAACATCACTTGTCTGGAAGTCAATGGAAGTGTTAGCTGCCTCTTAACCACTGAAACTTACCTTGTGACAGACCTGCCTGGAGCCTGCGTATGTCCTACCTATGGCCCATTCTAAATATTTCTTCCCGACAGCCTTTCTTTTACCATCCTGGCCTCATACACAAACTATAACCCACAACTCATATCCTGTGGCAGACTACAGCTCACATTAGCCATTGAATGCAAATGAGTCTCAAAGAAGAAAGGAAATTAAAATTTTCAGTGTGGCCTTAGAAGCCTCCATGACTCTCTTAGTTACTTGTTGCCCTTGGCATGCTGGTATTTTATGTGGGCAGGGTGAAACTGGCTGTGGTCAGGGTGAGACTTTAAGCTTTTGATTTGTTCCCTTATTTTGAAAGGGTTAAAAAGATATTACATGTTTTGGTATAATTTTAGTACTAGTATTAATTTTTGTCGCCTATGTGTAAGCGAGGATGAAAAGGATGCTCATTCACTGTTACTAGATCCATATTCTTGCAGAGCACGTCTTCAAAAGTCAAGTTTCAATGACTTGACACTCATTTTTTTCCCTTTAATTTTTTTTTAAATAACAGCTTTATTGAGTGACAACTCACATACTATAAAATTCATCCCTTTAAAGCGTACAGTTTAGTGATTTTTAGTATAGTCACAGAGCTGTGCAAACACCACCACCACCTAACATCAGAACACTTTGTCACTCCCTCTTCCTGCACCCCCCATCCCCTAGCAACCATGCCTCTGGATTTGCCCCTTCTGGACTGTTCATATAAATGGAATCACATGTGGCCCTTCGTGTCTGGCTTCTTCCACTTAGCATAATGTTTCCAAGGTCATCCATATTGTAGCATCTGTCAGTACTGCATTTCTTTTTATTGCCAAATAATATTTCATGATATGGAATACCATTCCTCAGCTGATTGACACCTGGGTTGTTTCTGGTTTTTTTCCTGTTATGAATAATGCTGCTATGAACTTTCATGCAGAGGTTTTTGTGTGGATGTATGTTTTCAGTTCTCTTGGGTGGATATACCTAGAAGTGGAATCGCCAGGCCATGTACTACTATGTTTAGCCTTTAAAGAAACTGCCACCTTGTTTTTCAAAGTGGCTGTACCATTTTCTAATCTCCCCAGCCGTGTCTGAGGGTTCCAGTTTTTCCACACCGTTGCCAACTTTGTGATTGTCTTTTTAACCTTAGTTTTGTAATATTTAAAAACATTTCATTGTTTGTGTTCACGGTCACACACAGATTTAAAATGTAAAGCCAACAGTCTCCTGCTTTTAATCACCCTTATTCCATGTCTCATTCCCAACAAACGAGCTTCCCTTTTTGGTTTTTTAGTTCTTCGTCTTTCTAGTGGCTACCATCGTAATTCCCAAGATCTTTTGATTCACTCACTGTTGTTTTTTTTTTTTCACCTTTTATTATGAAAACTTTAAAACATGTATAAAAGCTGAGTAGTAAAGTCAACCCCTATATACCCGCCTCAGCTATAGCTGTCAACTGTGGCAACTCTTGCCACCTGTTTTGGGGTTTATCAACTTTAGATACTGTGTGTTGATTTCCCTATTGAAAAGTGAAGGTTTACCTCAATCTAACCCTTTCAAATGTTTTATAGTACATTATTTTTAGATTTTTATTACTTTTGCAATTTGAATAAATAATCTCTTGTTCTTGTTCCATCAACCTTGGCTTTGCTTAACTGACCCCCTCGCCGAGGGAGCCGGGGCTCCACCTCTTTCTTTCCTCCTGCTTTTACCTTTCGACCATTTTCAGGTACACCTTTTATATTATCCGGTCGATAGCATTTACAGTCCGTTTTGCAATCACAGTTAAGTCTTCTGTGCTTTGTCTATTGGTTGGTTCTAAGACTTGGGAATCAAGAGAATTTACATTATTAGTACTTTAAGTATTGCTCACTGCAGAACCACGTGGTATGCTAGAATTACTTTTCCCCCATAGAGACTCAGTATAACAACCCTTGTGCCAATGGGAGAAGAATGTTCCAAGCACGCAGTCTTTTCAAATCAGAATTATTTGGTAGTCAGTAGGACTCATGGACCCATTCTCTAAGGTCTCTCTCGTTATTTTCATCCTGTGCAGCCTTGTATTCTTTAATCATTTTGTGCTTTATGTCCCCAGCTAGAGAGGGAACCCCGTCAGAGAGAAGCGAGCTTTCCTTTTTCACTTCTGTACAAGTTTCTCAGTAAATTAATTTGTTTTCCCCCAAAGTTGTCAAGTAAACAGCCGATGCCATTAAAGTGAAGGCTGCTGTCAGATTCTACATATACTTTATTTTATGATGACATATAAATATATAAATATTTTTTAAAAAAATAAGGCTATTAAAAACTCATAAATTAAAATATTCAGCTCCAACTCTTTGAGTATTTCTCTTGCATGGTCTTCCTTAGCGTTTCCAAGACGTTTTTCAATGTATCCTTCTTGGCTTCCTCCACAGGACAGTAGTCCTACAAAAGAAACATTTCATTAGGTTGCATTTGCTAAATATTTGAGTCTTGCTATTAGGCTCGTCTACTTGAGTCAGGCCTACTCTGGCACTTGCCACTGGAACAGTGATCAAATCGGGGCCTCCAGTC
Organism: Pteropus alecto; assembly: GCF_000325575.1. NCBI lineage: Eukaryota > Metazoa > Chordata > Mammalia > Chiroptera > Pteropodidae > Pteropus > Pteropus alecto. The sequence continues at coordinate 11,084,976 of NW_006443124.1, forward strand.
TAGCTCGACTGTGAGTCTGACTCTGCCTCTAGGCGAGCAGCGTTTACCTGTTTTCTTAAACTAGAAATGGTTACTGTACCATCACTAGTGTCTGCCTTTGGGGTGCCACAGTCTCCCAGAGGCATGTCCCACACAGCTAGGTGCTGCTCAGGGGGGCCACATGAAGGTGGAGGCCCAGACCTGCCCACTGCTGTCCTGGGCCTCTGTGGGACCTCCTGGGCTGCCAAGAGAGAGTCAGTCCATTTGCCCTCCTGCAGGTCGAACAGCAGCGCCACAGCTGAGCTGCACGTCAGGTAGAAAGGGCTCCAGGTACCTGCCACAGACCACTGCTTCAGTTCGAACCTCAGCTCTACCAATTTATTAACTGCTTAGGACAAATTACTTCACTTATAAAAGCTTCAGTTTCCTCCCATTTTTAAAATGGGAACAATAGTGCCAACTTCATGCGATAATTAAGAGAGTTGAGAGAATGAGTACAATATCAGCTTCCTGTTCTGTTATTTTATAGATAAGGCAATGTGCCCAGGGAGGGGATGAATGGCCTTAGATGACACCCGCTCTCGGCTCTCCTTCTCTCCTACACTGTCAGTAGTCTCCTCTCTACTGGACTATTCCCACTGGCCCATTAACATGTTGAATATATATATACCCCACCTTAAAAGAACTTTTCTCACCCCTCACCTGCCCTTCAGCTCTTGGTCCATTTCTCTGCAGCCTCAGAGCAGAACAACCCAAGAGAATTTCTACACTCACGGCCCCTTCGTTTTCAGGCCTCCCCGCCCCACACTCTACAGAACCCGCTTTGGTCAGGCTCTCGTTCCTGCACCGTCCATCGTGCCCAATCCAGTGGCCCTTCTCTGTCTCCATCTTACTTGACCTTTTCAGTACACTCGACACAGTGCATCCCTCCCTCCTTAAAAGGGTTTCTTCACTTGCCTTCTGGGCACCACACACTCGGTTTCCTCCTCCCTCACCGGCTCTTGCTCAGTCTCTCGCTGGAGCCTCCTCTTCCCGACCTCTGTCCGTTCGTGCCTCTAGGCTCAGCCCTTGGATCTCTCCCCTTCTCTGTGTCAACCAGGTCTTGAAATAACATCTTTCTGAGGACTCTTCATTTGACATCACCTCTCCCCTAAGCTTCAGACTTTTCCAAAAATCTCAACATCTCTACTTAGCTGTCCGATAGGTACCTCAAACTTACTATGTGCAACTTTCTGCTCAGCCTCTCACCCTGCATCACCCCCTGTCTTCCATATCTGTAAACAGCACCAACCATCCCCCCACGGACTCGGGCCAGGAACCAAAGATCGCCTTTTATCACCCCTCACAACAGATCTGTCAGCAAGTCCTTCTGGCTCTGTTTTTAGTTATATCCTGAATCTGACAACTTCCACTGCTCCCACCCATTTGAAACCACCTTCGTCCTCAGCCTGGGTCGCTGTGGTGACCTCCAACGGGCCGCCTTCCTTCTCTGCTTACCCCCATTCCGTCTGGGTCCCATACAGTAGCCAGAGTGATCATTTTAAATCACGAAAAGCAGGCCATGGCCTCTGCCCTGCTCAAAACCCACTGGGTATTTCCCGCCATGCTGAGGGTGGAATCCGAAGGCCCCGTGTGGTCTGACATCCTCCTGAAATCCCCCTCTTCACTCCGATCCACACGCTGGCCTACCTACTCATCTCGAATGCATGAAGCTCACGTCTACCTGAGGGCCTTCGTGCAGCTGTCCCCTCTGCCTGGAATGTTCTTTCCCATTAGTTATGTGGCCTGCTCCCTCGCTGAACTTAAATATCTGCTCAGATGATGTCACCAACTACGAAATCAGCCCTCTCCCTTAGAGCCCCTATGTTCTTCATTCCTGTATTTTTCTTCATGGCACTTATCACCGCTAGACTGCGTGTGGCATGTTCGGTTGCTTTTCTGAGTCTCCACTGAAACATTCGGTGAGAGCAGGGACTCTGCCTTGTCTTTAGTCCTGTGTCCCCAGTGCTAGAGCAGCGCCTGGCACTCACAGAGCCTCGGTGCACACTCGATGAATGAATGAGTGGGCTGGCTGACAGGGCAGCGCCAGCCACACGGAGGAGCGTGCGGGAGCAAGCCCGGCTGGCGGTGTCACGTAGCTTACCCTGGCCATGCTGCGCAGGTTCCTGTCAAGTTTGCCCAGGAATTTTCTGTTTACGCACTCATGGTGTTTGTAGACCTTCCGAAGCACCGTCACAGCCCTGCAGAAGATTTCATCCTCCGCTGTGTTCTAGGAAGAGAAATGCCACCAGTAGCCCTTCACTGGCTCTATTTTGAACATGGAAGACAGATTTTTTCCTTCTGATTTACTTTTTACAGGTGGACAAGTGGAGACAGTCTAGTCAATGGATCCTGCCATGTGAATGACGGCTGCTTGTCACAGCCACAAACCTCTGTAAATAACTGCTCCCAATTACTAGCAAATGCAGCAGCCGTTTCTGCAGAAGCTCCCAGGTTTTTTTTCCCTTGGAAGGTTTTGCCGAGAGGATACCTGAATCCAGTCACTGGGCTAAATAAATAACGGAGTAGGGATTTGAATGCAGAACCACCTGTCTGTAGCCCAGGCCCGTTTTTTTTTTTTTACACAACGCGAGCTATTCTTTCTGTGGTAAGCACCTACATGAGCTCATAGTCAGATTCTGCTCGCTCGCTCTCATTCTTACAAGGTTTTAAATTCCAGGTTTCCCTGGAAATCCGGCTTGCTTGTCGAATAAGTGAATGCCCATTCTTTGGCCTGGACAGTGCTGCTTTGGCCAGCATTCTCCTTTAGCCCGCCCCATGGGAGAGGCCAGTGTGTGTATAGGAACTTGGCTAGAGGTGAGTGCCAGGATCAGGACAGGTGCCCAGGAGTCTTGCCCTGGTGACCAGAGAGAAGATGCCATGGACCTCCAATGGGCATGGTCAGAACCTCCTTGGAATGCTGGCAGCTTTGATGTGGGCCTGGCCACGTGGCTCTTCTTGGGGGACATTTGGGCCTTAGAAGAACAAGCTGGGAAACAGCTCTTGTTGGGAGCCTAGGGAGAGGGGTTGTGTCTCAGTCTGAACCAGGCCTGGTGTGTCCTTTCATCTCCACTGAAGAACTAAGTCTCACAGCCTTGAGCGTGGTCTTAGCTTGAGTCCGAAGCAGCTTAGATACAGCTAACTCTGTCTCTGCCACAACTTGCTCTCGTCCCTGCCACTCCAAGTATGTCCGTGGAGCCGCAGCACGGGCACCACCTGGGAGCTCGTTAGAAACGCAGAATCTCAGGCCTCACCGCAGAGCCACCAAGTCACAAACCTGAGCTAACAGGGTCTCCAGGGGAATTTGTGTGAGAAACGCGGCCCAAGTAGCTTTTGCGATCATTACACTTACATTTTTTTCCTGGTTATCAAGCTAATACGTATTTACTATAAAAATAATATATATTCAACAAAAACGAATTCAGTCATTATCCTACCAGCTAGAGATAACTGCTATTATTCTGGTAAATAACTTCCCAGATTTTTTAAATACATTTTTTTTTTTTTTCAAAATTGGGACCAACTATTAGTCCTGCTTTGTAACTTGTTTACACAACATATAGAACAAGCGTTTTCTTAAGTTCTTCGGTAGTGTTGGAACATGAGATTGACAGCTCTTTAGGAACCCTTGGCATTTTTGTACCATAATGGATCAGTTCCCTATTATTGCAGTTTTTTGGTTCCGTAAATAATGTGGCAGCGAGGCGTCTGTGTAAACCTTTTTGTTCATCCCTTATTCCTTTAGGCCAAATCCTGCCAGGCTATAAAAGCCCCCCTTCCCTCGTGGGGCTTGCTGATCCATGAGCGGAGCCTCTGGAAGGACGCACTCAGTGAGCTGGCTAAGAGCCTTCCTGGGCCCTGGATTCCAGCTGGAAATTTAAGAGCAGCACCAGCATCTCTAGGCTCAGGGAGTCAAGAAACCTCCCTTAAATCACCGGGCCTCTGGGGGCTCTGTGGGTGAGCAGAGGCAGTGAGGCCAAGGAGAAGGCAGACACGGCCTGCGGATGCAGATGCTGTGTGGCCGGAGAGAGAGAGCAGTCAGGCTCAAGAGCCGAAAGAAGAAGACCCCTTTTGCTTGTTTTCTCATCGAAACCCAATGAGACTTTTTTGACACTCTGGCTTGGAGCCTAGAAATTAAACTGCCTCTTAGTTTTTCAAATATGGCCACGTAATACAATAAAAAACCCTCTGAAGGTATTTGTCGAAGGACTTCCTAAAGTAATTAGGATAAATAGGAACTGAAAAGAGTTTGAATCAAATGGAAAAATTTAAAAGAAAAAAAAACCCCTAATTCTAAAGACCGCCTTAGCTAAGGGTCTTCATGTTTTAGTCCCATTGACATTGAAGCAACAGGATGGCACCCCATATTGACTGCTTTCAGCCTCTCGTCCAGCTTTCGCTGCCTGAGTGTGTCTAGTCTAGCACAGCTCAGGGGCACAGGGACAGCCCAGCAGACCTAGGAGTTCAGAACTGCTCGTGGGGGTGTCAGAATGGCAAAGTGCCATCTGGGAGACGACTTCTGTGACCTCTATGACTTTACTCTGATTTAGTTCTCGACTAGCTTTATCCAGCCCTATTTGTGTTGTATCCATTGTCTCCACTTCTGCCCCAATTTAGTCAGCCAGTGCCATTTATGAGAAAATCCTTTACTTTCACTTAAAAAAAAAAAAAAAAAGAAGATATGAGGGCTGGCGTAGAGCTCCCTAAAAAATTCAGCTCTCTCTGGTAAGAAATCCCTCCAGCTAATGATACACCCATTGTAGACGCCCCGGCGGGCTGGCTTTCCACCTCACTCTTAGGCCATTTTAGTTCCAGAGACATCCGAGTACCTGCGAAGCTCAGGATTTGGAAGCCCAGCACAATCTTGCGAGCAACTGCCAAGAGCAGGATGCTACCCAACTTGGAGATACAGGAATTCTTGAAATTCCCCAAAAGAAATAAAACTAATACAATAGATTTGGGAAAGATGTTCCTCTTTGGGAACACAAAGAAGTAACTTTCCCTCCCACATGCCAACTTTGTGGGTTTAGAAAAGCACGGCCTTTCCTTGCGAAATATCCTGATAGATAAATCAGCTGCGCTGAGTCTTTGAGGAAAAGAAAAGAATGAGAAAAAGAGATTATTAATCCAAGAGAAGCAGAAGCAGGTCGGGGAAGGTGCACGAGGCAGGTTGGAGGGCAGGGAGGCAGTGGGACCGGTAGGAGGCGTCTACCTGTGCGGTGAAAGAGGCCTGGGAGAACCTGTGAGGAGGAGGGCTGAGAAGGGCTGGAAGCAACGTGGCCAGGCCTGCACCTGGCGGGGCGGGGTGAGGGGCAGCCGAGTCTCAGAGACAGCCCAGAGTAGGGGGCGCCTGGGCTCAGAGTCATAGAGGGTTTGATCATTTCCAACCACCGGCCACTTTCTCTTAGAATTATTGCTTCTCTGCAACCAGTTTTTGCATTTAAGAGTTTTATCATCTCATGGTAATAATACCTTTCACTAACTCAAGAGTTAGATTCCAACCAAGTTTCAAAATCACTTTCATTTTTCCAGATGTGGAAACTGAGGCACGAAGAGGCATGAAGACTCGCCAAAGGCCACACAGCTAGTCAATGGCAGGAGTGGGCTAAAACCACAGACTGTCTCACTTTCAGACCCTCAATGCTTCCTTTGACCCCCCTGCCCTTGGCCTTGGTAGGCTGCTGTCTGGAGAGCCCAGAGCACAATGCACGGGACTCTTGGCTATTTTACATACATATGTAAAATATTAACATATCACGTTAATATATTTTATGTAATGGTATATGTATATAAAATCTCCAAGTCCTTCCAACCTATTGATGGACACAATCTGATACGGGATGAAACCCTGAAGGACAAAATTATATAATATATATTATTCTATATTATATATTATACTATTACATAGAATTACATTATAATAGTATATATCATTGTATACCAGACTCCTGCAATCATCTGTAATGACCTGAGGTATCCAGATAAAGGCCTGAAGGACAGTTTCACGTCGGGCCTGTTTTATGGTGCTGGGATGTGACCGCCCAACCCACAGGGCTTCACTTCTGGCCAAGCTGCCCCCTGGTACACGTGGAAAGCAGGTGGTTAGGAGACCACTGGTAAATTGAAGCTTTGGGTTTTTCATTCTCAGTCGTGTGTTTCCATGAAAACAGGAACTGATGTGCACAAAGCTATTGATATGGCTGTAGTCATGTGTTTGTCAGAGAAAATGCACTATCAGCTGTCAAATCTATCTCCTCCCACTGCAGATAGAGGGGCGGGGGTGAGACGGCACAGGAGGTGGAAAGGCGAGATGCCCCGGCAGCCCGAAGCAGGGATGTGTTGGACCCCACCTGTCAGGACGGTTCCGGACCCGGAATGAGAGGGGTCGGCAGGACAGAGCAAGCCGAGGGTCTCTGGACGGCCGCCCGGAGCCGGGGGCGCTGGGAGGTGGGCAGGCTGCGGAAGACAAGGGCTCTGGCGATACCCTCTCTGTTGCCGTAGGAAGTGCCTTAGACAAAATGAAAGCTCCCTCAACCCGTAATCTCAATATCTGTTTTTGTGAGAGTATTTGGTTTTTCGGAAATGTAAGGGCCAGAGCAATTCTCTCCTCCAACAAGCATCTCTTGAGCGCCTCCTGTATTCCAGGTGCTGGGCCGGGGCTGAGTACAATCCCAAGGAGCCAGTCCTCGGCCAGGGTCTGAATTAGGATTACAAAATCCAAGCTTTCTGTCACACACCTTCCAACTCAAGTGAAACCAAAACATGTTTTGAGAGTAAAGATAAAAATTCTCATTCTTTGAAGACATTTAACACCTTATAGTTCATTTGGACCTGTTCGCTTTCTGTTAAAAAGAAGTTTCTTGTTCAAACACTTGTGAATGGCTCTCCTCTCCCAAGTCACCCACCTGCCAAAGCAGCCCCGGGGCCAGCCTTACCTTTGGGGCAGCGAAGACGTCCGCCACCATCAGCTCCATGCACCAGTCCTTGGCCCCGGCAGAAATGAGAGAGCAAGAGAACAGTCACCTCCAACTGCGCAGAGCGAGCGCGCCTCGCCAAGCAGCTCCCACTCCCTCACCCAGAAAACTTCCTACGATCTCTCAGGGAAAGGAGGAAGCAGCAGAGAAGTCTCCGCTCTGCTCCCAGTCTGCCACCAACCACCAGCTACCACCACCTTCTCTAGAAGCTGCTATGTTCTTCTTACAGTCTAAGAAATGCCCACAGCATCACCGAACATCTGGAGAGATGGTGCCAGATAGCTCACTCACCTTTCTCGTTGTGAGGATGTTCAGCGTTTTGATGATCTCTTCTAAGGTGATACTGTACCTGTGTCCATGGGTGAAGTTGCTGGTACATGCTAGTAAGCACACCAGAGCTGGAATCAGCTGGGAGGTGAGACCCATTAATAGATCTCTACTTGCAATGCCAATGTGAGACAATTAGTTTACCAGGAGAAGCTAACAATGCAATTCTGACACAGATATCTCTATATATAGATTTAAAATTGCTGAAACGAAGGGAAAATGAGTTTACATTGGAAATTTTCATTACACAAGATTGGGGCCAATCAGCGCATCTCTTCCAGGAGAAAAAAATGCCTCACAGAAACAGGTAAAATGTTCCTGTGAAATAGGAAAATGAAACCTTTTTTAAAATTAACTACAAAGTATCAGCATAGGAAATTACACCATAATTTGCTCTTTAGATTAATCTTATCAGCTTAGGGTTGCTGCTGGCTTTTTGCTTTGAAGGAAGAGGCCACAGGTGTCCGAATTTGTTTTAGTGTAGTCCTCCTGGGGAAAGATAGAGTAATATCAAGAAAGCTTGACTTAAATGGTGCTTCAGCCTGGCTTTTTCCAAGTATGGGTGGCATCTTGGAAACTTTTCTTTTGTGGAAAAGCTGATCTGGGGTTCTTTCTCTGGGTAGAAGGGAAATAATGGGCCCAGATTCTCTCCTGCCCTGGCACTCAGGCCGTCCGTTCTTCCAGGTTCAGGACTTCGGCAAAGGACGGGTAACACCACGTGGGGCTTAGTTTGGGTCCCAGCAGGTCAGTGGGTCTTTAACAATAAGGTGGCCCTAGGCAAGTGAGGTTTGTCCCCAGGCCTCAGGAATGACTATTCTTTAGACGGAACTCAAATAAGTCTTCGGCTAATTAGGAAAAAGCCACATCCTTACAGTGCCCCACCACCCACCTGCTGAGTGAGCGGCCCCACCGGTCACTCAGTCACTCGGTCACTCGCTGGGCTGCGGCAGGGTTCCTGCGCTCAGCACGCCAAGCTGCCCCCTCCCTGAACCTTTCCTTCTGCTTCCTCTCCGCTTTCCTTCTCTTGGTATCCGACCTGCCTCTCCCACCTGCTTTCCTCTGGAAGGTCATACAGAAAAGCTCCTGCGAAGGCAGCTCTGCATTCTGGACCTTACCACAGCGCCTTGTGCCCTAGGAAGGAGGGGACCTGGGTAACTGGATCAGGAAGGTCCTTCCGCCATATTTTGGAAGGATGCTTTCACTGGGACAGTGAGACAAGTTTGCCAGACTCCGCGTAATGACGCCCGACACCAACCACGTGAGTCGGGTCAGACTTCCCAGGTTAAGAGCACAACCTCCACGAAACGGCCCTCACTTCACACAGCAGCTGCAGACAGGGGGCTTCAATCCACTCTCACTTTTGGCCAACTGGCTACAAAGTCAAGAGTCCCCGTTACTCCCTCAGGTTCCATAATGTGCTGGATTGAATGACTCACAGAACTTGGGAGCACGCTGTACACAAGGCTGCACTTCATTACAGCAGAGGGATACCATTCAGATCTAGCCGGGAGAAGAGACACGGAGGATGAGGTCTAGGAAGGTCCCCAACAGCCTCTGCTGTCTTCTCCCTATGGAGTCGGAATGTGTCCCCTCCCCAGCACCTCCATGTGTGACAATGCACAGAGTGCTGCTGACCAGGGTGGCTCACTCAGGCTTTGGTGTCCAGAGTTACTGGGATGCTATCCCGGAGGTGTGGCCGAACCCTTGACCAGTCAGGTGGCTTTATCCTCCGGCCCCCTCTTTGGGAGTTGGGCTGATATCACAACAGCTTAATGATGTGGCCGGCCCCCCACCCTGAGCTGCCTCATTAAGATAAAGGACAGGGCCCAGCATGAATAGCACTTGGGAAATCCCAAGGATTTAGGGGCTGCCTCTCAGGAAGTAATGACAAAAACCAGCCAAATTCTTAATTTCAGGGGTTGAGAGCTCATCTCCCAAGAGTGGGGGACAAAGGCCAGACTTCTTTGGATAAGTTAATTTTTTTAAATTGATATTTCTTTTTTCCTTTAGCTATATTGAGATATAATTATATACAGCACCGTATGAGCTTAAGGTGTATAGCATAACGATCTGACTTACATATATTGTGAAACAAATGCAAGTTTATTTAGGTTTAAGTTTAGTTAGCTTAACACCTATCATTTCATATAGATACAACAACAAAAAAGGAAAATAAAAATGTTTTTCTCCTGGTGATGAGAACTCTTGGGGTCTGCTCTCTTAACAGCTTTCAAGTACACCGCACGGCAGCGATAACTACAGTCCCCATGTGGCACATGACACCCCAGTACTTCGTCTTATACCTAAAAGTTTGCACCTTTTGACCACCTTCATCCAATTTCCCCACCTTCCTCTGGTAAACATAAATCTGATCTTTTTTGCTATGAGTTTGGTTTCTCTGTCTGTTTACTTGTTTTTAGATTCCATCTATAAGTAAGATCAAACGATATTTGTCTTTCTCTGTCTGACTTGCTTCACTTAACATAATGCCCTGTAGGTCTACCTATGTTATCACAAACAGCAGGATTTCCTTCCTTTTATGGCTGCATAATATTCGTGAGTGTGTGTGTGTGTGTGTGTGTGTGTGTGTGTGTGTGTGTGTACCACAACCTCTTTATCCATTTATCCATGGGTGGACACTTAGATTGTTTCCATGTCTTGGCTGTTGTCGATAATGTTGCAATGAACATAGAGGTTAGTATTGTTGGTTAGTATTTTTGTTTCCTTTAGATATGTATCCAGAAGTGGAATTGCTAAATCGTATGGTAGTTCTATTTTTAGTATTGTGAGGAACCTCCATGCTGTCTCTCATAGTGGCTGCACCAATTTACAGTCGCACCAACAGTGCGCAAAGGTTCCCTTTTCTCTGCGTCATCTTCAGCATTCGTCATCTCCTGTCTTTTTGTTAATGGTCAATTCTAACAGATGTGAAGTGGTTTCTCATTGTGGTTTTGATGTGCTTTACGTGATAGCGAGTGATGTTGAACACCTTTTCATGTACCTCTTGGCCATTTGTATATTGTCTATGGAAAAATATTTAGGTCCTTTGCCCATTTTTTTACATTAGATTCCATTGTTTTTTTTTTCTCCTAGAGTAAGTAAATCCTTCACCACACAGATGGGTGGGATTTATGATGAGAAGAGCAGACAGTTCCTTCCAGGACAGGTGGAGACTTCAAATTCAAGTCAACTATTATTTGGAGTAAAATGGTGCATTTTCCTGTGGAAAGGTTCAAGTTAATATAGTGAACTTGGAAGTGCAGACACACTGGAGCAGAGTGCGGGTGTAGCGTGCCCCTCACAAAGCCCTGGGGTTTGAGGAAGAGCTGGGGAGGAGGGGAGGTCAGCAGGGTCCTCTGCCGAGGAGGCTGTAAGGGGCAACAGAAAGCCATCCACATATCCAGCAGTTGTTTTTGTGACGCTTGCCTTCGCTGATAGCCAGACTCTGGTCTCAGGGCTCTGGGGGCAAAGATGTGACTCAGAAAAGGAATGTAATATGGGAACCAAGTAACTCAGAGGCCAAACACAGCTTCTTTTTTGCTTTTTGTTTTTTTCAATGGTTAGAGGAGGCCACAGGGAAAAAAGGGCTAGTTTTCCAGAACACTAAGAGTGACCAGAATGTCCCCTCAAAGGAAGAGAAGGAGGAAATGGACCGTCCTTTGCAATGTAGCTCCACAGTAGCCCTGCGTGCGTCTGTCTGGGCAGAGGCCAGGAAGGTAGGGACCTGCACGTCAAGGACAGACTCATCCAGCCCACAGGCATCATGGTCGCTGACAGTGTGAGGCGGGCAGGATGGGCTCCGAGGCTCAGAGGGAACCTGAAGATCTGCTTGGTGCCGGCCATGTCAGCCACAGACCTTCTCCCCTTGGCCCTGCATGAGAGCTGACAGCCAGCTCTGGCCCCTGTGTGGCCGCCGAGCTTTCCTTTCAGGCCCTGGAACATACCAATTATAAGCGCTGAATTTAGCAAACAAGCTACCTGTCCACACGGTGATCATGGGAGGTCGCTAACTCTTTCTGGGGCTCAGGTTCCTCACCTGTGAAATGGAATTAATGTAGCTTCTCCTCATGGGATTTCTCTGAGGAGTGAGTGACGGAACCGTGGAAAGTGCCAGGCACACGCCTCTCCATCGAGGGTGGCTGGCTGGACGCCTCCATAGCACACAGTGGGCCCACGCCGCCTGTCGGTGCTAGCTGCTCAACTGTGTCACTGTGTGACCTCGAGCAAACCACTCAGCTCCCTCAGTTAAGTGAGGGAGACAGCTGTACCTGCCTCACGAGGTGGTTCTGAAGAATACAAAAGTTAATCTTTTTAAAGTAGTTGGACTAGTGCCTGGCACATAGTGAGTGCTCTGCAGATGACAACACTATCGTGGTTATTATTATTGATCATATCTTTGGTTGGGCGAATGACTGTGATACTTAATAGGCAAACCCAAGTCTGGACAGGGCCAGTGGAGGCTTTGCCAGTGGACACTTCCCCACACACGTCTGTCCTGGATGTGTCCCCTTTTTAGTCTTTGAGAAGACTTATTTGGGGCGTCACCTCTAGTTGCTACACAGCAGCCCTCACATGTACCTGGATTCACTGCAGGAAACAAATACTGCTGTGGGCACCTTGGGCAGAAAGCATTTAATGCAGAAAGTAGGTGCTTGTCAACATGTTGCGGGAGGAGTAATGGAGCAGGCTCCAGGCTGGGCCCCAAACCCTGAAGAAGTGACCAATAGGAAGGACTGCTACCCTCGAGGCTGCCGCTGCATGTCTGAAGTTCAAAATCACACCCCCAAGACTGCAGTCCAGGGCCCTCAGAGCTGCCATCTCAGCTGCCTCCCGACACCCACAGAACTGCTCCGGGAGATAAAGTTCCCATGCCCACCCCCCCAAGGGGCAGGAAGGTGGCGTGTGCCTGCCCGCCTTCCGCAGCTCGCTGGAGAAGAGTTCACACCCAGACTTCAACTTCAAGGGCGTCTGGGAACTGGATCTGAGTTCAAGGGAAAGGCATGGTGGCCAAGCCGAGCAGCCCAGAGTCTGAGGCTCTTCGGTTGGTGGCTTCTGCCCCCCTCACGCTCACAGCCTTGGCACTTGCTGTCCCCACTCCCTGGACGTTTTCCTCCATTATGCTGAGTGCCTTTCTCCCTCCGTCAGTTCATCCAGATCTCCATCCCGCACTGTGTCACCAGGAAGGACTTCTCTGACCCCCTCACAACATGGCGGCCCCCACTTGCCCTTCAGCCCCTGGCTGCCTCCTTGTTCTCTGGAGCACCTGCCTCCAGCTGCACACTCTGCGTTCTCTTTGTGGATTCTCTGTCCCCACTATTACAAAACTCTGTTTTGTTCACCATGGCTTCCAGCTCCCAGAGCAGGGTCTGGCACCTGGTAAAGGCCTCTGTAGATACTTGTCGAAGAGATGGATGGAGCTCCACCCCACAGACAGGCAGTTGAGACTTGGCTTTGTCACAAGGGCAGTCAGGAGCACAGCTGGGACTGGAAGCCAGGGCTATTTGGACCCTGAAGTCCTTGTCCCGAGCCCCTGGAGAAGGCAGGAGACATGGGATCCTGAGCACAGATGCAAGGAGGACCCCTCCAAGGGGAAAAGGGACTAAGGGGAAGATGGAGCCAAGACAGGCAGGGCCTTGGACTCCAGCTTTGCTGAGTGGATGGTGAAGTCGTCTGTAGGCCACTGGCTTCTCTTTTCTTTGAGAAGTGGGTGGAAGTTCCTTCTCCTGAGAGAGGGAAGCTGGCCGAGGGGTCTGCAGGACCTCACCATCTGTCCGCAGGGCACGGACATCCCGGCAACCTCAGAGCCAGGCTGGCAGCCTACCCTTTCCTGTCTCATCTTGCCCCAGCCTGGCAGGCCGGGGTCACTGAAGGCGACCAAGAACGGAGAGGCTTTTTCTCTCTTTGGCAAGGCAGGATCTGACTGTGAGGTCCCCATCCATGGGAGGAGGGCTGCTGGCCCCTTCCCCACCCTCATTTTGATCAGCTCCCTCATGACCAGACATCAATTCCATGTTTTTAAAAATTTTTGTTTTTAATTCAATTTGCCTTTGTTCTCCAGTGGGAGATTAATGTATGCTCATCATAGAAAATGTAGGGAAAAAAAAAAAAAGTGTGATGGGAAAAGCAGTTGCTTTGCTAATGTGGTATTGCTGTGGCTCCTTCTGGCCGGGACCCCGGCTCGGCAGGGGCCGCAGACCCTCTGGCCGGTGTGACCCTGCTGGCAGACGCGGGTCTACAGCAGTCCCCCCGTGGGTGTCGGGAGGAGCCGTGGGGCCACAGGCTTGTGCAAATGATGCAGAACACGGAACTGACGAGAGTGGCTGTTTAATTTTGTCATCTGCGTCACCAGTGACCACACGGCAGCGTCTACATGGGCAGTGCAGTGGCTGGGGGTGGCCTCGCAGGATGCTTCGAGAATCACTTTCCACAAGAGAAGGGACTGAGGAGGGGAAGGAGAGAGAGCAACAGAAAGTGAGGTCGTAAGTAGAAACCCGCTTCTGGGATCTCGAAGCCTCCGTCACGGGGCCCCCCTGGCTGCCAGGAAATCAGTTGATCTGGGAAAGTTCGTTGCAAACCCTTTGCTCTGCTGCTTTTGGGTGGAGCCGAGAAATGGAGATAATGAGGCTTTATGACTTTTCTTTTTCAGAGTAGGAGTGGGCCGCGTGGGTGGGAGGGTGATCGTGGATACGGCCACCAGTTCTGACACCAGCCTCGCCCTCTAGAAGGGCTAGGGAACTGGCCGGCGTGTCCCAGTCCAGGCCGCCATCCGGAAGCGCCGGCCTCCTGGACTGGACCGGGCCTTCTCAGACAGGGGCGTCTGCCGAAGGGAAGAAAGGTTTTTTGAGTTTGCTCTACTGACCAACTGATTATGATCATAAGCAGAAGGCACTTCCCCGTTGATCATAATGAGAAAGTGATAAGCTGATGGACTTGATAAACCCCAGTGACACACGATGGAGGCCCTTGTCTTCCTGGGTCCTGAGCAGTTCAGGGGGCCAGCCTCGGAGAACCCCCAGGTGACTCAGGTGTTTCTGACACCTCATCTGAGCGGCAAACAAAGGTGTTTGGTGCCGAGTTCACAGGAAACTCGAGTGTCTCACTTCTCACTTGAGCCCCCGCCCCTCTTCCAGTGAAACCTCCCAGGCCTGGGGTTCCCGGGGGCGCCAAAGGGCTCTCTGCCCCGGGCCCCACAACCAGCATCTCCCCTCCCACTCACCAAGCACTCTGTCTCTTCCTGACCCCCTTTCTCTCCGAGGCCCGTTCAAGGGTCACCTCTGTGCATGAAAAAAGCAAGAGAGAAGCTGGTAGAGAAAACTCCCAGCAAATACTTCCGGGGGTCCGTCCCCGGCTGCTAATGCTCTCAGCCACTATGGCCGACACAGACCTTTTTGTTCTCTTTCTGCTTTTTCTTTCTCTCTCATCCCTGGCTGGACTCACCTCCCTGTCACCACCAGCGGTGGCTTAGTTCTGTGGCTCTGTGTGGAGTCCGTCTTCCCTGGAAGGCCCTGAATCCCCTCCAACTCACTGCACACCGCCCATGTCCCCTGTCTGGGGGACAGTCTCAGAGATGCAGACAGGGAGCTGTGGGTAGCCTTGGATGTGGCACACTGCGGACCCCTAGTGGTGGGGCCAGTGGCCCTGTGCTGGCAGCCGCAGGGCCATCCCGACTGGGTAGCCTGGAGTACAGCCTTGGGAAACTCTAAGGGACCCTCCCACACACAGGCACAATTCCAGCCTCTGTTCTTGGGAGATGCACATGGAATGTCACCAGAAGACTTTCCATCTTCCTTTTAGGGAGACAGGCCAACGCCGTGGTTGGGCAGAGAAGACACGGATCAAAAGCGATGCTACCAGCAGATAGATCGCTAAGTTCTGAATAAAAAAAATCAATCTTCCATAAATATCCTACTGGCCTAAAATCCTCGAATCTGGATGGAGGGGGTAGTAGAGACCTTGCCTCCCTCCGACCCTCATCCCTGACTTTGCAACCTCCCTGCCCTCCCGGGTCGAGCATCCTTCTCCAGACCCTCCATCATTTAAAGACACCTTTCTGGTGCTCGGCCTTGAGTGCATGTGGTGTCTTGGTTGTCACCAGCCAAGAAGGCTGGTCCAGTGCAGGCCATAGGCTGTCCTCAGCAAGGGTGGTGGGACTGAACAGGTTCTGAGACCCCTTGGGATCACAGAGACCAGTGCAGTCCCTGCTCTGCATGGCCCGTGGGACACTCAGCCCCCCTGCCCCCTCCCCAGGTCTTCCTTCCCCGGGCCAAGCATCCCTAGTATCCTGGACCATCGACTGTGGCTTCTTTCCTTACCTCTGCCTGAGTGCAAGTGTAGGGTCCACTCCATTGCAGTTTGTTGCGGTCATCCACTCCCTGGACAGGTCTTGCTATGGCCTCTGTTGCCTGCAGCAGCTCTCACCACTCCTGGGTGGCTGCCTCCACTGACTTCTGAGCATTGCTGTAGGTGTCCCCACAGGGCTCTGGGCTCCCCAGGGAGGGCACCTGCCTGCCACTCAGTGTTTGAGACTGGTCTCCGATGACCTACTAACCACTGCAAAGGTGTCTGTTCTTCTGGGGCAGCCTCTGCTCTGGGTACCTCCCAAAGATTCACAGCAGAAACCACTGCTGACGGGCACGACTGTTAGCTGTGGCTTGCTGAGGCTTGCTGCTTCTGGCACTCCAGCTGCTGGCCTGGGCCGAGGGAGAAGGAAAAAGACCTTGAGACAGTGAGCCATCTGACCAGGGCCCCATGGCCCTGGCTCTCCACTTCAGTTGTATCACAGTCCAGGGCCATAAGGCAGTTGGTGCATCTTCGTTCACAGAGGTGGCGAGTGTGCCCTCTCAGACAATGAGACCTGTTTAGAAATTGACTGAGCTGTCCCTAGAAAGTAGATAGTGAGCTCCCCATCAGGGGAGATGCCCAAACAGGTTGATGACAATATTATAAAAGTGGTGCATTCAGGCCAGATGACACTTGGACAGAGGGAGGCAAGATTGTTAAATGTATGGGCTTTGGAGTTGGAGTGAGTTTTGAGTTTAAAGGCCTGACTTTACTCCTTGTGCGACCTTGGGCAAGCCACCTTAACTTCTCTGAGCCTCAGAGAGGTTCTGAGGGAGACACCAGAGGGCGTGTGACTCATAAAAGAGCTGTGAGGGAGACACCAGAGCCTGGCCAGTCAGCAAGGGCTGTGATCATGAGATGACTTCTGAGGTCTGTCTGCTCCAGACACCCTCCTTGAACCCTGGCAACCTAGCCTGAGTGCCCTCCCTGTCTCTGCTGGCAGGACGTTGGAGATTTCCTCCAGGGTGGGACCCCTCCCCCAGTGGCTTGCTTACTTTTTTTCAGCCCAGGTCTTGTCCCTGGCTCCCATCCCTGGCTCCCACCCCCTACCCCATCCTAGACCCCTCCTCCAACTGACTGGCCTATGCAAGAGCTCCACAGAGTCTTGAGAGCACAGGCCAGCCTTCTTGAAGGCCAAAACATAAGGCAAACACCATCAGATCTTTTGTCATCTTTATTTCTGGCTTCCAGTTTGACAAAGCCAATGAAAACACATATCCAATGACCCCTCCTCTCAATTCATGCATACTATGTACAGTGTTCTAGGCTGTTCTTCTATATATTATTAACTCTGATAACATATTTTAATATTTAACTTTAAATACAAGGAAAAACAATAAATTACTTCTTGGCTGAGGGCCGACCGTGAGTAGACAAGAGCCTCGGCCTCAGGGCTCCAGTGAGGTAGCAGGATTCCGTGCACAGTACTTATTTCCGGGACTCACACCGGCCGCTTTAGTGCTGGAGCCCGAGTCCCCATGCCCTCGGCTCCAAGTTCTGGCAGCAACAGTCCCTCCCTATCCCCGGTACAGACAAATACATTAATTTAAATAACACACAGTAATAAATAAGGCTAAGAAGACTTATGCCTGAGATGCTCTCTGCCTCAGTTGCCCTTGTGTAAAGCAGGTTCCTCTTCAACCACGTGTCTGGCAAGAGTGGCACCCACTGTAATGCTACAATTTGCTCTGAGGAAAGAGAGGTCTGTGGGGCAATTTTTTCACCCTTGTCCCCCAAGCTAGGAGCCCCAGATGGAGGAGGCCGAGCCCCGAGCACCAAGGCAAGGGGCTGCTGAGGCCAGCTGGGCTGAAGGCAGGCAGCACAAGCAGAAGTCTAAGCTAAGGTCATACCCACTTCCCTCACCCTCCTCCCCATTTCCAGTTTGACATAGCCAATAATTCTGCTAGTTTTTCATGCTTCAGTTGAATTCAATTCAATTTTCCATGGCGAACAATTTTCCTCAGATGTTGGAGCAGGTCTTTGACAAACCGGGTCACCTCAACTTTGGTGTCTCTGATGGGCTGGCTGGAAACCTGCTGTAGGACAAAGAGGCCGGCACGTTAGTGAGACAATGCCAGAGCCAGGATGGCCAGCTTCCACCCGGGGCTTCCCAGGGACCGGCCTGTTGCATCCTCACAGAAGCCCCCATTAGGCAGGTACTGTTATTACCCTCATTTTACAGATGTGGCAACTGAAGCGCAGGTGGGAGTCAGGCCCCCTTGAGCCCAGGTTCTGAAATCCCAAAGGCCACGTTCCTGCTGCCACAGTGGACGCCCCCTGGTGGGGGGACACTTGGCCAGCTTCCCCTGGAGCTGGCAGGAGGGGTGCAGGGTGGGGGTGCGGGGCAGGGAGCTTACCCTAGATGAGGGCTTGGGAGAGCAGAGTGTGCTCAGCATCCTCTGGGTCCTTTGGATGGCATGGCAGTCAGAGACGTTGGTCAGGAATTCCAGGGCTGCACAGTACTGCAGGGGACAGAACGCTGCGTGTCAGGCCCTGCTGGGCACCCCCAGTGTGTTTAGAGGAGGAGGGAGACTGAGGCCTGCAGGTGGTGGGTCTGGGTGGTGACGTGGGGCCCAGATGATGAGGGGAGAGAGAGAAGCTCTCGAAGCTTGCTTGGGACCTGCAGCCCTGTGAGCAGGGCTCAGAGAAGACACGCCTAGCCACCTTCATCCCAGCACCCAAGTTGTCCTTACCGGGTTAGCTGTCAGGTTGACGTTCCACACCATGCTGCCATTGCAGAGGGGTCCCTGGTGAGCAAAAAGCCAGTGAGCTGAATGCTGGCAGGGGTCCCAGGCTTGCCCCAGTCAGCCCAGGCCAGGTCTCTGTGGGGATCAGGCCCACAAGCATCCCTGGCACAACATTGAGGGAGGCCCTGCCTCCTCAATGTTACTGAGCCTCATTTCCTGTTCTGCACAGTGGGGGAGACCCACTGTCCAAGGATCTCTGAGCCAAGAGAGGAAATGAAATGACACAATCAGTAAGGGTCAAGCCTTGTACGAAGTTTGCCATGGCTAGGGTAGGACAAAAGACACCAGGCCTGTCAAAAGGGGGCCTGTAGGGAAGGGCCAGGACAGGGTCAGTGAGGGAGAGGGTGGCCAGGACAAGCAGATACGAGGCGGTGCCATCTAGCGTTTAAACACCCTGCCTTCTGAACTGGGGAGCACTGAAGTTCGAATAGGCACTCTGGTGTTAGCCAGGCCTGGTTTGACTCCTGCTTTTGTGAATTAGCTTCACTGAGGCTTAGTCAGTAAAACAGGGTCATTGTACCTGCCTCTTGAGGTGGTCGGCAGTGAAGAAATGACATGCAAAGGGCCAAGCCCAGCACATAATCAGTGCTCAGAAAGTGTGAGCTGTCACCACTAGGGAGAGGTGAACCAGTCTGTAAGAACGGGCTTAACCACGATGCCGTAAATAATGGCCCTATTATTGCCTTTGAATCCTGCTGGCAGGTGCCAAAATGGTTCTGAGATGGTACTGGCCTCCTCCACTTTCCTCTATTTAGAAATGGCTGAGAAATTGCTCTGTTCAGGGCCAGGCTGGGGAGTAGGTGGGACCTAGGGCTCTGCCACGTCCTTTCATGGGGGCATCCATATTGTCGCACCCCCAGCCTGAGTCCTCTCTCCCCTTGATGGCCAGGCCTGTCCCCTGGTCCACAGGGCTTCTTCCTGACCCACAGGCATCTTAGCAGCAGGCCTGGCCTTCACAGCCCAGACCATGACCAGTACCCTTCCCCGGAGTCACCCACCCAGCACCCTCAGAGCTGGGACCCTGGCCAGTGGGCACTCACCTTCTGGGTGATGTTATTCAGCTCCTTAATGAGCTCCCTGAGAGCCGTGAAGGGAGAAGGCACAGGGCCTGGGGAGGCGAAACCACCAAAGCAGGTGAGAGTGACGACCAAGGTCAACCAGAGCGCCATGGAGCCCAGAGCCCAAATGAGAGGAGCCAGGAGCAGTCACGAAGGCTGGCTTAAGCTGAATGGCTTGTGGCCTTGGTCTCTTGTGGCAGCTTTTATAGGCCCAAGTGGTGACGCTCTCATTCTGGTCCCCGCTTTGGCGGGCACTATCTAGAAACCACATCTTTACTCTTCTTGATTTTACTTTGTGGAAAATCCAGCGTCACATAAAGGAAAAGTTTGATTTCTTGTGGACTTAGTATCTAGAGGGATCTGGGGGCAGTTTCCAAGGTCTGGATGAACTTACTCAGGGGTAGTGAGAGGGCCTTGAGGGGAACCTGGTGTCAGCCATGCCAGCTCGAACTCCAGCAGTCTTGCTTGGTGACCAACCCTGAGTGCCCGCCCGGGGTCTGTCCTCAGACCTATTTGGGTCACTATATGTGCTTGGGCAGACAGTGTTACGACCCTAGTCCACCAGGTATGGGAACTGGGGGATTTTATTTATTCAGTGAACTGGTCTCTTGCATTACCAAAGTATTACTTGCTTTGGATACAAAATACAAACGGAAAAAGGAGCAGAGTGAAGTTCACTTCTTTTGGTTCACCTGGTTCCCCAATAGCCCCAATGTAGGAAGGATTCTAAAAGTTCAGATTCTCAGGTCTCCACTGAAAGATCCAGTCAGATTCGAGGATCCTCCTGGGACCTTTAGTTTTTAAGGCTGCTTTGATGATAACTAAGCACAGGCAGCTGGGACCCTGGGAACTTCCCCAGGCCTTGGGCGTGGACCTGTCCTGCTGGGACCCCCTTCAAGTGCCAGTTCTGTGGGAGGTAGCTGAGCCTTAACCCAGTTCAGAGAGTGTGACTGTTCCCAGTGTCACTGAGACCTGGGGGACCATGTTTGCCCATCAGTCTTCGTGGGACCAACCCCTGCCCTCAAGTTTCCCTTCTGCAGAATGAGGGCCTGCTGAGTCCCCCATGAGCAGCCCACCCTCTGCAGGGACTCTGGCAGGTAACCATTTTCCTGCTCTTCCCTCATTTCTCTAGAAGTCCTCCAGAAACCTCCACGACAGAGGCGGCAGCATTTGCGTGTTGGGTGCTGATGTCACGCTGTCTCCCTCTCTGCTTCCTCCCCTAGCCCTAAGCTACCTGCCCTTCCGGCCCCGCTCGCCACCCCTCACTTAGGCTCCTCTGTCACCCTCTATGGAGCTCAACCTCCAAAAAGGGTCTTCCAAGAGGTGCTGGAGCTGTCCCTTTTTCTCAGAAGCCTCATAGCCTTTGGACTCTTTCTTCCCACCCATAACATAACCCCCCACTTCTCTTCTGTCCAAACCCCAAGCTTTCCACCCAATTGCCGGCCCTGATTGCGGAAGCCTGCGCCGCGTGGCCTCTCTGTGTCTGGCCTGCTGCCGCTTTGTGGGCCTCAGTATCCTCGTCTGTAGAATAGGCCCAGTGGCATCTCATGTGGGGTCTCTGTGATGGGGAAAGGAGTGGGGAACCACCATGGGCTGCGCAAGTCCCAGAGCCCTGCGCTAGGATGAGTCAACGCCTCCCCACTCCCCAGGACAAGCAAAACCCAGGCGGGGAGCTGTGGGAGGGGCGCCCCCGCGCGTAGGAGAAGGCGCCCGGCCCGGCGGTCGCGGCGATGCCCCGCGGAGATAGGGGCGCGGCCTTATGTAACGGGAGATGGGGCCGATATGCCTGCCGGCTCGGCGCTCGGCCCTCCTCCGCGGCCTCGGGCGGTGGCCGGTGCCGGATGGAGTGCTGAGGGCGCATCCCCGCTATCGGCAAAGCTGCTCCGCGCCGGCCCCACAGGTCGAAGGCCCGGCGAGGGGGCGGTGATGGGACCGCACGCCAGGCCGCCCGGGGCCTGGCTGAGCACGCGGGCCCTATGGGCCCAGAGCGCACTGGCGGGGGCGTGGTGCAGGTTCAGCTGCCCGCACCTGGGCCGGGGTCCCCCTGGGGCCGATGACCCTGCGGGGGACGAAGCCGAGCTGCCCCGTCCCTCTTTTTGCCCTGCCACCGAGGGCGCCCGGGCCGCGCCTTCGACGGTGGCTCGAGAGACTCTGCCGGCCCTCAGCCACAGGACGAGCCCTGCCGCTCACGTCAACCTGTCTGTGCTGGTATTTCTTGATTTTCTGCGAGGCTCCATTCACCCTCCGATAATTGTAATCGACGCAAACTACAGAAAGGCTGCTCCAGCACTTGACACCTGTGGCTCGCAACTCCCCTACAGCCCGCAGCATGGACCTTCGGGTCTGGGTCTGACAGGTGCAGACCTGGCGTTCAGGAACCAGGAGGAGCCTGGCCCCCGGCGCGCCGCGCTGTCCCAAGAGGGGTGGGGTGGGGGGTGGGCACGGCTGGGTCTGCGACCGCCCTTCCTGCGGACAAACCCGCCCTGCGCAAAGTTTCAGAAAGCTTCCTTCTCCAATTTTCTCCAACTTTGGGTCCCTATTGGAAATAAAATATGTCCATTCAGTAGGAGTAGGGCTGGGGGAGTTGTTTCAATAATTTAAAATATCCAACTTATTCGATTTTTATTTGTATGGAAATTTTAAGTGCATGTAAAATTTTTACATCAAATAATTAAGGAGGTCGATAATGAAAAACAGCAGTTTTGAAAATCAGTTCTACATAGTCTCTTGCATTTCTGCACATCTTGTGAGTGAGGCACTGACTGCCTTACTTTGTTTCCTACTATCTTTGTAGGCGTAATAGCTAATGGCCTGAAGCAAAAGGCAGGCAGACCTACTGACCATTATTAAAAATTCAGGTTCTCTAAGCTCAGGCTTCATTTCCTGTAAGGCAACCCACTGAGTGTACAGGTTCTGGCTCTCTTGGCACTACTTTGTGAGGATTGGGATTCAGGGAACAAAGTAAAAAAGCTAATACTCATATTACTGATGTGAATAATAAACTGTTCTTTGTCTCAGCTCCAAGAGTCTTGTGTGTCTTCTGCTATCCTCCATGAAAACTGTGGGAAACTAACTCATTAGCATGCAAGCAGGGTAAAATCTCAGCGTTCATTGTTGACAACAGCCCCCAACTCTTAATCTCTTCTCCAGAGGAACCATGATTTTAACTGTTTCTTTCGGTATTTACCTCCTCCTCATTTCTAAAAATCTTGATTGTCAGATGTAGCCATAATGTGTGGTCTACGATGGATGTTTATTTCTCTTGAGTCCTTGCCATTCTCCCACTTTAATCCTTCCTTTTCCCCATCCTACCAGTATACAGAGATCATAATTTGGGTCAGTCAAAAGCCTTGTTTACCGTTTACATAATTATATTAATATACTCACAGCCAAAGCACTACGATTATTTTTGTTTTCTCTCAAAACTTTTTCCCTCTGGATTTAATAATTGTCTTGTTTTTCCATTTGCTTAGTTTTCTATGCTGATCTCAGTGATTTAACCCTAAATTCTTGGCCTCTTATATAATCTCTTCTCAAGAGATTTGGGTAAATAAGATTTTCTCACAATTTCATCTCCCTAAGAAAGTCTTCCCTGGAGGCTGCTGACCTGCTGTGATATGGACAGCTGCCCGTTGACCGCCCCCCCCTCCGCCCCTCTACGCAGTGGTTACCCTGATGTCTTCTGTCACCATTGCCCTGGAATTCCTTGGCCTCTGTCCTATGTGACTCTTCTGTTTTTTGTATCCCAGGTCTTCCTCTTTCTTGAGAAGACACATCCTCATAAACACAGAATTCCAGGCAAGAAATAATTTCCTTTCAGAATCTTGAATGCCTGAGCTATTGCCTCCTGTCTTCCAATATTGCTGTTTAGAAGTCGGGAAGCTTTTTTGAATCCAAAACTTTTCTCTGTCTCAGGAAATTTGTAGAAAATTTTCCTGGTTCCCATGTTCCAAATTTTACAATTATGTACCTTGGTGTCGTTCTGTTTTCATCTATGATAACACAAACACAGTGAGCCCTTTCAAACTGAAAATATGTTATTCGATTCTGGAAAATTGTCTTTTAAAAAATAAAAATTTCTGTTTTCATTTATTAAATTTTGTCGTCATTGGTTTTAAAACTTGGTTTTGTTTTTTAGAGTTTTAGATTCACAGCAAAATTACAGAGAGTTTTCATATACTCAAGGTCCCCACGCACGCACAGCTTCCCTCATTATCATCATCCTCCCACTGAGTAGTACATGTGTTACAAATGATGAGCCTTCACTGACACATCATTATCACCCAGTCTATAGTTCACGTTAGGTGTACCTTCTATGGGTTTTAACAAGTGTATAAGGACATATCCACTGTTCTAGAATCATGAGTAGTTTCACTGCCCTAAAAATCCTCCATGCTCCACCTATCCATCTCTTTCTTCCTCTTTAACTCTAGACAACCACTGATCTGTTTACTGTCTCCATAATTTTGCCTTTTCCAGAATGTCATATAGTTGGAATCATATACTATTTAGCCTTTTCAGATCGGCTTTTCCCACTTAGTAATATGCATTTAAAGTTCTTCCACGTCTTTTTATGGCTTGATAGCTCATTTCTCTTTAACACTGAATAGTATTTCATTGTCTGGATGTATCATGGTTTATTCTTTCACTTACTGCTGAAGGGTATCTTGATTGCTTCTAACTATTGATAATTGTGAATACAGTGCTATAAACATCCATGTGTAGGCTTTGTGTGGACATGTTTTGAGTTTGTTTGCATAGAGTGTGTTTAGTTTTTGTAAGTGGAGGTGCCATTTTGCATTCTTACCAGCAATGAGAGAGAGCTCCTGTTGCTTTGCATCCTCATGAGCACTTAGTGTTGTCAGTGTTTTGGGTTTTGGCCTTTCGAAGAGGTATCTCACTCTTGTTTTAATTTGCATTTCCCTGATGACATACAATGCTGAGCATCTTTTCATATGCTTACTTGCCATCATTATATCTTTTCTGGTGAGGTATCTATTAAGGTCTTTGGCCCTTTTAAAATGTGGGCTGTTTGTTTTCTTATTGTTGAGTTTTAAGTGTTCTTTGTATGTATTGAATAACAGTCCTTTATCTGACAAGTCTTTTCCAATTATTTTCTCCCAGTTTGTTATGTCTTTATTCTCTTGACAGTGTCTTTTGAAGAGCAGCATTTTTAAATTTTAATGAAGTCCAGCTTATCACTGATTCCTTTCATGGATTGTGTTACATGTAAAAAGTCATTGCCAACCCAAAGTCATCTACAATTTTTTCTGTTATCTTCTAGGGGTTTTATAGTTTTGTGTTTTACACTTAGGTCTGTGATCCATCCATTTGAGTTACTTTTTATGAAGGGTGTAAGATCTGTGTCGAGGTTTTTTCTTTTACATATGGATGTCCAGTAGTTCTAGTACTATTTGTTAAAAAGATTATCTTTGCTCCATTGTATTGTTTTTGCTACTCTGTCAAAGATCAGTTGATTATACTTATGTGGGTCTATTTCTGAGCTCTCTATTCTGTTCCGTTGATCTATTTGTCTATTCATTTTCCAATGCCATGCTGCCTGATTACTGGAGCTTTATAGTAGTCTTATGTTAGGTAGTGTCAGTTCTCCAACTTTATTTTTCTCCTTCAATATTTTGTTGGCTATTATTTTGCCTGTACATCTTTCTCTACCCATTCACTTTTATTCTATGTTTTATATTTAAAGTGGGTTTATATTTGGGTCTCCTTTCTTGACCTACTATGACAATCTGTAATTAATTGGTGCATTTAGGCTCTGATGTTCAAAGTGATTATTGATAGTTAATATCTGCCATAATTGTCACTGTTTTCTATTTGTTGCCCTTGTTCTTTGTTCCTATTTTTGTTTTCTATTCTTTTTCTGCCTTTTTTTTTGTTTTAATTGAGCATTTGATATGATTCAATTTTCTCTCCTTGATAAGTATGTTAGTTATACTTCTTTTTTACTTTTTTTTTTTTTTGGGTGGTTACCCTAGAGTTGGCAATACGTATTTACAACTAAACCAAGTTCATTTGCAAATAACACTATACCACTTCATGGGTAGTGTATCTTATAATAACAAAATAATCCTAATTCCTCCCTCTCATCCTTTGTTTCATTATTGTCATTCATTAACTTCATTTATGTAATTATATGACATTCATATAATCATTTCATTAATTTCACTTTACATAAGCATGTATGCTTATGTATGTGTATATTTATATAAAGCATATAATTAGATACATTGTTGTTATTACTCTTTTGAACAAATTATTGTTAGATCAATTAAGAATAAGAAAAATAAATGTTTATTTTACTTTCACTTATTCCTTCTCTGATGCTCTTCCTTCCTTTATGTAGATCTGAGTTTTATCACTTTTCTTCTTTCTAAAGAATTTCTTATATCATTTCTTGCGAGGTAAGTCTATTAGCAGCAGATTGCCTCAATTTTTGTTTGAGAAAGCCTTTATTTCTCCCTCAGTTTTGAAGGATAATTTTGCAGCCATTGGCTGGTTATCAAATTGGGGAGCCTCCCATGCCATCTTCTCTAAGTCATTTCTGGCAGGCAGGGCAGCTTCCCCAGAGAAGATTCACCCTGTCTCCGACCTGGCTGCCAGCACTTTGGCGGCCAAGGGCTGGTAGAAGGCGGGGAGCGGGGGTCTCAGCATCTGCTAATTGTTCACTTATCACCCTGATTTCAGCACAGCGAGGCTGCCCTCAACCGTGCCTAGAGTCCTTGGTCCAGATATGCTCTCCAGAGGAAAATACATCCATTTTTTGCTGGAGTAGGGTCACTTAACTTTGAAGAGTGGAAATTGGGATATAACTGCTTCTTAAACCAAGTTTCAACTTATTATCACCCTTCCCCATCCAGAGGTACTTGGTCTTCTGCCAGTTCCTGAGCATTTGGGGCCATCTGTGCATCAGAATAAGTTTTTGTGGCTTCTCTGTGGCTGGTTTTGGATTCAGTTTTCTTGGGTCAACCAAGTAGTCTGCCTGCTGACAATCTGCTTTCTACCTTTCAATATGCTGTTGCTATTTCCCCTTTCTCCCATTTTGGTGGATTTAAACCTTATAAAAATTCAGTTGCTGTCATTTTAGTGGATTATCAAGTGGGAGTTTATGTGTTCATTCCACTGCTTTTGCTTGGAATATATGTTTTTAGTGTAGAGAATTTATGAAAGAGACAAGCAATGAGAAGCAAGCATTAATCTTGCACCCCTTTGACCTGGCACTGGTAAACTTCAGTATCTCTTAATAGCCCTTTTTCTATGTACATTCATATTCTATTACGAAAATGGGATAATACATTATATAACTTTTACTATCTTTTTTCACTTAAACAAAGGGCATTCTCTAGTTAGTATTCTGCATTTAAAAAATTATACAAAAAATGTCATTGCGTAAAGTGCAGATATGCGAATAAAGAAAAATCCCCCCCAAATCCCAGCTACCAGAGATAATAATCCCTGTAATATTTTCTCTGTCATTCTAGTTAAGGGATGTGTATAAGTATTTTATTTCCAAACTAAAACTGAAATATTTGCCTTTGTAAATATTCAGCCTAGTGCGGAAGACATGTTTTAAATGAATGATTACAAATAATTCACAGAACAATTACAAGTTAATTTATTCATTCGGTAAACGTTTATTAATTGCTTGCTATGTGCCAGGCACTAAACAAAACAGCACTGTCCTTACTTCTGTATAATCTCATTGGAACTATTTTCAAGTCACTGATTTTTTTTAGTTTTTTTCTGTCAGTTCAGATTTGCTGTTGGGCTCCTTGAGTGAATTTTTATTTCAGTTATTGTATTCTTCAACTCTCTAATTTTTATTGTTCTTTTTTAAAAACATAATTTCTACCTGCTTAATGATAGTCTTTGATGAGGCATCATTATCTGTCCCCTTACTCTCCTTTGAACTATTACTGTCATATAAATTACATCTTTATACACTATAAGCCCACCGATATGGTGTTTAAATTATTTCTTAATGTGATTGTTTTAAATTAGATAACAGAATTACAAACCAAAATACAATTATACTTTTATTTTACCTATGTATTTACCTTATTGGAGCTCTTTATTTCTTCATGTGGATTCAAGTCTAGTTTCCTTTCATTTCAACTTAAGGATTTTCTTTTTAGTATTGTAGGGCAAGTCTGCTGGATATAAATCATCTTTTTGTCTGGATAGTTTTTGAGGATAGTTTTACTGGATATCGAATTCTTGTCTAGTCTTTTTCATTCAGCACTGTTAACGTGTCACCCCCCGCCTTCTGGTCTCCATTGTTTCTAAGGAGAAGTAGCTGTTAATTTTATTGAGGTTTCTTCACTGCTTTCTCTTGCCTCTTCCAAGATTCTCTGTCTTTGTTTTTTGACAGTTTGACTATGATGAATATAAGTGCAAATATCTTTGAGTTTATTCTATTTGGAGTTTGTTCTGTTTCTTGGCTATGAAAATTAATGTTTTTCATAAAATTCAGGAAGTTTTTGGCTACTGTTACTACAGATATTCTTTCTGCCTCTTTCTCTTTGCTCCTCTGGGATTTCCATTGTGCTTGGTATAGTCGGTATACTGATATGTTTGAGTGTCTCACAGGTCTCTGTTCACTTTTCTTCATTCTCTATTCTGTCTGTTCTGTAGACTGTATAATCTCATTGGAACTATTTTCAAGTCACTGATTTTTAGTTTTTTTTTTCTGTCAGTTCAGATTTGCTGTTGGGCTCGAGTGAATTTTTATTTCAGTTATTGTATTCTTCAACTCCCTAATTTCTATTTAGTTCTTTTTTAAAAATATAATTTCTATCTGCTTAATGATAGTCTTTGATGAGACATCACTATCATACTTTAATTATTTAGACATGGTTTCTTTTAGTTCTTAGAACATATTTATAGTTGCTGACTAAAGTCTTTATCTGGACTTTCTCAGGGAGCTTCTATTGACTGCTTTTTCGGGCTGTGTATGGGCCATATATTTGTTTCTTTGCATGTCTAATAATTTCTTGTTGAAAACCAGAAATAATGTAATGTGTCAACTCTGAAAATCAAATTATCCCTTTTTCAAGGTTTGTAATTATTTGTTGCTGGTTGTTATTGCTATTTATTGTCTTTCCTGGACTAATTATGTAAAATTGTATTCTTTGTCATGAGTGGTCACTGAAGTCTCTATTCATCTTTAGTGGTAAGTTAATAATTGGATAGAGATTTCTTTTTATTGCCTTGAACTAGTAAGTTTCTAAGCTTTTGTTGAAGGGGTGTGTGTGTGTGAGAGAGATGACTGATTGATTGATTGGTCATGTTTTCAATGCTCCAACAGTCAATTTACAACTGTACCTCAGCTTTCACTTCTTGCACGAGTAGTGTCAAGGACAGCCAGGTCAAAGTATAGGGACAAAGCTCTGATACACACATGAACTTCCACATTCTCAGGAATGTGTTCAAGCTTGTCAAAGACCCCATGGATATCTCCTTCCCCAATTTTTCCTTTTAAGTTTTTCCTTACTCTCTTGTTGGCCCCAACTAGTAATGTTGGCTCAGGCAGCTGCAGTGTTAACCAATTACCATTGATTGCCTACAGCAGGTAGGACTGTTTGTCCAGTGAGCCTGCGTCGGGTCAAATAAAGACAGGTAGTGAGGATGGAGAGTTTAAGTGAGCTGCCAGAATGTCAAATTGCGGCAGTTCTCTCGGGCTGAAGATTGTCGGGAGCTCCAAATCCATTCTGCTTCCTCCAGCGGCTGTTGGTTTCCACAGGTACTATAGTTATGTTGGTTTTCAAAGCTGCTACAGAGACAGGGATAGGGGAACGGGATTAGGGCAAGTTAAAATTCACTGGCTTTTTTCACTGAGATTCAGCTGTTTCTTGAAGAAACACTTCTTGGTTTGTTGCAAGCCTTTAGTTAATTTCCAAAGTTCTAAAAAAGTTTATTTTGACAGTTTTTGCTAGTGTTCTCACTGCTTTTGTGGAGAAGCAGATTTTTGGCAGTCCTTACTCTTCCCTTATGGACATAGAAATCCTTAAAACCATAAATTTACTCTGATGCTTTGGATTCAACTCAACACTGTGAGTTCTTCATATAGCCTTTCACCATTCTGGATATGCAAACATCTTTCTTCAACAGTGAGAAACTCGGTTCTTATATATATGTGTTTGATTTTGATATATAAAGGGGTTTCAGAATTGCTAACCCGCACTCCGGTGAAAAACATTTAGAAAGATGACTAGAAACTATGTTGAGAACAAACTGTAGGGGCAAGACCCAAGTCCAAATCACTCACAGCCGTTAGGTGGTTACTTATTGAGATTAGAGATGGTGGTGGCTTGGATGAGAGCAGTGGTGTTTTAGATGGTAAGGCATGGTCAGATTCTGGATGTATTTTGAAAGCTGAACCCACAGTA
This sequence comes from Pteropus alecto, assembly GCF_000325575.1. NCBI lineage: Eukaryota > Metazoa > Chordata > Mammalia > Chiroptera > Pteropodidae > Pteropus > Pteropus alecto. The sequence goes on from NW_006443124.1 coordinate 11,114,846, forward strand.
TTAAACTATGGGTTGGATGTGGGATATGAGATTAATAGAACGAGGGAGGACGCTAACATTTTTACCTGAGCAATTGGAAGAATGGAGTTGCCATTAATTGAAAGCCTATGGGATGTGCAGTTTCCAGGGGAAAGACTAGTTTCAGTTATTTTAAGTTTCAGGTGTCTATTAGATATCCAAGTGCAAGTAGATGTCCGGTAGACAGTTTAATGAGAGTCGAGTTTGGAGGAGATCTGGACTAGAGACTAATTTGAGGAGCAGCATCCAAGTGATTATTAAAGTTGCTGTCAGGGCTCTGCCTCTATCCTAAGAATTTCCAGTGTGCTCCAGTCCGTTTCTGCTTCTAGCTGTATCTCTGCCAAAAGTTTTTTGTTTTTGTTTTTGTTTTTTTTTTTACTTGTGGAAGGCAGCTCTACTGGTGTATGTAGCAAGCCAGTAGCTATCTCACCTGGAATAGCCCTCAGTGACTCTCGGGGATTGGTATACACATACCCAGCTCTCTTGCCTCTCAGGTGACATAATTCCGAGGCATATATTTTGCCAGATTTCTCAGCATCTCTCTCTGTGGGATTAAGCCACAGTCACCTACTATAGTAGCTGGCTTAAGAACACACTCTTCACTGGCTGTCTTCTCTCTATAGTTCCCGCAGTCTCCTACTGTTTATTCTCACTCAAGTCGTTTCAGATTCTGCTTCTGGGAGAACCCAAATGGAGGTAATAATTTTAAGGCTAAGAGACTGGGTGAGATCACCAAGTGAGACAATAAGGGGTGCAGGCTCAGACTGAGCACCACAGAACTGCTACATTTGAAGGTTAGGGGAATGGGGGACCAGCAAAGGAAACTGTGGTGCCAGGAGGCCGGGGGTTGTCAGGAATGTTTGAGGATAGAGAGGGGCAAGACAGTTGAGGGTCTATGCAAGACAGCAATGTACTGATGAACTGTGGGATTTAAGGTATACAAGGAGAGAAGGCATGAGAGAAATGAAGAACTGAACAAGTGGTTGAATCAATGGATTGAAATCCTGGTGGGCTAAAAGAATTGCTGGGTTGGAGACCACAGGAGTGGATTGTGAAGTACAAGGGGGGCTGCCGGGGACTGAGATGCTTCACAATGAGGCTGTGGAGGGTTGCAGTTAGTCTTTAAAAGAGTCGGACCCTGGATTAAGACTGTGGAGTATCTTCTCACTGGAAGAAAGAACAAGGAGCCAAGAGGCCATAGGGTTGTATTAGATCATTTGGATACTGAAATTGCCAATGACTATGAAATTAGAATTGGAGAATGACAGCGATCTGGGAGCCGAAACTCTCAGTGAATAAGGGGGAGTGACCAGGCTGTGGGCTAAAGAAAGCTGCAACAAGAAAGAGAACAGTGAAGATACGAAATTTTTCTTGGACACACCATACTATGTTCCATGCTGTTTCTAAGTAGTTTATAGTCATTTAATCCTCAAAACAACCCTAAAGATAGGTACCATTTTTACTACTTTTACAGATAAAGCAGAAGCAACAGGATAAATGACTTGCCCAAGGTCCTAAAGCTAGTGCGTGGTGTGCTAAGATTTGAGCCCAAGTAGTCTGATTCATATTCATAACCTCCATCCTGTAATGCCCATTCATTCCACGTGTGAAGGAAGGGGGTTAAATGGAGAAGCGGGGATAACAGTGATCTAGAGGCATCGACGAAAAGCAAGAAGGGCACCTGCCCTATCTACAAGCATTGTGATACAAGAACAGGAGGGAAAGGAGCCCTGGGTAAGCTGCACCCTCGGGGGAAAATCTGACTCAAATTTGGGAAGTCTGTTTTGATTTATGTTTCACTGCCTATATTTATCTTGTATTGCCTTTGTCGTTCCTTATTGCAATGGCTAGACCTTTCAGATATTGATAGAAGGTAACTGGTTTTATTTAATGGAAATGTTTCATTTTTTGCTGTTGACATGAATTTTGATTTGATGGCAAATGACATTAAGAAAATATCCTTTTATTCTTTGCAATATTATGGGTTTGCCAAAGATAGACGTTGAATTTTATCAAATAATGGTGTTAGGTGTCTTATCAGAATTTTTTCCCCTTTGGCTTTATTGATGACTTTTGTATGAACAGATTTCTTTTTCTGAAATAGTCTTGTACTCTTGGGATAAAAACACCTTGGTTATTTATGTTTAATATGTGACTAGAACTGATTTGCTCTTATGAATTCCTGTATCTGTGCTGAGTGAGAGTTGGTCTGTCATTTATTCTTGTGATACCTTTGTCAAGATCTTGCTAGCCTTGTAAATTTCAAAGCTAACTAGGGTGACTGAACACTGTCACGAGAAGGGGCTCTGGACAGGAAGTAGGTGGCTGAGTGGTGGCTGTGCTGCTTGGCCCATTCATCCAGGGATTGGGCGAGGGTCCGGACCAGACTCTTTCAACAAGGGTTTTCATGTGAACCACAGAACACAGGAAATTATCTGAGTAACTCTTTTTTCAGTTTGCTCAAGGACAGTAATAACTAGTATCATCTTAGAAGCACAGATATTGACTACACACAGTGATACTGTATTAGTTTCCTACTGTTGCCGTAACAGATTAGCAAATTTAGCAGTTTAAAAAAACCACAAATTTATTCTCTTACAGTTCTGGAGGTCAAAAGTCCAGAAGCAGATTTATTGGGCTAAAAGTTAAGGCATCAGCAAGGCTGGGGAGGGGAGAATTGGTTTCTTTACCTTATTTTAGCTTCTAGTGGTCACCTGTATTCCCTGGCTTACAGCCCTTCCTCCATCTTCAAAGTGCATGGCTCCAGTCTGCCATCTGCCAACACGGTTCCTTTCCCTCTTGTGCAATCCTCTCTCTCTGCCTCCTTCTTATCAGGATACTATGATTACATTTAGGACCCAACAGGATAGGCCTCCATCACAAGAGCCTTAGCTTCACTCACACCTGCAAAGCTCCTTGTGCCATGTAAGCTCCTCATATCCACAGGTTTCAGAGATTAGGACCTGGATCTCTTCAGAGGCCATTATTCAGCCAACCACAGGTACCTCAGGATCTTAGAGCTTAATTCTCTTCTAGGCCCTGGTTGAGAAAGGCTGTCTAGACCATATCCTCATTAGGTCTGCAGATGGCCCAGAACTGTGACACATGACTGACAGACTCTGAATGATAAAACCCCACAAAGTCTAATTCAAAAGGATGTGACTTGGTAGCATTCTTTGTGCAATGCTTGTAAAAGGCTTACAGATGTCAGCTGGAAACTCCAAGAAAAAGTGTGATTGGTCTTTTATTAGAAATGACAGTTGGAGTGAAAATGAGAGGCTTGCTCTTCCAGGTCTGGTTGGACCCCGTAGAAAGCAGGTCATGACTTCGCAAATGAACTCTGCTTGCGTTCCACCCTGGAGCACACTTAGAGAGCAATCAAGGCTGATGGTGAGGCTGAGATGATACACAGTATAGACATACAAGAGAGTTAAAGCCTTCTTCGTGATGGCAGACCAGGCCCCAAGTGAAGGGAGGCCTTGCTTTTGGTCAGAGTTTTCTAAAGGTGGATGTGCGCAGTGGGGAACTTCCTCTAGAGAGAGCCCTGAGTCTGGATGACTATCTCAGGAGTATGTGGGGAGGGAAGATGGTGAATATTGATCTAGGTTCCTTAAGGTTCTTGTCAAACCCTGAAGCCCCCATTCAACTACTTAACATTTTAGTTTGGGAAACTGAGGCAGAGGAGAGTGTTTACTTGGTTGGGTTTATAAAGGGCAGAGTCATATATTAAAATATCACCATTTATGATCATATTCAGACTCAATGATAACTCAGTTTAAAACCATATGCAAGGAAATAAATTAGTAACACACAACCCTGATTCTTTTTTATACCCAAACCATAAACTGTCAAGGCAGTGAGAACCTACTTCTCAACAGTGCTTTTAAGAAGTGAAAGGTAGTAGCTCCGGGTCCCAGGAAAGCACACGTTTATGCCTGGAGGGAAGAGAAGCTGAGTCAGACTGTGCTGCTCTCGAGCCCTTGCAGGCCTATCAGATGTGTCCTGGGGGGATGAAGTTCAGGAATCAGCCCAAATTTCATGTGAAACAATTTTAATCATTTTAGAACCTCTCAGACATTCAAAATCCTAGACACAAGGCTCCTTTTAAACAATGTATTTTCTGACTTAGTTGATACCAGAAATAAACAGTTGCCTGAGGACCTGTGTTTCTAAGGCATTTAAATTCTGAATATTTTTAATGAACGTAAGATACCAGGGAGTTGACATTGCATTTCACAATCTCTGAGCACTGATCAATGTTCTTCTTAATCCTGTAGAATTTTTCCACATATTCAGACCGCCCTAAGAGCTCCACAAAATCTTCGTCATGAGTGATTACCAGAAGCTGGAAGTTACGTTGCTGTGAGCGACTTTTTATTATCCTGAAACAATATATTTAGAACATTTTATTACTCAAGAGCATAAATAACTCTTTATTTGAAAAAGCCACCGTGAACCTTGTCAGACACAAGACCATGTGCTATGTGAGATGACCAGGCTTTTCCTGTGTTGATAGTGTCAGGGCCTCTGAGAGCCCTGCAGGAAGTCAGGGCGGGTGGGGGGCAGGATACCCAGGCCTCCAGCCCAGTCAGGGGATGCATGGCTGGACTTTTCACCTAGGTCTGGCTTATAGACTGGTAAGAATACATGATCTAGTTTCCTCCAGAATACAAAGTTCTTACTATAACAAGTGGAAATGTTTTACTTAGTTTTTCTTTATATCTATATTGCTCGGCTTCAGGAGTATGATTTAGTCCTTCGCCTGGGGTTTTCTTGACCTGTGACTAGTTTTCTCCGGAAGAAAATAAAAAATTTTGTTAAAAAGACAGACTAGAGGCAAGGGGAATAACATATGTTGCCTTCTTAGGAGCTGGCTCTACTTAGAATTCTGCCACTACCAGTCACTAGATGCATCATTAGTATGACACACAGGGGGCCTGAGTAGGTGTACTGAGAACCTTTGTGTTCATTATCTACATGTTGAGGCAACCAGCTATGAAACTGAGACCTGAAAGACTTTTTCTTTTAATTAACCACTTATTTATCCCTTGTCAGGAGGGATGCACTTAGGTTTCAAAAGCACTAGCGCTTACTTGCTGGTCACACAGGACTACTGGGAGATGGCTGGAGAGAGGTGGCCCTATGGCCCAATCCGTGCTATCAGACAGAAAACGTTATCTCTGCCAACACAGTCTTTAAGCAAGGGCTGCCTACTTCTGGAGACTGTGCCCACCACAGGTTTTGCCCTTTCTGGATTCTATGTAACCACTAATATACTTTTTGAATAAGCTGTCATTCCTTGTAGATGTCTGACGCATGTGAAAAGCTGGGGAGACAGTCCAAAACCACTATTACCACCTAGAAACAGTTTAGCAAGTCATGCTACCCTGTCATGACACGTGGGTCCTTCTAGTGGGTTTACAGGAAAGCCAAATCAAGCCAGAAAACCCTCACTACAAACTTCCCCATAAACACACCTTGGGGAAATGCACGATGTGTCTGGAGCTGCTGTTCACCATCTAATTCTTTTCAAAAATCTGACAAATTATCAAAAAGTAAAGCCTAAAGTCTGGCACCAACCAGCTTCCCCAAGGAAGATACATCTAGAGAGGGGTTTCACCACAGAACTTTCTTAATCATACTTGGAAAGCTATCATAACCAGTCCCCAAATTTGAGACACTTACTCAACCAGAGCATGTGCAAGAGATTCAATGTTTTCTCGGTCCAGATTTGTTGTTGGCTCATCCAAGGCAAGAATGCCACAGTTTAAGCAGAACGTCTCAGCCAGGGCCAGGCGAATAATGAGCGATGCTAATACCTGGAAAACACCAAAGATGAGCTGCACCGCACAGACCTTTTCCTCATTCACCTTTGGAAAGCAAACAGACCTGGCTTAATCTCTTTATATGGGAAAGGTCACAGAGTCACTCACTGCTTTTATTGGGGAGAGCCTGGCACTGTGACCAGACTTAAGCCTTTCCAGAAGGTGAACCATCAGGTGCATTATCTCAGCCTATCATTTGCAATAAAATAAAATGCCAAAGGCAATGCTGATCCCCGACCCCACCCAAATCACATCGACTATAACAAAACTTGAAATCACAGGTGTGAATCAGAAATGCATTACCATTTAGCTGAAACTAATAATTTAATAATGGCATAAAATTAACCACCTTAAAAATTCATGACCTATTTTATTTTCCTGATGAGATTTGTTAGAAAACTTGGACACATTACATTTTCCAGAGCCTCAGAGGCCTTTTCTCTCATAGTCTTCCTTAAATCTCTATGTTCTGTAGTCCAAAAGAGGCACCTAACCCACATCATATTTTAACCTACACGTATGTTTGTATAAATAATTTTGAGAGAGAGAATGAATTCCTGGGTCAAAAGGAATTCTTTATCAGGAGTACAGAATCATGGTTTATTTAAGCTTACTTATAGGAAATCTAAGCAACCAAAACAGGCACTTTCAAGGTTAATAGAAATCTAATACTAAATCCCTCAGACCCAGCTGAAACCTTCTGAGGATACAAGGGACACAGAATTAAGAGTGAAGGACTATTCTAGGAAGTCTAACCTATCTTTATGTGAGGTGTAAATCTCCCCTCCCCCTGAATTTGAGTGAAGGAGCTTCAGTGAGTGAGTGAGTGATTTTACAGCAGTTTACAGCTTCTCTTTGATGCCTTGGGCAGGCTGGCAGACTGCAGAAGCCAAGGCCACACCTGGACAGGCACTTCCTTCCTGTGTTTGAATCCCACTGCTGCCACCTCCACCACTACCTACTCAGAGTGGAGTCTAATGGAGCTCCCAGCCTTTCTACCAAAACATTTGTCTGTCCTCTCTCCCAACACCAAGAAAGCATTTATAGCCAATTAGTTTTTATAATTTAGAGTAGCTACAGGAAATCTTTTGTTCAGAAATTATTTTTGAAAGTATTTTTAATTCAAAGAGATGTTTCAAACTGTATTTTCTTATTCATAAATATCACTAAAAATCACCAAAGTAGGGGATACTGATTACAGATCACAAATTTGTCATTTTTTGCAGACTACGATTAAGATAATAATCTGCAGATGCCTTAAATTAGTATCAGTTTTCTGGGCTGACAACAAAATACATGCATAGAGTATCTTTAGGCAAAAATTAAAAACTACTTATGAAAACAACTCAGACAATATGAGCATCCATTTCTAGAATTTTAAAAATGTGCTAAGAAAATCAGGGCTCCAAAGATGTTATCAAGTGTAATCCTCTGCCTCTAGTCTGAGAGGAGGAAGCTCAAGAATCTGTGACATCTTGGGTAAAAACCTGTGCACAGTGAAAGGACTCAGGCTTGTTCTCCAAGGATGCGGGTCCTCCTTTCCCAACTTTTAAAAGCTTCATTCCTCTTCCTGATTTGCTCTGTGCTCCATAGCCAACCTAGGCTATTCTCTCAGAGCCTCATGCAGAACCAGGTAGCCTGGCCCAGCAGCTGAATCTGTGTGTGCGTGTGGTGGTGGGGACAGAGGCACCTGTGGGTATCTCAGCCTTCTTTTAGATGGTCTGCAGGCCCCAAGGTAGGCTGGGCATGGTGGTGGGGGACTCAGTCCCGTAATGGGGCTGCTTTCTCAGTGAGACTGTCTCATATACTGTAATGCCTCATTTGACTCCACCTAGGATCTGGTTTGCTAATACTGTATGTCATTGATTCTAAAACACTCCCTACCCTGCCTTGGCTTTTCTGAAATCTGGATGCATCTCACAATTACACTTGTGTTTTTTCTTTCTTAGTGGCACATAAAATAGTTGTGTCTTACAATGACACAGTAGCCTTATTCTCATGAGGGCTGTGAAACAATGAATGGTCTTCAGCTCCTTGTTCTACATTTAGCCTATCCTATGAGAATGTTTCAGGCCCTTCTCCCAAGAGCTTACTTTACATAATGTTGCAGGAAATTCTGGTTAGAACTGGGAGAGTATAAGAAGGTAGCTGAACCTGAGTCACTGTGCATGGCGGCCAGAAGCACTGTAAAGACCCTCCTACTATTCAAGGGCAGCCTGGGGTGCTTCCTCCTCATCGACATTTGTGTCTCTCTGTCAGTTTTCTGGGTAAAGGTAGCTCCCTAAGTTCTTGTGATACCTGCCTTTTGTCCAGCACTGCATCGTCCTCGCATATCCAAGGCTGTGTCTCCTTTTAGCATCACTACTCTGTAGTTGTAATTCCGCCTTTTATCAGAAGCTGCTACGTTTTCATCGGCATCAGAGCGAATTTCTATATATTCGATATCTGACACAGGAAGAAGAAGATTTTAGATGAACCTATACTCTGTAGTCCTTTTGTCATTTGCAAACATCGAGTAAGCCTAGGAGTGACGTATGAGGCTGACATTACAGGGGGAAACCCTGGCTGGTTTGGAACCTTTTTCTCTGGCTGAGGATTCATGAGGATTCCTGGGCCAGAAGCAATCCAGGTACCCCAACCAATAGTCTCAGCTCTGCCTTTCTTAGTTCCTCTATTAAGAGTTTCCTCCTGATGGTTTTCTTCTTATCACATTTTGGCTTATCCCTATCTACACTTCAACAGAACCTATTATGTCATCAGCTAAATATAATGTGCACCGTAGCCAAATATGTAGGTCCTATCAGGCTTTGGAATAGAAACTTTTGCATTTTCTTTTTTTTTTTTTGCTATGAGATGTTGTCAAGATAAGGATTCTTAGAAAACCTCAAAGAGACATTCAGTAAAAGGTCCAGGCATGATGAGAAGTGTGGGGCAAGAGCTGGTGACAGGGCTTTGGAAAGAGCACTCGTGCTACATTACCTTGTCCGCGATAGGTACTTCGCCAAAGGTCGCGAATGATTTTATTGATTTCTTCCATTTTCATACTGTGAAATTTCATTATTGCTCTGGAGAAAAAAGCCATTGGTACTTTAACGGAATAATAACATGGTTATATACTATTGCATGTATAAGAATTTATTTAAAATATATAATAATGTATATAATAATAATGTAACACCATAATATCATAAAATAACTCGCCCAATATTTTCAGAGATAAAAGTAGGAGATAGTAAGAGCCAGAAAAAATAAACGGGACCGAAATCTTGCTGCTTGGCTAGTCCTGAAAACTGCCAGGCATATTTCCAGTGCTCCAGGGTTGCTATGCTACCCTTCCTCATTTTTACTCTTTCTGATATGACAAAGACCCCCTTAAATTTTCTTAGGCTTATTGGAAAGGCTGTTTTCACTGATGCCCACTGGTTACAGGAGGACCTGCTGAATGGATGAGAGTGAGTAAAAGGAGTGAGGGAGGTGTACAGGGTCCCTCAGTCTGTGGGAAATAGGAAAAAGACTTTGGAACTGCCTTTTTCCTCTTTTATTACTCTTAAGGTTTACCAAAAGTCAGCCTCTCAAGCTGATTTTATTTCTCAGATCTGCGAGCTTTTTATCAACTAGAAGCTTTGGTTCAGAAAGGGTGATTTAGAGGCTTAAGCTGAACTGAACCTCAAAACTTTGATTTTCCCTTCCGAGTAGAAGAATCAGAAATCCTAATTCCAAATATGAGCACCCCACCCTGTCCCCGTACAACACTCTTAAAAAACTAGTAGTTTCTGAACACTAAAAAGAAGGAAAGAAATGTAAAAACAAAAGTAGCTTGTCAAAATCTAACATTGTTTTTACTACAGTCACCTTTTATCAAAAAGCCCTTAGGTTCTTTGGAAGTGGGTTTATGAACTAATAAATGTTGCACCAGTGACAAAAAGGCAAACATCACTGCCATTACCATACAAAGGATGTGAGGTGGCCTTACTTCCATTTGCAAGGCTCTTATCTGATATATACAAAAAAAGAAACTGAATGTAATGCTATTGCTTCTGCACAATCATTTCATGATCTCCTGGTTCACCAGCAAAAGAGAAAGAAATGACTCAACATAAATACATTTTAAATATCAGATGAAGGATTTTGAAGTAATAAAAGACTGGAAAAAACCATATTCTGCTTGTTGATGAGAATGCAACAAGCCTCCATTTTCTACTTTATACATCTATCTCAGCCTAACATTTTATACTCCTTTCATATTTGCTAACAAAACAAAACAAACAAAACCTTAGAGAATTCTGTAATCCATAGCTTTATACATTACAACCCTGATTTTTCAAATAACTTTTTAAAAAGGCATCTTTCCATTCAAGTTAAAAATCTTCCATAAATAACATAAACATTCCCAATGTGGATAACAAGTTCTAGCTGGGGGGCGGGTATCCAAGGTGCAAACACTGAGCCTCTGCTGTGGCTCCCTGTACAACAGAGGTGGTGCATCCTAGCCCATGGGTAGGTCTGCTGAGACGAAAACTACAGGCAAAAGCTCTAGTCTTGAAAAAGCTCCATACTCACTAAGGGGTGTGTCAGACAGAGTCAATGCCTATTGCTGTTGGCTGAACCATTGCTTATCTCTGTATCCTCTCAGTCTGTCCAGTCTGGACTTTACAACTTCACTGTGCAACAGTAGAGGATGACTCAGGTAACAACATTAATCCACTTGAGGGAATAACAATGATAACAGTGATTATTATTGATGAGCATTACCTTATATGAGGCACAATTATGCTAAACAATCATATCTCATTTAATCCTTACAACAACACTGGGAGTTAGGCCTAGTTATTCTTATTTTACCATTAAGAAAAGTGATATTTGATGAAGTTAATAACTAGCTCAAGATCAGAGAAAAGTGGCCAGGATATCAACAGTCTTTGAATATGATATTTAAAAAGGCAATCAAAATGCCATCTTTAAAGCCACCAAGCTCAGATAGTTTTATGAGTAAATGTTATCAAATCTTCAAGGTACACTTAGCTCCTGAGTACACTGTTACACAGCAATGAGAAATATAAATAAAAATTAAAAAAAGGTATAAGCCTATTTTACTTCTGAATATAGATACTAAGATTCTAAATAAAATCAAATTTAGTGAGGGTATGAAAAAGAACATATCATTATCAAGTAGTGTATCTCAAGAAAGCACGAATAGTACAACAGGAAAAAATTTAAGATAATTAATTGAATTAATGAATTAAAAGAAAAAACATTGATTATCCCAAGGGCTGTCAAAGTATTTGTTATAACACTAAGTTTTGATTAAAATCCTCAGAGAAAAATAAAACTTCTTAATTTGACTCTATCAGATATCCACAGCAGCATCAAATTTCATGTTAAACTATACAGAAGGGTTCCTCCTAAAGCTAAGAACAAGAGATAGAGCACTCTTATTATGGTTACTCTAAAATAATGTCCTAGAGATCCCTAACAAGTCAGCAAAAACAATAAAAAGAAATAAAAATAAATGAGGGGAAACCGCCCCCCACCCCAAAACTTGTCATTGTTTCTGCAAGTAATATAATTGTACATTTAAAAATCTAAGAAAGCATCTGAAAAGCTATTAACACTAATCAGGTGGGCAGAAATAAAATAAACATACAAAAATAGTTTTAGTATCTAGTAGCAAAATCCAAATGGAAACATAATAATAATAAAAAAGATCCCATTGACAGTGGCAATAAAAACTATGAAGTACCTAGGGAGAAATCTAACAAAAAGGTATAGGATCTAAAGGAAAAAGCTATAAAGCTTTACAAAAGGACAAAAAGAACTGATTAAATAAGACAGACATACTATGGGGTCCAAAATGAGATTTTCAATATAGCAAAGTGTCCAGTCTCCACAGTAATCCATAAAATAAATGCAATCCAAACAAAACTCCCAATCAGATTAAAAACATTATTTAAATGAAATCTATAGGTGACTAAAGTTTATATTTCAAAAGAATAAAGTCAAAAGAATACAAAAAGAATAAAATCACAGTACTGGAACAGGAATAAAAATGAAATAAAATCAAAAACACATAGAACTTCAGTTTATAAATAACATTTTAAATCAATATTAAAGGTTTTAATAGTGTTGGAGAGAAAAAAACTTTAAAATTTATTATCTATCCATTATCAAACCTCAAATAAATCCAAATGAATTAAAAGATTAAAAGTTAAAACTATCAGAAGAAAAACATTTTTATAATCTTAGGATTGGGAATCCCTTCTAATTGAGAAGCCATAAAAAAAATACCAAAGATTTGCCTACCTAAAAATTAAGTCACAGATAACACCACAGAGAAAGTTAAAGGACAAATGATAAAGTAAGAATAACTACCTGCAATGTATGTGAAAAGGATTAATACCCAAAATACTTTTAAAAAGTGGTATAAGGGAGGAGGAAAAATGGTGTAGATGGCAGAGGTTCTGTACACCCCTCTGGCAACCAAATCAAAGTGACAGAAACAAAGAACCAGCAGCAAGGAAAAGTTGCCTGGGATCTAGATGAACAAGCCATACAACTAGAGAGAAAGCTAATAAATCACCCTGCAATGGCAGAAAGTAGGATGTGGTGAGGACGAGGGGTTGTGGGTCCCAAGTGGCTGAGTGAGACAGAGGCTACAGCAGTAGCAGACGCCTCTTAAAGGGGCTGCGTCCAAGAGTGGATTTTCATGGTGGCGGACCTGCTCGCTCTGAGCACCAGTGCTGATGTGGCTGCGTGCAGGAGTACCAGGGACTTACAGGGAGATGTTGTCAGAGTGAATGCCCAGGCGAGACACGTTCTGCATAGAAGTGCCAGCAGTATCCACTGTTCCCTGTTGAGCCCCCTGCTCTCCTAGTGCGCGGATACAGCGCCGCCATAGCCGAGAGGTCATCAAACTAGATAACAGAGGTTGCTCCACCCAGAGGATTCCCTGAAACTCCACCTCCCCCAACTCATGGCCCCACCCAAGCCACATCCAGGTGTATCTTCAGCGAGTCTGGTACTCCTTGCTGGGCAATGCCTAGACTCACACTCTAAGCAGCTGGCCTCGGTTTCTGGTGTGACCTTTTGAGACAACTATAAGCACAGCATCTGTGGATTGCTTATTGAATCTTAATCGGTGGCCCCGGAGGGGCAGAGGCTTGCTAAGTTTGGCCTACAGCTGAACCCTTCTCAGGACTGTGCCACTGGACACCTACTTCACAAATTCACCCTAATAAGACTCAGAGACTTAGAGCTTAGCTTAGTACATAGAAACAGACATGGAAAGGCAGCCAAAATGGGAAGACAAAGAAGCATAAACCATACGAGAGAAGAGAACAGAGATCGAGATATAATGGAGTCAAGTAATCTAACAGATGCAGAGTTCAAAACACTGGTTATAAAGATGCTCAATGAACTTTCAG
>NW_006443124.1:11128518-11156994 GCF_000325575.1 Pteropus alecto
GTTACTAATAAAGGAAAACTCATAAGACTGGCAGCTGATTTCTCAAAAGAAACTATACAGTACAGAAGAGCTTGGCAAAAAATATTCGACGTAATGAAGACCCAGGATCTACAACCAAGGATACTTTATCCAGCAAAGCTATCATTTAGAGTTGAAGGACAGATAAGAGAGCTTCCCAGACAAAAATAAACTAAAGAAATTTATCACCACCAAGCCAGTATTACAGGAAATGTTGGAGGGACTTCTTTAAGAAGAAAAAACATGTATCAAAAACAGGAATAAAGAATGGTAACACTACATTCTTATCAATAAGTACCGTCAAGTGGAAAAGAATTAAGCGCTCCAACCAAAAGATAGAGTGGCTGAAAGGATAAGAAAACAAGACCCCTACATATGAAAGGGAAGGGAATGGAAAAAGATATTGCTTTGATGAACCTAGAAGGTATTTAAGTCAGACAGAGAAAGATAAACACTATATGATTTCACTTATATGCAGAATCTAAGGAAGAAAAAGAACAAACTAATCAAAAACAGACTCATAATTACAGTGGACAATTTGGTGATGGACAAATGGGAAGGGAGATGGGGGGATGAGAGAATGGGGTGTAGGGTTAAAGAAGTACAAATTAGTTGCTGAAGGATTGTCACAGGGATGGGTAGCATGGCATAGGGAATGCAGTTAGCATTAATATGTTGGCTAGGTGGAGGGTGGGGAGGGAGGGAGCAATTAGAGGGATCGTTTTATGAACTATATAGATGTCTAACCAATGTACTGTATACCTGAAACTAATTAAAATAAATTAAAGAAAAAAGTGGTACAAATCACTAAGAAAAAGACAACCAAATAGAAAGATTGGCAAAGAGATACGAATAGGCAATTCTTGAAGAAGAAATACAAATAGCCAATATATGAAAAGAGGTTTAACTTCACTAGTAAACAGGGAAATGCAAATTAAAGTGAGCATTTTTTTGTGCAGCAGATTGGCCAAAAAAAAGGGTGATAATATGAAATGCAGACATTGAGAAATGGTTACTTACATATTAAAAGATTTTCATCACATTAAGAAAAAGACAACAGAAAAATAACTATAAGTATACTATTCATATCAAAACAAAAGACATATTTGTGTGTATATACATGCAAAAGCACTGTGAGTGTAATGAAAATGTGTCACCAATGTAATAATATTTAAGTGCTGAATAAATGTTAGACAGTCATGGAAATTAACCTAGTCCAACTTGAACCATGTTCTCTGATTTGCGTAGTAATGAAGTACAGGGAAGCACAAATATCTGTAATACAAGGCTGAATGGGTTAAGCGGTATAAGTCATATAAAATATTATGGAGTGCAAAGGAAGGAAAAATTATATCTGTTTGGGAAGGGCTTCATCAAGGTAACATTACGAGGAGGAGAAATCACAGGGGAAAATGTGAGGGAGAAATCACAGGGGAAAAATCTTAAGGGAACAAAATTGTCCAGTTTGCTTAGAACATAGTGAGTACTGAGAGATGAAATGGGAAAGGCCATGTGTGGAAGCCTATCCTAAAACGAGCAGAGAATAGAGGCCACCCACCTTTAGGAAAATTAACCTGACAGAAGTATACCAGGGGTAGGAGGGATAAAGAGGTAGGTAAAGCTAGCACAATAATACAGGTAAGAGCAAAGGAGGGTCTGCCTTAGGAGCGGCCGTGGAAGAAATGCAACTCTGACAGAGTACTGAGCAGGACTCTCTGTGCGAGCAGACTGCTGGCTGTCAGATGCAGGCCCCAAAAGTCAGTTAGCACACCTTGTAGCACCTGGATTTTACAAGGAACTAACATTTACGAGTGACCTTGAAGGTCCATGACCATCATTCTGTAAACGATCATTCTGTTGAGGCAAAGATGTGAATTTCATAGACTGGAAACTGTTGTTGAGTGGTCATCTAAGTTGCATCAGCCCCATCACGCACCTAGAGTGTGCATGTCACTCAGCTGAATGCATATATTAACTTGTATGAAATGCTATGTTTTGTGAAAACTGATTCCCAAAGAATGCGAAAAGGTCTAAAGTCTAAGAATATTGTGGTTTATAAATTATTTGTCTTATATTTAAATACTCTTAAGAATCTGAAAGATTTCCTTAAAAATTTCAGTAATAATCTATGGCATTTTGAGAGCAAATGATGGCTTTCTTAGTATCGATAATTTTAGTGATCCATAAAAGTCTTAGGATGTGATCCTTACAAATAACAAGGGCCTACTAATTTTCTGTTTGAAAGAGGGCATTGTCAGGCCAGAAGGACAAAACAGACAGAGTGAAACTATTCTACATGATACTATAATGGTAGATACATGTCATTACACATTTATCCACACCTACAGAATGTACAACACTAAGAGTGAACTCTAATGTAAACTACAGACTTTGGGTGATTACAACATATCAATGTAGGTTCATCAAATGTAGGTACCACTTTGGTGAAGGATGTTGATAGTGGGGGTGACTATGGTTGTTGGGTGGGGGGAGGTATACAGGAAATCTCTGTACTTTCTGCTCAGTTTTGTTGTGAACTTAGAAAAACAGTCTATTAAAAAAGAGAGAAATAGAAAAACAAATGCCAATGTAATGTGTGGAGTTGTCTCCATCCATCTCCCTCTTTTTTCTTTACACAGATGCCCTCTTTAAATGCTAGGCTGAGTGTACTGTCTTTTAGCATCCCTCTGCACCATGGCTTCTGCCCCAGCAATGAGAGTATTTTCTTTTGTTCTAAGCTGTCCGTCTTCCACACTTGGACATTTAATGAAAAGTTTCTGCAAGCTTCTGAGTTATCTTCTTCCTAAGTATACAAGTATTCTAGCTTGATGTCACAAATGAAGCATGTTAGGCCTCCCCAGGACAGTAGTTGCTGCTGCTCTCAGGCCACTTTTTAAAGCATCTTAGGACTTTGCCATTAAGAGAACTGAATGCCTGAAATGGAGTCATTAGAGAGCTGGTATCTAAGGGGTTGAAAAAATATCATCTCAGTAGACCAAAAGCCTCATCTCCTTTCCAGGTCTTGCTTCTTTCATTATTTAAACCATCTCCAGGACTCAAGATACTAAGGAAGGTTAGCTACCATTTTGTAAAATTTGAACTGATGCTCAATCAGAAATGCACATAAAATGCTCAAATTAGAAGTGCACATAAAATGGCAAATCTTGACTGGATTTCCATAGTCTCAAGCTATTTCACTGAATAAAATATTGATTAAAAGAGCCAAATACAAATATGCCTTGGTAATAAAAAATACTAGTTTGGAAGTATGAAGAAACTAGTAAGTTAATGAAAATTAAAGAGATTGAAAAAAAGCACAAAAGAGTATACATACAAAAGACATTTTCCAACGTCATCTTCATTCTTGTATTTAAAATTGTATCAACTTTGAGATATACAGGCTGCTAAAGAATTGGCTATGACCATTGGTATTCATTATTATATTAGATATCCTTCCTTTTACCCTGGTACTTACTACTGTGAGAACTTCCTGTCTCCCAACATTTAGGTCCACAGAAGCCCTCTCGTATAAAGGAAATGGTATCATGAGTATCATGTTCCAAACTAATAAAAATTTTCATTACCTAGCAAAACTCAAAACTCCTAAATTGCCACACTTACATTGCACATTTAAAAGAAAAATGACCTTTTTAGATAAAAACCCTTTAGACTATTAACCTAAGTTCTTAAAACCCTTAAAACTATTGAACTATTTTCCTTTAGCCAGACTCCCCAAAATTCAGCTTTTTAAAACTTAGACAATGGTTCAACCACTATTGCAAGATAAACATTTGGTTAAAAAAAAACTGCAGTGAATGTGAAAAGCTGCTGGCTATCTTTTGGTTTTACAATCTACCCACTTGATGCTACAAGGGCTGCTGATGTAAAACTGTACCCATGGTGAAGATGAGAATGGCTGGACGTGAGAAGTGAGCCCTAGCTAAGTCCTCTGTGCTTGCAAGGAGCCAGAGTCTGAACAAATTTATAGAGAACTGGCTGCCTTGACTGCAAAATTGTAGAAGTTACAAGTTTCCACTGAGTCTCAGAAGTGTGGCTTAATATGCAACATTCCATGTTTGGGGAAGAATGACAGTGTGACATTAGGCCTAGAACAGTGATATATTCTAAAGTCATTTGATTTTAATTGATGTATTCTATTAAGGGAGCAAGGAGTAATACATCCTAAATGATGGATATTTTCCCTCTTCTCATCTAGTATAAGTGTATCTGACCATGACAATGCTTATAACCAGTGATGTTTTTAGATGATTACTAATAACAGATGGTAATCAGCTTTTCTTGAAAATGCATTGCTAATTTCCTGTGTTACCTTAAATAGACAGCTGAATGCAACAATTACACTGACTGCATGCATCATTCTAAGAGGTGAAACAATGAGGGAAATTTTGGACCTCACTTTCTTCTATGTGAGAAGGCAAAGCTAATAAGGCTCACAGTATGAAGGCCTTGTTTGTAAGAAGCAGCCCACAAAGACTCAATTTGGGGGAAATAGGTACCACTTCTTTTCTTCTCATTTAGTAGAATCCATCTGGTTACCGGATAATGGAACTGAGTAAACAGCTTGGCTTTGTTCCTTAAGTAAGCCTAAATTGCTGGAAAGCACCCCTGTACCTCCCCACCCCTGTAAGCCCCTGACTGGCCACATCGAGGCTCCTCACACACCCTCATTCCTTTCAGTGTGATGCCCCTGTGGCTGAGGCACTTTATTGAAATATCCTTCCTTCATTATTCAAGGCCCAGATCAAACACTCCCATTGGACTGTTAGCAGTTTGTAGGAGGGCAGAGTAGGATATCTCTGTCTTCTCAGAGCCTGATGAGAGGACAGAACAGGGATTTTGGAACAAACGGGTGCCTTATTGAGGGAATTCCTCTTCTTCCTGCTGTCATGGCTCTCAGGGTCTGGAGGGATAGCTGCAGGGCAGGCTCCTAGCTGTAGTTTCCTATTCAGTTAATATATAGAAACCCAGAATTCCCTGTCAACGTACTAATAAGTGGAAGAGCTACCTTGTATCAGAATACGTGCAAGTAAAATTTAAACCAAAACGAACCTACCTACCTAACTGGGCCCCTCATTCCCCTCTATCACCACATTTTTCTGCTCCGTTTCACATAACTTTTTCTATGAATTACCTATACTCATTGTCTCCAGTTCTTAACCACACATGATCCTTTCTTCATCCAATTCCAAGGCTTCAGTTTCAGCCAGGCCACTGAGATTGCTCCTGAAATTCATTAACCACCTCTACTGTCATATTCAAGGATCAGGTCATTTTTTTTAAAAATTATAGTGAGTTTCTGATTTTTAAAAAAATTATTTAAAATTGTAGTCAACATACAATATTATTTTAGTTTTAGGTGTACAACATAGGGATTAAAAATTTATATACCTTACAATGTGATCTCCCCTATGTCTAGTATCCATCTGGCACCAGTTATCACAATAATAATGACTATATTCCCTATGCTATACTTGACATCCCCGTGACTACTTTTATAACTGGCAGACTGTCCTTCTTAATCTCCTTCACCTTTTCACCCCATCCCATCTGACAACCATCAGTTTGTTGTTTTGCTTTGCTTTTTAGATTCCATGTATAAGTGAAATCATATGGTATTTGTCTTTTTCTGACTTATTTCACTTAGCAAAATACTCTTTACATTCCTCCATGTTGTTGCAAATGGCAAGTTTTCATTCTTTTCCATGGCTGGGTAATATTACACTGTGTGTATCACAGCCTCTATCCATTCACCTAGGTGGCTTTCATATATTAGCTATTGTAAATAATGCTGTAATGCACATGGGGGGGGGCATGTATCTTTTTGAATTAATGTTTTTGAGTTCTTTGGATAATACCCAGAAGTGGGATTGCTGGGTTACATGACAGTTGTTTTTAATTTTTTGAGACATTTCCATACTGTTTTCTATAGTGGTTGCACCAGTTTACAATCTCACTAATAATAGTACAAGAGAGTTCCTTTATCTCCATACCCTCACATTCACTTCCTTTGTTCTTTGATAACTGCCATTCTGACAGGTGTGAGGTGATATATCATTGTGGTTTTGATTTGCATTTTTCTAATGATGAGTGATGCTGAGCATCTTTTCATGTGCCTGTTGGCCATCTGTGTGTCTTCTTTGGACAAATGTCTGTTCAGATCCTCTGCTCATTTTTTAATTGGATTGTTTTTTTTTGATGTTGACTTGTATGAGTTCTTAATATATTTTGGATATTAATCCCTTATTAGATATATCATTTGTGAAGATCTTCCATTCAGTAGGTTGTCTTTTTGTTTTGTTCGTGATTTCCTTTGCCGGGCAAAGGATTTTTAGTTTGATGGAGTCCCATTTTATTTTGCTTTTTTTAGGAGGCATATGCAAAAAAAAAAAAAAAAGAAAATTACTAAGACCAATGTCAAAGAGTTTACTCCCTATGTTTCCTTCTATGAGTTTTATGGTTTCAGTTCTTACATTTAAGACTTTATTCCATTTCAAATTTATTTTTGTATATGTTAAGAAAGTGGTATAGTTTTTTTTTTTTTTTGCATATCTGTCCAGTTTTTCCAGCACCATTTATTGAAGAGACTGTCTTCACCCCATTGTATATTCTTGTCTCCTCCGTCACAGAGCTTTCATATAGGCGTGGGTTTCTGTACTATTCATCTATGTATCTGTTTTTGTGGCAGCACTGCACTCTTTTGTTTACTATAGCTCTGTAGTATAGTTTGAGGTCAGGTAGTGTGATACCTCCAACTATTCTTTCTCAAGATTGCTTTGGCTATTCAGGGTCTTCTGTGAGTCCATATAAACTTTAGGATTATTTGTTCTAGTTCTGTGAAAAATGCCATTGTTATTTTGATAAGGATTTCATTGAATCTGAAGATTGCTTTGGGTAGTATGGACATTTTAACGATATTAATTCTTCCAATCTATGAGCATGGTGTATCCTTCCATTTACTGGTGTCTTTTCTTTTTCTCTCATTAATATCTAATTGCTCACACAGATCTTTTACTTTCTTGGTTAAATTTATTCCTAGGTATTTTATTACTTTTGATGTAATTGTGTGATTGTTTTCTTAATTTCTTTCTGATAGTTCATTATTAGTGTATAAAAACAGAACTGATTTCTGAATACTGATTTTTTGTATCCTGAAATTTTGCTGAATTCATTATTAGTTCAAATAGTTTTTTGGTGGAATCTTTAGGGTTTTCTATATATAGTTATGTCACCTGCAAATTGTGACAGTTTTTACTCTTACTTCCTGATTTGGAGGCCTCATTTTATTATTTTCCTGTCTGCCTGCTGTGGCTAGGACTTCCAATACTATGTTGAATAAAAGAGAATTGTCATCCCTGTCTTATTCCTGATCTTAAAGAAAGGCTTTTAGGGTTTTACCATTGGGTATAACATCAGCTACAAGTTTGTCATAGATGGCCTTTATTATATTGAGGTATCTACCCTCTATACCAACTTTGCTGAGCTTTTATCATAAATAGACGTTGAATTTTTCAAAAGCCTTTCTTGAATCTATTGATATAATCATATGGTTTTAATCTTTCATTATGTTTATATGGTGTATCATATTAATTGATCTGCAGATAACGAACCAAACTTGTATGCCTGGAATAAATCCCATCTGATCATGGTGTGTGATCTTTTTAATGTACTGCTGGATTTGGTCTGCTAATATTTTGTTGAGGATATGTTCATCTATGTTCATGAGGATATTTATATCTATGTTCATCAGGGATATTAGCCTGTAATTTTCTATTTTATAGTTCTTTCTTTGGTTTTGTTATCAGGATAATGCTGACATCGAAGAATGAATTTAGGAGTTTTCCCTTCTATTCAATCATTTGGAATAGTTTGAGAATAGGTATTCTTTCTTGAATTCTTCCTCCTCTTTCATTTCTGATTTACTTGGCCTCTATTTTTCTTGATGAGTCTGGCTAAAGTTTTATTAATTTTCTTTACCCTTTAAAGAACCAGCTCTTTTTTTTCTATATATTTTTAAAATTCTATATTTCATTTATTCCTGCCCTGATCTTTATTTTCCTTCCTTCTATTCACTTTTGGCTTTGTTCTTTTTCTAGTTCCTTTAGGTGTGAGGCTGAGATTTTTCTTGTTTTCTAAGTTAGACCTGTATTGCTACGAATTTCCCTCTTAGAACTGCTTTTGCTGTGTCCCATAGATTTGGATTGTTTCCATTTTCATTTGTTGCAAGATATCTTCTGATTTCTTACCTAATTTCATTAACCCATTGATTGGTTAGTTGTTTATGCCACATTTGTTTTTTTCTAGTTTTCTTCTTGTAATTGATCTCTAGTTTCATACTGTTGTGATGGGAGAAATTGTTTGATTTCAACAATTTCAATCTTCTTAAATTTTGTGGCCTAACATGTGGTCTATCCTGGAAAATATTCCATATGCACTTGCAAAGAATGTGCATTTTATTTTTGGGTAGGATGTTTTGTAAATATCTATTAAGTTCATCTGATCTAAGCCACTCTTAGCTTGTTGATTTTCTCTCTAGATGATATACCCATTGATGTAAGTGGGCTGTTAAAGTCCCCTACCTTTACGGTATTACTGTCAATCTCTCCTTTTTATACCTGTTAACATTTGCTTTATATATTTAGGTGCTCCTATTTGGGCAATTATATCCACTTGTTGGATTGATCTCTTTATTATTATGTAATACTCTTTTATGTCTCTTGTTACAGCCTTTGTTTTAAAGTCTATTTTGTCTGAAGTAAGAATTGCCACCCCAGATTTTTTCCATTTCCATTAAATATATTTTTCCATCCCTTCACTTTCATTCTGTATGTATCTTTTGATGAGCAGTTGAATCTTTTGTAGGCAGCATATGTATGTCTTCTTTTTTAAAAATCCTTTCAGCCACCCTATGCCTTGAAAGGAATTAAAAAAATAATACAGTAATTATTGATAGGTATGTAGTTACTGTCATTTTAGTTTTCTATTTATTTTTATGGTTCTTCTGTTTTTTTCTTCTTCTACTCTCTTGTACATTGATGACTGTCTATAATGGTTTGTATTCCTTTCTCTATTTTTGTGTATCTATTCTATATTACAGGTTTTTGGTTTGTGGTTAGCATGAGATTCACATACACCAAGATATGTTTGTAGCAGTCTATTTTAAGTTGATGGTCGCTTAAAAAACCTTGAATGCATTCTAAAAGCACTACATTTTTACTCACCCCCATTTATGTTTCTGTCATCCATTTTACATCTTTTGTGTATGTAATTTATTATTGTAGCCCTTCATACTAGCTCTATCATTAGCTAATCCACTACTTTTAGTGTTTACTTTTATCAATGAGATTTTTTTTCCTTCCTATATTTTATTTTTAGTTTTGGCCTTTTCCACTTAAAGAAAGTCCCTTTAATATGTCTTATAATGATGGTTTAGTGGTGATGAACTCCTTTAGTTTTTGTTTGTCTGGGAAACTCCTTATCTATTGTTCAATTCGGAATAATAATCTTGCTGGACAGAGTATTCTCTCGCTTTCATCACTTTGAATATATCATGCCATTCTCTTCTGGACTACGAAATTTCTGTTAAAAATCAGTTGGTGGTCTGATGGTGGCTCCCTTGTACGTATCTCACTGCTTTTCTCTTGTTATTTTTAAGATTCTCTTTTTATCTCTAACTTTTGGCATTTTAATTACGACATGTCTTGGAGTGGGCCTGAGTTCATTTTGTCTAAGACTTTCTGCGCTTCTTGGACTTGTATGTCTACTTCCGTCACCGGGTTAGGGAAGTTTACTTCATATATTTTCTATCCCTTTCTTTCTCGTTTTCTTTGACTCCTATGACGAAAACATTTGTATACTTGATGCCTAAGAGGTCCCTTAAAGTATCCTTATTATTTTTTTATTTTTGCTATTTCAATTGGGTGATTTATAATACCTTGTCTTCCAGATTGCTGATTCATTTTTGCATCATCTAATCTGCTGTTGATTTCCTCTGGTGTATTTTTCATTTTAGTTACTGTATCCCTCAGTTCTGGTTGGTTTTTATATTTTCTGTCTCTTCGTTGAAGTTCTCACTGAGTTCTCTCAAATTCGTTGAGATTCTTTATAGCCATTGCTTTGAACTATTATCTGGTAGAATGCTTGTCTGCTTCATTTAGTTCTTTTTCTGGAGTTTTGTCCTGTTCTTTCATATGGAATATACTTCTCTGTTTCCTCGTTCTGGCCGTCTCTGTGTTTGTTTCTATGTGTTACGTAGATCTGCTACATCTCCCTGAGTGGCCTTATGTGAGGCCCAGTGGCACAGTCCCCCACTGGAGTCACTGAAAGAGACTCTAGCCAGGTGAACAAGTTAGTTGGTTGGGGCAGGGCAAACAGTGACAGCCAGGTTAACAGAGAGTGACAGATTTTGTGCCCACTTATCTGAGGCCTGTTAGGTGCAAGGAGAGCTCAACAAAGGAACAATGGCACCCACCAGTGCTTCTGTCTCCTGAGAGAGTTCCCACTGATTTTTGGCCTTCTAGTCTCATCATAAAGTTAGTCGATTTAATTCCTCCCCATATGACCCAAGCACTTCTTGAACTGCTGCCTCTGTGATAGAGCTTTGAGCTAATGAGTTTGTGTGCAAACCCTTTAAGAAGGGCATTTCAGTCTCCTACTGCCCTTCGACTTTCTAGGATATCCCTGCTGGTGTTCAAAGCCAGATGTTATAGGGACTTCTCAGCACAAGTGCCTTGGCTGGGGAGCCCAATGTGGGGCTCGGACCCCTTGTTCCTCAGGGGGAATCTCCAAAGCTGAGCTATGTTTATTAATCTCGACAGTTTGGGTGTGGGACTTCATCTCTGCCTGTCACTTGTCTAATAAGTTCCAAGGTAATACTGATAATGCTGCTCCAGAACTGCTTTGAGAATCAATGCTTTTGATTTTAAAATATGCATGTTAAAGATTTAAAGGTAAACACCTAAATAACTAAAGTAGAATATGTCATTTACAATCCAAAAAAGGGAAAAAGAAGGAATAATGAAAAATCAATCTCACAGAAAGCGGGAATGTGGGGAAAAAAGAGAAAAAAATACAACTCTGTTAAGTAATCAATCACAAATTGAGAGGATTAAATTCACTAGTTAAAAGACCACATAGACTGAATGAAACACAAAGTTCTGTTATATGCAGAATATATTACAGAGTTGTAGTAATTAAGACAGTTTCAGCAATGGTACAAAGATAGATAAAATGACAAATAAAATAGAATGGAAAACTCAGAAGTGACCCATACACATATGAAATTCTGATATATGACATAAGTGACACTGCAGATCATTAAGAAAAGGATAGACTACTCAATAAACAGAGCCAGGATAGTTGGTTATCCAAAAGGAAAAAATGAAATTGGATTCCTACCTCTTGCTGTCCATAAAATTCAATTTAAGAGTTAATACTTAAATGTACTAAAATGTGAAAAGCAAAATTTCAAAAATTTTAGAAGAAAATATAGTAGAGAAGGATTCCTTAAACAAGACACAAAAAGAGCTAACCAGAGAAGACTGCTAAATTCAACCACTTTAAAATCAAATCTGTTCATTAAAAGACACTATCAGTGAAAAGATAAATATAAAAAGCTCGAGAATTTATTTGTAATTCACATAACTGAAAAAGAACTAAAACGTAGAGGAGATAAAGAACACTGCAAGTCAATAAGATGACCAATAAGACATTAAAAATGGGTAAAACACATAAATGTTTCAAAGAAACAAAATGATCAAATATGAAAAGATATTCAGCAATATTAGAAATCAGGGACTGCAAATGAAGACCACAATGACTTATCATTTTAAACCTCTTAGATTGGTAAAAAAAATAAAGAAATTGACAAAAATCAATGTCAAGATTTATCAAAAAATGCTTATATTCTGTTAGTGGTGTCAGTTAGTAAAACTACTTTGGCAAAAAATTTAACATCATTTTATAAAATTGAGCATACCCTACAACCCAGAAATTTTACTCCCACATATACTCGAGGGAATCTCTTACACTTTTGCTTCAAAAGACATGACAAGAACATTCCTAGCAGCAAGGGTAAAGACCTGAAAACAACTGAACGTCTATCTACTGGGGAATGGATACACACTGGTATATATTCCCACAATAGAATCCTGTACATTGGTGAAGATGAATGAACTACAGCTATAAGCAACATGAGTATACAAAATAAAACAACATTTGAAAAAGCGAATCCTAGAAGGATACACAGAATATATTTTTTAAAAGCTCAAAAAAACCCCAACACACATATAATAAAACTATTTTTTTTAAAAAAACATAGAAAGCAGTGGTTACCAGGAGTGGGAATGACAGAAGGTTGAGATAAGGAGGAGTATTTAAGTGGATGTCAGCTAGTGATAACAGTAGAGTTCTTGAATTGGGTGTGTGTGTGAGGGTGGTATCATGAGTACTTCTTAATATGCTTTACAACTTACCTTCATAACTTCAGCATGTGTATGTGTATATTCACATATTTTTTCCATTCTTTGGTATGTATAAAATATAATTAAAAAGAAAAAAGAATATGACAAAAATATGCTAGTTGATAATCACTGCAATGGGAACCAAATTCCCAGTCCAATACTTACTGGTCAAGGGTCTTATAATAAATGTCCAGATCCTTGTTTACAAGCTCTGTTGTTCTCATAACAATCATCATTTCTCTATACTTTTCCTCAGCATCTCGAAATTGAGAGTCTCGAAGCTCTTTCTTAAAATGCATAATTTCTTCTTCATAACCCTTCTGTCGCCCTATTGCCAAACTGTGATTTCTTTTTATATTTTCTATTTTTTCTTCCAACTTTTGATGGTCACTATAAAAGGGAAAAATGACAAATGAGGGATATTTTTAGCTTTTAGCAGCCTGAAGTATTCTCTTTAGAGATAAGTATCATTTATCATTCTCCTTTGCAATCAGCATTTAACAGTCACTTCTTGCTTTTTAAGCTTCAGTTATGAAAGAAAAGTTTCTTCCTTCCAAATCTCTCGAACATCCAGTTTTCTAAACAGCTGACTTTTGTGTGCTGAATAAAGAACTCTCATAACATGTGAGCAATGAGAAAGTTTCTGATTTGTAGACATAGACTAACCTAAGTAAAGCATTCTTGATTAACATTACAAATTCACAAACTTCTGATTGTGAACTGAGAATATACAATTACCAATACTGAGAAGTTATTGAATAACAGGTGTCAAAATGTAGTTCACAATATATCAAAACAAATATAATTTTATATCAATTAAACTATTCTTTTACAATAAAATTCATAGTCCTCTATGAAAACAAATTTTCCCTTGCATAAGTATACAAAAAAGCATTAACACTGACCAAAAAAGTAAAATATCCAAACTTTTCTGATAACTTGGTAGATAACACAGATATTAATGTATGCTTTAAAAATCTTCATTCACCTAACAATTACTTTTTAGGCACTGCTCTCAAGTTTATGAACATCCTTAAAGAATTGGCTTAATTATCTGTTTTGTTGACATTTCTGTTGTGTCTTGACTGAAGAAAGGTTTGAAAAAGAGTAGTTGTATTCAGTAGTCTGAATGGATGTAAAAAAAAAAAAAGGTACTATTATGTACCAATCACAGAAAAAAATCATAAAAATATGTTTTTTGTCTTTGGTAGCAAAGACTAAATTATTACTTTTAAAGTTTCTTCTAAAAAGCTTTACTTTTTCCAATTTGCCATTGAGAGCACCAACAGTATAGCATTAAAGAGTAGAGGGTTGGAAGTTAGGATATCTGGGTCACGTTCCTGGCTTTCAACGTAATTTCCTGTGATTCTTTTAGAGTCTCAGTGTCCTACCCCTAAAAAAAGAAGATGCTGAAGATGAAGAACTATTCCAGTTATAAAGTCTGATTTCCTTGTTATATCAAAGTGATCTTAAATAGCTAAACCATGAGTTCTTACAATAACACAGGATTAACAATTTGTTAGGTTTTATGAATTAAATTAAAATTTCAATTTACTATATCTCTTAGAAAAACTTAAGCATTCTTTGGTTCAGGTTTGTTTGTAAAGTTAAGAAGACAAATGAAAAATCTACAAGAAATGGTTGAATGAATGAATGAGAAACCTATATTTAACCTGCTGAGGCGGTTCAAAATCTACTTGGTGAGCACAATCTTTTATACTAGACTAGTGCCTTAGCATCAACAGGGTTCTTATGAAATTTTTAAAGCAACTCTAAGGCAGAGAAGGCAAGAACAAAATCTTCTCTGTTGCACTAGGAAGACAGTAACTACAGTTAAGTACCAAAAAAACAGATGAGAGAAGAATTAGGTGAATCTTAAAACAACAACAACAAAAAACCCTGCCCTAGTTGGCATACAACTGGGACCATCTAAAATGGGTCTACAATGGCAAATGACTTTGGCAATTACTCTACTGGCAATATTAGAAACTGCACAAGCTCTAACCTAGGCAGGGTCTACGGGCTCTATATTATTTTTGCTCAGTAACATTATCTTGTGAAGCGGGCTAGTAGAAATCTGGGGGCATTTTTAAACCTGCCCATCACTGCTGTATGACTATACATTCTATATCACTTCTTCAGGAATTTAATTCGCAAAGCCATAAAATGTATTTGTATAAAAATTCTGTCCACCTTCTTATAAGTTTCAAGGCACATTTAGGCTAAAGTCTTAATTCTTTTAAAAATATTCTTTACAATTCAATGATAAAGACCTTTACTTAAGCAATGCTTTTTAAAAGCATACTTTTTCATTTGTAAAACCTGCATTTGACCCATTTCCTTCAAATGTTGTTCTCTTTCTTCTTCAACTTCTTTTAGTTCTTCATTTCTTTTTCTTAATGTTAGGTTATCCTGCAGCCATCTTTCTTGTATCTAAATGTAAATATTAAATCAGTTAACAAAAATAATCAAGTAACCTACATGTGATTCATAACAGGCAACTGCTGACAGGGAGAGCTAATTCTACCTTACTTAGAATCATGCTAAATGCAACAGAGGGAGAATAAGCCAGTGTGAGGAGATCTACAGGCCCAGACTAATGTGGATGACACACATACATGCAAAACAGAAATTTAATTAATGAAATAAAAAAATAACTAGATGTTTAAATATTTTATACCTATACCCCACTGGATCATCTTGCATAGGAACCCCACAATGGAGCTTACTGATCTAAAAGATCACTTTTATCAGAGTTTCCACTCAATTTTTTTGCCTGGTTGTATTTGTCTCCTAATATGTGGCAATACTTAGATACTGTTAAGTATATCAGATAAGACCTTTATATTCAAGCTAACATATAATAATCATACAAGGCAGTAAGAAATGTCACAGAAATAGTATTTATCTATGTACTTGAGGACACTTTTCTGGCCTTTGAATTGAACTGAAAACCTAAAAAGTTGGCTGTTCTTACTGAATAGTTTTGACCTTAAAAAAGACCTAATCACTTAGCAGCAGCAGGAACACCAACACAATATTTCAGTAGTTTTGCTGGTGATAATAATAGACTTATGTTGTCAAGAAACAAACATTGGTAAAAAATTTATACGATGATTCTGAAATTTAGAGAAATAAATTTCCTGCAGACACAATGTTGGTTGACATACAGCCTGATTATAGAAAACTCATTGCAAGTTCAAAGTCAGGACTTCTCAAAGAGGGAGCTAGGAGCCTCCTTCAGTAACCCTTGCAGGCAAGGTAAACTCAGTCAAGTAGGAAGAAAGAGAGAGAGGTAGATCTTTGACATATCTTGTTGCCAATAGTCATGGCACAGAGTCACCAGGGAAAAAGGATCTGGGAGGTGGGAGAGAAGGGAAGCCAAGAACTTTTCTCACATGCTTATTTGTTCACATCCAACCTTGCCCATCTATGAATCACTATTTTGAGGTTTTCTTTTTCTTTTTTTAATTAACTATCATTAAGGCTACCTTCGGTTTTCCTAGAAATAATAACATAAACATATACATATCTATTAAAGGCATCATTACAAGCAGTTAAAGGAGATTAAGACATATGGTTGCAAATATTCTTTTGTTGCCACGGCAACCTCATGTACAACTGCAGCTGCTGTAACTCTCTAAAATTCTTCCATGGGAGACTATCCTTGTACTTTTTCCTTATTAGGAACAAGACAATGTGCTATTGCTTGCTTTCATCATTATGTAACACTGGAATTTGCTTTGATGGCCACATGAAATAACTTTTTTCTTTTGTAAATTAGTTCTCAATTCCAGTTGTTTCAGGTGTACAACATAGTGATTAGACATTTATGTAAGTTATGAACTGATTCCTCCCCAATAAGTCTAGGACTCATCAGACACCAATTATTATATTACTGATTATATTCCCTATGCTGTACTGTACATCATTTTGTCTGGTTTTTAACTGCTAATTAGTATTTCTTAATCTTCACTTTTTTCATTCATCACCCAACTCTCCTCTGAATTGGTAATTATCAATTTGTTCTCTTCAGAGTTTGTTTTGTTTGTTCATTTATCTTGTTTTTTAGATTCTGCATGCAAGTGAAGTCATATGGTATTTGTCTTTCTTGTCTGACTTATTTCACCTACCATAATACCTTCTGGGTCCATCCATCTTGTCGCGAATGGCAAGATTTCATTCTTTTTTAGGGCTGAGTAATATTCTATTGTGTGTGTATGTGTATGTAATGGTCTTAACCTCATTGTATGTCATTGCCTCCTTTGTCATAGATTAATTGGCCAAACAGGCATGGGTTTATTCGTGGACTCTCTATTCTCTTCAATTGACCTATGTGTGTTTTTATGCCAGTATCATACTGTTTTAATTACGATAGCTTTGTAGTAATAGTCTGTTATCAGGTAGTGTGATACCAACTTCTTTTTACAAACTGCTTTGGCTATTTGAGGTCTTTTGTGGTTCCATATAAATTTTAGGATTATTTGTTTAGTTCTGTGAAAAATGTCATTAGTATATTGATAGGGACTGCACTGAAGCTATAGATTGTGTTGGATAATATGGACATTTTAACGATACTCTTCCAATATACAAGCACAGTATATGTTTTCATTTATTTGTATCTTCTTGAAGTTATTTTAATGTGTTATGGTTTTCAGAGTACAGATCTTTACCTCCTTGGTTAAATTTATTCCCAGGTATTTTATCCTTTTTGATGCAATTGTAAATGGGCTTCTTAATTTCTTTCTGATACTGCATTATTGGTGTATAAAATGCAACTAATTTCTAAATATTAATTTTGCATCCTGCTACTTAATTCATTTATAGGTTCTCATAGTTTTTGGTGGAATCTTTATGATTCTCTCTAAATAGTATCATGTCATCGGCAAATAGTGATGCTTTTACTCTTCCTTTCCAATTTCGATGCCTTTTCTTTCTTTTTCTTGTATGAGTGCTGTGGCTAGGGCTTCCAATACAATGTCGAATAAAAATGATGAAAGTGGACATCCCTTGTATTGTTCCTAATCTTAAAAAAAAAAAAAGCTTTTAGGTTTTCACCATTGAATATGATGTTAGCTCTGGGTTTGTCATATATGGCCTTTATTATGTTAAGGAATGTAACATCTATATCCACTTTGTTGAGAGTTATCATAAATGGATGCTGGATTTTATCCATTGCTTTTTGTGCATCTATTGATATGATCATACGATTTTTATACTTCATTTTGTTTATGTGACGTATCATGTTAATTGACTTATGGATATTGAACCAAACTTGCATCTCAGGAATAAAACCCACCTGATCATAGTGTATGACCTTTTTAATATATTGCTGGATTCGGTTTGCTAATATTTGAGAATTTTTGCATCTATGTTCATCAGGGATATTAGCCTGTAATTTTCTATTTTATAGTATCTTTCTCTGGTTTTGGTATCAGGATAATGCTGGCATTGAAGAATGAGTTTGAGAGCTTTCCCTCCTCTTCAATTATTGGAATACCTTGAGAAGGATAGGTATTAATGCTTCTTAGAATGTTTGGTAAAATTCACCTGTGAAGCCATCTGGTCCAGGACTTCTGTTGGGAGATTTTTGATAAATGATTCGATTTTGTTAGTAGTTTTCAGTCTGTTCAGATTTTGTTTCTTCCTGATTCAGTTTTGGAAGGTTTTATGTTTCTAGGAATTTATCCATTTCTTTCAGGTTGTCCAATTTGTTGGCATATTACTGTTCACAGTATTTTCTTATAATCTTGTGTGTATCTCTGGTGTCCATTCTCAATTCTCTTTCATTTCCGATTTTATTTGGGTCCTCTCAATTTTTCTTGATGAATCTAGTTAAAGGTTTATTAGATTGTTTATCTCTTCAAAGAACCAGCTCTTGATTTCAATGATCTTTTCTATTATTTATTTTTTTAAACTCTAATCTTTATTTCTTTCCTTCTACTCACTTTAGGCTTTACTTGTCCTTCTTTTCCTAGTTCCTTTATAAGCAAAATGAATGACAGAAATAATACAGGGGAGGAATTAGGACTATTTTGTTATTCTAAGCTACTTATACTGTCTATGAAGTAGTATAGTGTTAACTGGAAGTAGACTTGGATTAGCTGTAAATGTTTATCGCAAACTTTAGGGCAACCACTGAGAGGATAAAAAAGAAATATAACTGATATACTAAGAAAGGTGTAAGGTTAGAGTGAGATTTTTGTTTCTTGAGATAGGCCTGTATTGCTATGAACTTCCCTATTAGAAATGCTTTCAATGTGTCCCATAGATTTTGACTGTTTTCATTTTCATTTGTCTCAAGATATCTTTTGATTTCTTCCTTGATCTTTGTTAACCCATTCATTGTTTAGCAGCATGTTATTTAGCCTCCACATGTGTTTGTGTTTTTCAGTTTTATTTCTGTAATTGATTTCTAGTTTCATAAAACTGTGATCAGAGAAGATGCTTGATATGATTTCAGTCTTCTTAATTAGGTCTCTAAGAGCATGTTACCTTTCTCAGACACAATCTCCACTAGTTTTCACAACCAGATGTTATGGGAACTTCTCTTCCCAGCCCTGGTGCCCCAGGCTGGGAAGCCTGGTGTGGGGCTGGGACCCCTCGATCCTCAGGGGGACCTCTGTAGCTATCTGTTCTGCGGATGTGGCCACAGCCCATTCCACATCTCTGCCTCTCCTACCAGTCTCAATGTAACTTCTTCTTTATATCCTTGGTTGTAAGAATTCTATCCATCTAGTCCTCACGTGGTTCTCAGTGATAGCTGTCCTGTAATTTAGTTGTAATTCTGATGCCATCATTGGAGGAGGCAAACTGTTTTGTACTCCGTCATCTTGACTGAATGTCAGCATGAAAGAACTATTTAAAGGCAATTACATTTTTTGGTGAGATTGATTTTTGGCATGAAATACTATTTCTGGTCTGTTTCCCTGCATAGTCACCAGAAAGGTAGGCATTTCTTTCTTTTAGGTTAGATTCTATTGTCCTTACTTTCATTTTGAAATACAGTACATAGCACATTAAAGAGTACAGTATCCCTAGGCTCAAATCTCCGTGTTACAACTTTCAGACTGTATGACTTTGGGGAAATTAGTTTAAATTCTCTGAGCCTAGGTTTAACTGTAACATGGTGATAATAATGCCACCTGTTATATAGAGCAATTGTGGAGATTACTTCACATCTACTAACTCATTTAATCAGTTTAGTGTCTGGCTCAATAATTGTTAGTGAAATGCCTTTTGGGTCAAATCTGTCCTTGTACTTTAAGCAGTGAGAATTCCAATTATAGTTTACAAAATATAAACTATCAGAGAAAGGCAGGAACAAAAACCAGACGCAGTTATAGTACACCAGAATTATTTTTCTATAATACTAGCAATTTGACAATGTAAGGTAAAGTTCTACCTCTGTTGCTATTTTTTTGATCTTGGGTAAGTTAGATCACTTTCAGTTCCCTTCATACGAAAAATGAAGGAAATTACTATTAAATTTGTGGACTAAATTTAGTAGGGTTCAATCATGTAAATAAGCTACTGTTGGGCTTTTCAACTCTTAAATATTAACCTATATCACCCAGCTCAGATGATAGTAAATGCATGCAGCTGGCCACTTAAAGGAAACAAAAATTAGCTAGGACAGTAGTCTTTTCTTGCCTTCAGACTCAAACTAAAACCTTGGCTCTTCTTTGGCCTGTTGACTTTCCTGGTTCTCAGGCCCTCCAACTGACAGGAACTATAACATCAGTTCACATGAGTTTCCAGCTTGCCAACTACATACAGATCTTGGAATTATATATATAATACATATATTCATTCATCTACCTATACCTTGTTGTTTCTTTAGAGAACCCTAACACATATGCATATATCACATTTTGTTAGTCCATTCATAAGTTAATGATCATTTGGATGGTTTCCATATTTTGACTATTAGAAATAATGCTGCTGTGAACAAATTTTTATGTAAACCTATGTTTTAAATTTTCTTGGTTAAATACTGAGGAGTGGAAAAAACATGTTCTTGATGGGTGCCCCTAGCCCCTAGTTGTTCTCTAAACACTAACATTTATTTTAGGCTTCAATTGTACCTCCCTCTATGGAACATCATCAAGGGATGATAGAGATGCTAAAACACTTAAAAAAAAAAACAGCCCCATGAAGTTTGTTGAAGACATGATTTTTTTTAATCTACATGGTATCTTCCTTTCTATGAATGCCAATGGAGACATTTTTCTCTGGTCTCAGTACAGGAACTGGTTTCCTTTTAGTTTTGAGACAATGTGAATCTTAACTAATCTTAACTTCCTCTCTTCATGTGACTACTAGAATCTTTATGAAGCACATCAGATTTCATAACCTACATGTGATGCACAGTAAGTCCTCGTTTAACATCATCACTAGGTTCTGCAACTTGAAGTGAAATGATATATATAACAAGACCAATTTTATCATAGGCTAATTGATATAAACACAAGTTCCTAGGTATCTCATCAACATTATAACAAAACAATGTTATAATGTACTTCTCTCCTGATTTCATTAACTTCTTGTCCCTTATTTCCACATTCTCATTTTCCCATTAATTTAAATTATTTGGCATTGCTCTATGTATATAATTTAGTAAAGAATTTCTCAAATAAGGTAGGTTACAGAACTAATAGTCAGATCCACTAAATTTAGACCATCAACTTGAAAAGGGTCACAGATTGGTAAATCTTACTCATCTTAGTATATGTATGTATATGGAGACATATTACTGATTTAGAGATTGTGATTTTAAATAGGCAATCCACATATTAGCTAGTGATAACTAAGTATTTTGTCATATATGCATCATAAATTTATATAGTAATTCAGCATATGTTAGATGGCAGAGATTCAATTTACTTTTGCCTGATAGTCATACATTTGAAATTCCAGGCACTATAGTAAGAAACCTTGCAGAAACCTGATGTGGCTAATTTCAAAGAGATGTTTGACCACCAATTATAACCAAATACTGAAATCATTAAAACAGCAAATTTTGTTTAAAATGGTAAGAACAGAGAAATGGTATATAGTTGACCCTTAAACAATAAGAGTTTGAACTGTGCAGGTCCACTTAAATGCAGATTTTTACCTGTACTGTTTTCGATCCATGGTTGGCAGCAGATGCAGAGGGTCAACTGTATGCACTGATCTACACCACTTTATACAAGGGACTTGAACATCCTTGAATTTTGGTTATCTGCAGGGGGTCCTGGGACCAATCCTCCAAAGATACTGAGGGCCAATTAAGTTTTGGGGGAGTCAAAAGTTATACCTGAATTTCTGACTGCACAGGGGATTGGCATCCCTAAGTCCAGTATTGTCCAAAGATTAGCTGTAGTTTTTAAAGGTATATTAACTACCATGCTTGCATAAGACACGAAGACAGTTTCTCATTGTGATTTTAATTATATCGTGGAAATCAATTTCTTTAGTAGAGAAAATAAATGACATAGGAATCAACTAAAAGATGGTTTAATATTTAGATATTTTACTTATAGACTTTAAAAAATATATTATTACACCTCAATTCCTGTTTTGTGTAATTTAATGAAAATATGTTAGAATAAGAAAAAAAAACCAGATATATGTAGGTATTTATTGCCACAGTTTCACAATAAGGAAGAAAGTAATCAAGTTATGGCACATATACAGAATGAAATATTTTATATCCATTAAAAAATATATCCATTAAAAAATATTATGGATCTGTGAGCTGAGTAGATATGTAAGATCAAATTGCATTAAGCGAAAAAAGGTGTAGAATATGAGTGGTATATGCTCTTATCTGTAAAGGTAAATACATATACACATACACACATATATTATCTGCTGGTGTATGAATAAGAAACTTCTTTAAGAACAAACAAAAAGCTATTAACAGTAATGACATCTAGGAGTGAGAATGATAATTAGCAGAAGGGAGGGACTTTTATTTTAGGCTTTTATGTTAAAATTTTTACCACGTGGATCTTTTATTAAAAATAATCATTTAAAAAAAAGGAAAGAATATGGTATTGGAATTGATTTTCTCTACTTTTTGCATTTTTACTTAACAGATCTACTGTAAATAAAAGTAAAAAATAAAGAAAAAAATGTTATTGGTAAAAGTGATATCATAAGCAATAAGCAAAAAGAACCTACCTTCTGTGTATCAATATCTTGTCTCATGATTCCCATTTCCTTATTTATCTTTTCTTTGCGTTTCTCGCATTCACTTAGTTGAGCTATTACTTTATCAAGTTCAGTTTCTTTTTGCTACAAAAAAGAAAATTCTTTAAGCATAAGAAGTAAAAAATATAAACAAATAAATAGTTTTAAAAGTTTTAAATTACCTTCTTATAGTCGTCTTTCCCATCCTGAATATAATTCTCAATGTTTTTCATATAACCATGAATATTTTTAACCTTCTCTTTGATATCATTTATCTGTGGAAAAATATTAAGTATACACTGGTTGAGGACCAGGGCATTTAAGATTTATTTTCATGGAAATATCTTATACTAAGGTAACGAAAAATTAGAACACAGTGAAACACTGGCTTGGAAATCAGAAGTCTTGAGTTCTAATTTTCATCATCAGCAAATTTTATGATCTCGGACAATTTTCTTTATCACCTATGGGATTGGATTGAATAGGCTCAATTTTCAACTTCTATTTTAGACCAAGAAGCAAACTAATTTAAGTTTAATCCTTACTCTAACAAGAATTTTTAACATCAAGATTATGTTACAAATCTGAAAATACCATTTATCTTATGTTTTTAATTTCATGTGAAATAATAGTGTCCAACATCGTACTCTGAACATAATATTTAATATATATATTTGGTAAATAAACATATAAATGAAATCTTACTTTATCCTGTGTTATTTTGTTGCTTGTATTTTTTTTGTAGACTAATTCTTCTTTTTCCTGTTGGAACTTTTCCAATGTTGTTTCCAAAGGGCTTATCTGCTCTTTAGCATCCTAAAAATATAAAAACTAAGTTTTACCTACATTCCATTACCTTATTTCAGGTGTCAGACTTTATAGACTTTAAAAATCAACTCATTTGCTCCTTCCAACAACCCTTTGAGGAAGGTGCCATTATTTTCAACACTTATTTCAGATGAGTAAACAGGCACAGAAATGATTTGTCCAGGGTCGCAAGAGCCAGTAAATAAAAGATCCAGGATTCAAATTCCATACAGCTCCAGTCTCTCTCTGAGCTACTATGCTATACTGCCTCACTGCTGTCTTGATTCATAATCTACGCCATGTGCTCCCAATTATATGAATATATGGCTTCAGGTTTAAGTTTTTGTGAGTTTGCAAGGGCCCATGTCAGCTCCGTGTGACAAAGAATAGGAAAAGCTCATTCACTCCAGGTCTCTTTTATAGATGGGAATATGATTGTAAAGAACACTTTTGTCCTGAAGCTAAGTTTGCTAAGACTCAGTAGGTATTCTATGGTAATAAAATGTACTGGTGCACACTGATATTAATGTGTCCACAACTATTTTGGAAGGAAAGGGGTTTTCAGGTACAAACTAGTTTACTCATCAGAATTCTGCATTATGTGCCTTCTAACATCTCTACAGCATAATTATATGATAACCACTGTTCGAAACAATGATCTTTAAGCATTTTAAGAATCTGAAAAATCTAAAGAATACGCTAAGGTAGAAATGGTTACTTGGTATTATTTCATTGCAGGTATATTCTTTCATACTGGGAAGTGGTATGGGGCAGTGGGAAGTCAAATGTCTTCGATTTCAGGAGACCTTAGCATCTGAAATTAACCTAGTTTCTTCCTAGCTGTGTGAACTTAAACAAGTCATGGGACACCTAAAAATCTCAATTCCTTTTTCTATAAAAAGGGATTTAGTCACATATTTTAACGGGGTTACTGAGATACTAAATGGCTATTGTCAAAGTACTCTATAAAAACTAACTATATAAATGTAAGACGCTACTATTTTATATCATACTCTACGCCTCTGATAATTTGTAATTCAAAAATACTTAAACACCTATACTAACTATAAATTCGATAATATATTTAGTGCTTACTCAATGTATATATATAATTATGAAAACCTAAATAAGATTATTATTTCTAAAACTGTTCAAAACTTAATTGGTTGGGTCTCAGATGTGATTAATCTAGATGAGGGATTCCAAATGGGTTCCATTCCATGTGGCAACTCAGTGCCTGTTCATTGTTTTGGGAAGGATTCCAAGACTACGTCTGGAATCAAACAGAGAAAGTGCTATGACTGAGAGGTAGTATCTGCCATGGACACAGACTCTGTAGATAGAACGAATCTCCCATATAGGCAGGAATCCTTACATGGAGTTAGCCAGCCACCATCTGACCACCTCTAATAATAGGAAGTTCACTATTAAATTAACCAGGCAGCCAGTTCTTCCTTATTATAACCAAAATCCTTCTCCCAAAAATCTTTACCAAGTTCTGTCACGCAGGAGCCATATAGAATCATTATACCATTTTCAATTTATCCTCACAATAACCATAATTCTAAACACTACAGCAGTGGTCTCCAACCTTTTTGGTACCAGGGACCGGTGCTCCTATGAGAATCTAATGCCTGATTATCTGAGGCGGAGCTGAGGTGGTGATGTTAGTGCTGGGGAGCGGCTGCAAATACAGATGAAGCTTTGCTTGCTCACCCGATGCTCACCTCCTGCTGTGCGGCCTCGTCCCTAACAGGCCATGGGCTGGTATCATACTGCAGCCCTGGGGTTAGGGACCCCAGCACTACACCAATAAAAAGCATTTATACATTTGAACTAATTTAAAAGACAAACACATATGAATGTCCTTACCTTTATCTCTCTGTATAAGGACTGAACTTCAGTGGAGAATTCCACAGTCTGTTCCTCCAGCTGCTGACGACGCTGTAAATTAGTGGATATCTGAAGTTTCTCTGATTTAAGTTCATTTGTTATACTTTTGAGGTGTTGAATCTGTTCCTGCTGGTCCTGTATAAGCTTACGATTCAATTCAATCTTACTGGAAACTGAATGAAAAGATTGATACAATGACTAATGTAAGGGTACAGAAAATGCTATGACCAACATCCTTCCAGTTTTACAGGTCTATGGAATTCGCAAAGGCAGGTTTCTATGGGTCCACGCACTGCAACAAAAATGCCACAAGTACCCCTCCAGCCCCTAAACCAGCTTTCTGTCCCCTCCTGGCCACTTACAGGTGAGGCTGAGAAAGAGTACGGCTCAAATAATACTCATCATCCAAAATCTGTTGTGCAAAGTGAGGAAACTGAGAAGTGATGCTTTTGAGAAAAAAGAGAGTGACTATACTGTGAACTGGAAGGAAGAAAAACAGTTCCTTGTCCACATAACAGGTGTAAAATTTATGGTAAAAAGCAGATGCTGGGAATGTTGAAGTCTTTAAAGGGTACATGAGGAAACACTGTATTACCTGTATCTAATTTGTGTTGTTTTTCTTGTTTTTCCTGGTTTACTTGTTGAACGGTTCTATCCAAGTCCAGTCCTTGTAGCTTAGCTGCTTGTTGTGCAATTTTTCTTTCAACATCTTTAAGTTCCATCTTAAGAATGAAACAGTTCTCATTTAAGAAACTTACTGCATTATCATTATTGAAAAATCTTTAAAAACTGCTATTTTTAATCCAAATTTACGACTTTCAGATATTTTAATAACATTTAAAAGGATGAAAATGAAGTTAATTTTTAATAATTTCTAATAATTTCAATGATATAAGCAATACAAAGCAGACTAAAAATGAAAACAAACAGGACTATTACTTATTTCTTATAATTTATGAATAATTCAGGATGAAGACCTCTAAACACAATCTGTACCTGAATACCAGCTATTGTTTTTAACACTCTCACTTAACGTTTGAACCACCATGAAACAAGTTTTATTCTGCCTCAAATGGCAATAAACTTACCTGCAACCTCTCCATAATTGTAACATCTGTCAGACTCTGTTTAGCACTTTCTTCTTCAGGCATGATTGTACCCAAGAGTGTTTCCTGTTCTTCTATGTCATTCTTTAGGCGCTGCATGTCTCTATTGACATTCTGCAGTTTGTTTCTTAATTCTGGTATTTCCTTCTCTTTCAAATCAATTATGCCTTGCCTTAACAGAGAACACACAATTAAAAATAAGCTACCTAATATTTTCTCATAATGAGACTGAAGTTATGTATTTTTGACAATAATATCATAGAAGTGATATTGTATCCTCAGGGCATCATATCAATGGGTACATGATGTCAGTATGTCTTATTAATGGAGATGTTATTCACTTGGTTAGGATGGTGTCAGCCAGAAAAGTTACTATTTTTCTTTTCATAATTAATACCTTAAGAGAAATATATTAAGACTATGTAAATAACCTGTTTCTCCTCAAATTTGTGCCCACTGATTTTAGTATCCTTTGGTAGATGCTGCTTGCAACAATTATTATTGTGCTGTTTGCGGCCATATTCTACAAGTTAACTGACCACACTCATCAAAAGTAAAAAGATCATCAAAGACAGACTGAAGAACTGTTACAGACTGCAGGAGCTAAGGAGAAATAATACTAGATGCAGTGTGGGATCCTGAGTCAAGTCCTGAAACAGAAAAAGGACATTAATGGAAAGACTGCCAAAACTCAAATATGGTTTGTAGTTTAGTTAAGAGCATTAAACCAATGTTTACTTCTTGATAACTGTATTATGGTCACATAAGTTTTGATCATCAGGAAAAGCTAGGTGAAGGGTATATATACTATTTTTGTAGTTTTTCTGTCTTAAAAGATAAAAAGTTTAAAAAATGGTGGAAAGAAGGAAGAAAACCATTCAGCCAAGTGCCACATGGGTTTATAGTACAAAAGCTGTTAACCCAGTTTACTGCTGCTATTCCAGCTAATGTGGCAGGTACTGGCCCCATACATATGCATATATTTTTTGCCATTATTTTATTAATTCTTTTTAT
Source organism: Pteropus alecto (assembly GCF_000325575.1). NCBI lineage: Eukaryota > Metazoa > Chordata > Mammalia > Chiroptera > Pteropodidae > Pteropus > Pteropus alecto. The sequence goes on from NW_006443124.1 coordinate 11,156,015, forward strand.
GGTTAAGTTCAGAAATAACAAAAGTAGACAAAATTCACACTGAAAACTATGGGCACATTTGTTTTAAATCTTGGTAGCCCAGAAGGGCTAACTAGGGAGAAGTTTTTCTATTTTATATTCAAGATGTCTGTGATGATCTGGTTAATGGAAAGGAGCAATTCCCTAGTATTGAGACACTGTCCTGCCCCGGAAGCTTATCAAATCCCACCCAATCTTCAAGGCAGCCTAGTCCCTCTTCCTAGGACATCTCCTTTCAGAACTAGTTTTTACTTGTCTCCCTCTTCTCTGAATATCTACATCTATTTCATTACCACCCAACTTAGCACTTAAAGCACTGCCTTTCTCATATAGTTTCTTTTTTTCCTGGTTTAGTGTCTTAAAAAAAATTTTTTTTTTAATTAGAGTTGACATACAGTATTATATTAGTTTCAGGTGTACGACATAGTGTTAAACGTTTATAATTTATAACGTTGCTGATACCTCTAAAACAATTAAACTTGTATTTTACCTTTTAAGAAAGCTATTAAGTTTATTTTGGAAAATTCCAAATTCTTATTTAAAATTAAATTAGCACAATAAATTAAACTGGCTTTTAATGGGAATCTTATAATAAACTAAAGGAGAAACTAGAAACTCAAGGGTTAGCTCTTGAATACTGCTAGTACTTAATGATTTTAAGAAGTCCACAGTATGACTAAGAAATGCCAACTTGAAGTAATTTCTTGCAATAGATGATCTATAATTTTTTATACCACAAAAATGAAAAAATTCTGAGTAAATATGAAGGTATGCAGATTATGAGTAATTCCATGCTCACATTACTTCCTAAATATTGTGGTCACAAACCACAGGTTGGTCTTAAATTATGTGCCCAGTAACTAAAAAGTGACACAGCTATGAAAGTCAAGCATTCACCTGACCTGGGGACATCTTTGTGGAGATCTACAGGCATCTGTTCACAATTTTAACCATTTTTAAAT
>NW_006443124.1:11157582-11182369 GCF_000325575.1 Pteropus alecto
TCATTACAAGGACAGCCCTTATTTCGTAAGACTGTAATGCTTATTTTCATATTTTCTCTCTCACCAGATTTTGAAATCCTAAAATGCTTGGGACCATAAAGTAACTGACTTGAAAATGACAAATTTTACTATGTTATGCCATTCTTTTTTTTTAATAATCTTTTTGTTTTTCACTTCTAGTTGGCACACGATATTTATTATATTAGTTTCAGGTGTACGACATAGTGTTAAACGTTTATAATTTATAACGTTGCTGATACCTCTAAAACAATTAAACTTGTATTTTACCTTTTAAGAAAGCTATTAAGTTTATTTTGGAAAATTCCAAATTCTTATTTAAAATTAAATTAGCACAATAAATTAAACTGGCTTTTAATGGGAATCTTATAATAAACTAAAGGAGAAACTAGAAACTCAAGGGTTAGCTCTTGAATACTGCTAGTACTTAATGATTTTAAGAAGTCCACAGTATGACTAAGAAATGCCAACTTGAAGTAATTTCTTGCAATAGATGATCTATAATTTTTTATACCACAAAAATGAAAAAATTCTGAGTAAATATGAAGGTATGCAGATTATGAGTAATTCCATGCTCACATTACTTCCTAAATATTGTGGTCACAAACCACAGGTTGGTCTTAAATTATGTGCCCAGTAACTAAAAAGTGACACAGCTATGAAAGTCAAGCATTCACCTGACCTGGGGACATCTTTGTGGAGATCTACAGGCATCTGTTCACAATTTTAACCCATTTTTAAATGTTCACATACACACCAAAAACCCTTATCAATGTGGTCCAAGTTATGGTGCCTTCTTTTTTGATGCTTACCTAAGATGCTAAAATTAAGTATTCTAAGAAAAAGATATTTCCTGAGAAAATGGGCTACTGAGATCTATTTAGGTTCTCTGTTTTTTTTTTAATTTTCAGAAAACTCAATTCATCTATTTTTGTGACAGTATCTCTTTTCCAAGGGGATTTTATGTAAAAGGGACCAACACAGACATGGTACTGAAAAAACCTTTGGAAGAATGGGAGAAATTTTAGTTGTGTTTTTATTTGAATGAAGTGTTATAATAAATGAACCTGAGTCATTACTAAGCAAAATGAACAAGTATATTTTCATCTGACATTTTACTCATGATGGGTGTCTTATATTAAGTATTGGTAAGTTTGGAGCTTTAAATGAAAGTATTATTTTCTTCAAAGAGGATAAGCAAAATTTGGCTTCTACTATCTCTCTGAGCTCATCTTCAACCACTGTCTCCTTTGGCCTTCAGGTCAAACAGACCTCAGGAATTTTGTACTGCCTGGAATGCTCTTCTAGACACCTGCATGGCTGGCTCCCTCAATTCTCTTACATCTCTGCTCAAATACCACCTTCATCAGCTACTCCCCTCTGAGCCTCCATCTGTCAGGTACTCTCTATTATCTTATCCTGTTGTATTTTTCTCCACAGCACTGATTGTCACCTAACAGACTACATATTCAATTTTTTAGCTTCAGGTTATCTTATGTGTGGTGACCAGAACAGTCCATAGGTGCCACGCCAGATACTGGGGTACTAACTGGATTAAAGTTGGCCACAAATACTCTGCCACTTCTCCCATCAAAAGGTGAAATCTGGGTCTTCTCGTTGAACCCTGACAAGCTCTGTGACTGCTCTAACCAAGAGAAAACAGCGGAAGAGACACTGTGCCGGTTTCTGGGCCCAGATCTTGAGACTTACAGCTTCTTTTTCCTGTCTCTTGGAATATTTGCTCTTAGAATATTTCCTTTGGTAACTCAGCCACTATGCTGCTGAAAGTCTGTGACACATGTGGAGGCCATGTGAAGACATTCAGTTTGACAGCCCCAGCTGGGCTCCCAGACAACAGTCAGCATCACTGCCAGCCATATCAATCGGCCATCTTGAACGTCCAGCCCAGGAGAGCCTTGAGATGGCTGCAGATAACATCTAACTCAACCATGTGAAAGACCCCAACTGAGAACCACCCACCGAAGCCCATTCTTCAGAACCATGAAAAACCATAATAAATTTTTGCTGTGAGGCACTAAGTTTTGAGGAGGTTTGTTACACTACAATAAATAACCAGAACAGATAGTGCAGTTCCCGTTCATTCAGCAGATAGTTGCCAAAGTAACAATACACAAAGAATAATGGAGCTACAACGACTCTGAGAAGGAGAACTGTGATGGCAAGTATCCTAAAATATAATACAATGTTGACTTCTATTTATAATATATCGGTATGACACAGAACTAAGCTCACATTTCCTTGACATGCACTTTCTATAAATGTTAAATTTTAACTTTTATTTGATCTTTTTCTTTTTAAGATACTGTCTTATTCTTCTTCCTTTTTATTCTCATAGCACAGCTTTTGTCTTATCACATTCTCTCTGTAGCCAATAATCTGGTTTTCACCTTGGATGATTATATTAGTTATCTACTGTTGCATAACAAAACAGACCAAAACCTAGCAGCTTAAAACAGCACTTATCCCTTACCAGATATGAGAATCAAGAGCAGCTATCTGGGTACTTCTGACTTAGGTGTCTTGTTGAAGTTGCAGTCAAGCTGACGGCTAGAGCTACAGTCACCTCAAGCCTGATTGCTACAAATGGTACTCATTCGCATGGCTGTTCAAAGACCCCAAGTCCTCACCGATTGGCTCCCTCCACAGGGCTACTCACAACATGGCAGCTGGCTTCCCCCCAGATCCAAGAGAGAGCAAAAAAGAGCAAGAAGTCTTAGTGCCTTACATAACCTAATCCTGGAAGGGACATGCTATCATTTCTGTCGTATTTTATCAGTTACACAGACCAGTCCTGGAACATGAGGGAAGGCTATACAAGACTGAATACCAGGAGGTAGGGATCACTGGGGACCATCTTGGAGGCTGGCTACCACAAAGCACATCTTCTTAGACCTTTCCTACTTTTCCTGAAACTCCTCATTGGTTTTCCAGGACAACATTCCCTCTTGGTTTTTCTGTTTCCAGAGTTTTTCTTACTCTCATCCATCTAATACATTAATATTAATTTTCCTAAAACACATCGATTAAATTGCTCAGAATGACTCCTTATCACCTATCAGAGAGTTGTAACTAGCTAGAAATGAATATAATATAGTCCTACCTTCCCAACTTATGGGAACCAATCCCTACAAATAGCTCTCCCAACTCCAGATAACATTTCTATTGCAGCACAGTCCACACACTCCTTCCCTTTATACACACTGTTCTTGTTTCCCTCTCCCCTTTCCTTCTCTTGAGTTGAACTGACTTCCCTATGATTTACATTCCCCTTCTTACCTTGCTCTCAAAATTCAATTCTTATTTTGTAGTCCACTGGCTTCTCTGTCCTTGAATAATGCATCTGTTTAAATCAATTAAGCACTTTATTAAGCCCAGCTTTCTAAATGTCTAATTCTGAGAGTTTGTCTCCTTTCTTAGACTCAGCTCCTTGAAGGTCATGCGTTATTGGTCTTTGTGACCAGCTCTGTGCTCTGTTCTGGGAGACACCAAGGCAATTATCATATACTTTTTGATTTGATTTTATTTATAAATAGACCGTCATCTGAATTTCTTGTAAAAGTGAAGGAAAACTAAACAAGAGAAATCCTCTATAATCCATTCTTTTTGGAAGTGGGAAAGATATATATAGTTTAAAATTTGTCTCCTGGCAGAGCTTTTCAGTACTTTAACTCTTTTGCTGGGTTTTTAGAAAGTTACATATCAACAAACAGTTCTAAGTATGTCAAAATTTCTGCCCTCCAGCCAAGTCTCAGGAGTTACAGACATACACATTCTGCCCCGTGACTAGATTAAGAGGCAAATTTACCTTTAAATACAATGATTATTTCTTCTTACCATATAAACAACATGAGATGAGGCATACTGGCTTAGAATCCTGACTTTAATTTTTATTCATTCAAGACATGCTTACTGAGTCACTACCATATGCCAGGCCTTGGACTGGTACCTTTTACAGTGCTGCCGCTGCATGTATGGTAAAGGTAAATCCCTATTCTCACCTCATGGGCACAAGCCCCAGCATTTCATCACGCCGCTTTTCTTTTTTCTTTAGTTCTGATTCTGTTGACTTGAGTTTATCTGGAGCAAGCCGCAGTTTAGACTGCAAATCACTGATGACATCTTGTAATTCAGCTTCTGTCTGAAACATTCTCTGACATACGGGGCAACAGGATTGGTTTTCATCCGTTAGCTGAGTAATGAATTGGGAGTAAACTGCTGTGGCTCCAGCCAGCATGGCTATTTTAAAAAATAAATAAATACCAAGTGAAAATATAAAATATGATTTTGTCAATATGGTTACATCCTCTTCTGTAAATGATTCTTCTTGCTTTATAAACACATGTGAAAGAAATTAAAATTCTCTGATATTTAAATATTGTCCAAAGGGCACAATACATTCAGATTTGTATAAATTATTTTCTGGTAAAAGAAAAAGTATAACAAAATTTTAGAGCTTATTATGTGCCAGAAACTGTTCCAATGGCTTTACACCTATAATCTCATTTACCCCTCCTTAATAGCCTAGGTGGTAAGTAATTATGTCCTCGGATTCAGTATGTGAAGTACAGGAAGGTTTCAATAATTTGCACAAAGTAATACAGCAAATGAGTTGTAGAACCAGGACTAAAACTTAAGCCATCTGGCTCCAGAACCAAGTTTTTAAATCTCCCATCCTTAATAGCTATGTGTCACTGAAAATTAAGAAGTGTCATAGTAACTGATAACATAAAGCAGGTAACTTACCTCGTTGTTTTGAGGATTTTTCAATTTCTTCTTTAAGTCTGTCTAAATCACTTTCAAAATCCTGGCTACCACAAACATCAAAAAGCTTGTCTTCATAACTGGACAACTGCTCTTCCTTCCTTTTTAGCTCATTACTCATATGATTTTTATTTTGCTCAGCTGAAGCTAGTTCCTTGCTAAAATAAGAGTAAGTATGGATTACAATTTTAGAACATGAGAAGTGAGTTTGAAAAGTTTTGAGTAGGTAGATATAAGACAAATTCTGTCAACAAATATTACAAAGGTTTGTTGTGACCAAGCACTTTTTTTTTAAAGAAGTCATGGCAATCATCACTTCTGCCTGAGCTCTTCCCAGGACACAGTCTCAGTTGCCAACATTGATCATGGGCCTGCTCCAAGAAAAAGGTGTAGTTAGTGCAGGCAAATTCTGCCTGGTTTCTGGGGTTCATGGTCTTAGATCATGGGTTAACAGCTGCAGCAAGGAGAATATGCTTGCTAGATCTACTGGAGGGAAAGAAGAGAGGGGAATATTCTAATTCCCTTTGGACCCTTTCACAACATTATTTCCTTTCCCTTCTGTAAAAACTTTTCCCATGTCCCCTCCTTGCTGTTATCGACTTACGTCCTGATCATTCATTCTCTCATACATCAAAGACTTTGATCACTAGTACTATTTACCTCCATTCTAACTCTTAAACATCATCTTAGCCAACCTCCCACTGTTTGAGTCATGGAAAAACTTGGAAAAAAACCACCCAATCCACTGGGCACTGCTCATCAAGATCACCATCCTAGCAGCACCAAACACTGTTGACCCTCTCCTTAAAGGTCTATTTTCTCAAGGCATCCCAGATACTTGTTTGGCCCTTACCCTGGCTCCCTGGGCATGTCCCAGTCACCTTCACTTGTTTAAATGTTGGTGTTTCCCAGGAGTCTGACTGTAACTTCTTCTCTTCTTTTTGCACAATTCCTTCAAGGTGACATGGCCTATACTAATGACTCCAATTATCATTTACAAAGCAACAACTTCTAATCTTCTGAATTTCAAACTCTGATATTCTATTCTCTAACAGACATTTCCATAATAAATTCAAATTTAACATGGCCAAATCCACTATCTTCTTCAAAAATCTGCACGAAATGAACCCTCTTATCCAACCACTACTCAAGGTGACATGTGAAAAAAGTAATCACTTTTTTTTTAGTAAAAAACACATAACATGAAACTTATCACCTTAACCATTTTTAAGTGTATGGTAGTGTTAACCATATGTACATTATTTTACAACAGCTTAACAGATGAAAACTTTGTCTTGCCTAACTGAAACTCTATTCCCACTGAACAATAACTCTTTCTCTCTTCCCCCAGCTCCTGGAGACCATTTTACTTTCTGTTTCTAAGAGTCTGACTACTTTGGGTACCTCATGTAAGTGGAATCATACAGTATTTGTCTTTTCACGACTAGCTTATTTTGCTTAGCTTAATATCCTTAAGCTTCATCCAAGTTGTAGCATATGACAGGATTTCCTTCTTTTTAAAAGTTGAATAATATTCCATTACATGTGTGTGTATGGGTATACACCAAATTTTCTTTATTCATTCATCTATCAATGGATTTAGGTTGCTTCCACCTCTTGGCTACTGTGAATAATGCTGCAATAAACATGAATTTGCAAATATCTCTTCAAGATTATGTTTTCAATTCTTTTAAATATATACTCAGAAGTAGAACTGCTGGATCATCTGGTAATTCTTTTTTAAATTTTTTGAAGAACCTCTATACTGCTTTCTATAGTGGCTGCATCATTTTATATTCCCACTAACAGTGCACAAGGGTTCCAATTTCTCAACATTCTCATCAACACTTGTTATTTTCTGTGTTTTTGATAGTGGCCATCCTAGCTGGTGTGAAGTGGCCATCCTAACTGGTGTGAAGTGTTTTTGACAGTAGCCATCCTAACTGGTGTGAAGTGGTTTTGATTTGAATTTTCGTGATTGGTGATGTTGAGCATCTTTTCATATATTTGTTGGTCATTTGTATATCTTTGGAAGAATATCTATTCAAGTCCTTTGCCCATTTTTAAATCTATTTAGGTTTTTTAAACTGTTGAATTACATATTCTGGATATTAACCCCTTATCAGATACATGGTTTGCAAATATTTTCTCCCATTCTGTAGGCTGCCTTTTCCCTCTGTTTACTGTTTCTTTTTGCTTTGCAGAAGTTTTTAAGTTCGATGTAGTACCACTTGTCTATTTTGGCTTTTGTTGCCTGTGTTTTTGGTGTCATATCCAAGATATTATTGCCTATTTCAATATAATAAAGCTTTCCCTCTATGTTTTCTTCTAGGAGTTTTATAGTTTTAGGTCGCATTTTTATGAAGAATTTTAATCCTCTCACTTAGTTCTACAAACTTTCAAGGAAAAAGACGCCCCAAATCACTGTTAACATTTTACTTAATTCATAAAATACAGGAGAACTAAAGTCATTTATCAAGACATACCATTTCATGACAATATGGTTTTAAACAATTAGAAATGAAAGGATGAACTAAGAGATTTCTATTATGTCCCAACTGTTACAACTACTTACTTCAATTTGGCAAGTCTGTCCCTGGTCTGATTAATTTCTTTTGATTTACTATGAAGCCAGTCTTCAAGCTGTTTTTTGTTGGGAAAATACCCTAACAATGAATTTAATTCATCACTGTGCCTAGATTTTATTTTTCTGATTTGTTCATCTTTGTCAGCCTATAGGGGAAAAAAAAAATCTTTTAAAAATAAAGCTCAGTATCTCTGCATTATATCAAGAACAAAAATAAATTCTAGATTAATTATATTTCTGGGCTTAAAAAAGTAAAATTATAAAAATACAAGAAAATATAAAATTTCTTAGTCTTAGAGTGGGGATAGCTTTGCTAAGCCATAAAAGAGTAACAAGTCTGATGATATAAAAATTAAACTTCTGTATATGACAAAAATTAACAGCAATGCACACAATACTTCTCTATTCTTAATTTTTTGTAATTAGAAAATAATTTCTAAGCTTGAAAGTCTATTTTACAGAATATTAAGCTCATTTAGACCCTAAAATATAAAGCAAACACCAACTACATACCTAATACTGTATCAACTATGAATATAAGACAAGCTATTTCAAATACTAAAAAGTATAATTAGAAGAAAAAAGGTCATACTTTGTCTTTGGTCAACATCTCCATCTGGGTGCGCGTTGTTGTATGATGGTTTAACTGCTCCATCTCCTGGTCCAATTTACGCAGGGTCTTGTCTAGGTCTGCTTTCTCATTTTGAAGGCTTATTACTTCTGTTTTTAGAGTTTCTATATTGCTATTTTTCTCAGCCTTGCTTAGCTCACGTTCCTTACAAATAATTCAAACAAATGCACAAGTTTATATAGTTTGTATTAAAATAATGACAAAGAGTATTAGAAATTAACTACTCAAAAAAAAAAAATTACTCACTCAGAATGGTCAAAATATTAGTTTGTTTTTATCCAATAGAGTAAAAAACAAGGAATAAGAATTTTAAGGAAAATCTTATAAAGTTGTCTTACTATGTTATAATGCTCGAGAATTAGTAAATAAATCTGGAAGGGCTAAACAGGGGGGTGGAAATGAGAATTAGTGCAAAATTAAGAGAAATGTGTCTAAGTATACAGTTTAGTGACTCCTCAGTCAAAACTTAGTATTTATCAAGTACCCATGTAACTCACTACATTGCCTGGCATGTAGAAACTATAAAAATAGTGTAATGCAGCCCCTGACCAGTGCCTCCCCGTTACAAGACAGTATTGTGATAGAGTACTACTAAACTGACATAAAATGTACACTAGATGTTAATTAGGGAGCAAAAAGAAATGTTTACTTAAATTATCAAGATGGAACCTGAGAGGGAGTTTCATGAAGCTTAAGGATGCTTGCTTTGGTGGTGGAGATGTGAAGGAAGAGAAAAGATTAGAAACAAGGAAGAAAATCTGAAAATTCATCAAAAGAATAGACTGGCTAAGAACGTTTCCACCACAGAAAAAGTGATAACATGATAATTATTTTGTAAAATTATTATGTGGAAACTAGAGGAAAAAAATTTTTTTTTTTAACTTAGGTAAGTGGTTCTTAACCAAGGTACTCATAAGAATTACCTAGTTTTGTTTTTAATGCACATTTCCATGCTCTACCCTTTTGATTTGGAAGGTCTGAAGTAAAGACTAAGAGTATTTTTAAAATGCATACTAGGTAATTCTAATTTTTAAACCACCAGGTTCCAGAACCAAACAATTAAGTTGTTAAGATATTCAGATGAGTTCATTTTAAATGAGATTGTTAGACAAAGTTGATATTTTTATTAACATGCCATAATCAGGATCAACGACAGATAAAAATACTTCGGAATGCAAGGATCTAAATGTCTTATACCTTAAAATTATTAGATTACTCAAATAATATCTTACAGCTTTTGTGAGCTCCTGGTCCAGTTCAAGAATCCTGTCTGAAGATCCTTCCAATTGCTGTAATTCGTACTTCACATTTTTCAGTTCGTTCTGCTTCTTACTTAGGATTTCTGATTTTAGCTCAATTATTCTTCCCAGTCCAATTTTCTTATCCCTTATTTCATCTATCTGTTTTTGTTTCAGAGTCTCTTTTTCTGCAAAGTCATTCTAAATAAGAATAAGCATTAATTTTTTTCACTAAACAATTCATTAACCAAGTTTCTTCACTGTAAAAGTATCACACGCACACTGAGGAAAATATAGAAAAGTATAAAAATATGAGATGGCCATCACCCAGAGAGAATCATTATTAATTCTGAGCAAACTTTTTCTTTACCATTAGCTTTAAAAAGAAATTTTACTTAAAACCAAATAAAAAATGTAGAACTGCATTTTGTTCATGTTTTTATCCTTATACATATTAAAAAATTTGCTTCCATAAAGGTTTATTCTACCTTGTAGCAGATTCTATCCTAACACTAATTTAAAAATATCACAAAATAAGGTCCATCCAAAAATTAAAACAATTCAACAAGAGAATGTGACACAAACAAAAGAAAATAATAACAATATTTACCATCAGTTGGTTGGCAGTTTCTGCTTCTTTTTCTTGTCTCTCTCTCACAAGTTTGTGAAAATTTTTAATCTGTCTTTCACTGAATGGTCCACGCTCAAAGCCATCCAATTCTAGCTGTGTTGCCAAAGATTGAATTAATGAATCTCTAGCTCGGATATTTTCTTGATGGCGATCTGCCTGTAGCTGTAGACGACCTTTAAAAAACCATAACAACTTTTTTTCCCAGCTGATTTTTTAAAAATTGAGATAACGTATGGGTTTGGATTTATGGCAGGCCCATCCCCCAGGGCCTCTCATAGTGCCCCATGCCAGAGCAAACTGTAATCCTGAACCACTGCCTGGCTTCCGTGCCCGCCCGTAGGCTGCAGGTACTGAGGTGGGTTACACAGTGGGAAAAAAAAAAAAATATTGAGATAATTGTACATTTACATGCAGTTGTAAAAAGGTACAGCAAGATCTCTTACATCCTTTGCCCAGTTTCCCCAAATATAATATAATGATAAATACATACTTGGTCTTTGTCCCTGGTTTCCAGCACAGAGCTCCTAAAACTCTTAGAATTTCTGAGTGATAAGAGTGAGAGAAGTATCTTTTGTTATTTATTATACGTCCCTTTCAACCATACCTGAGTCCATTCAAATGAGTCTTGGAGGATGGGAGCTAGTTATCAGAGGAACCAACTATGTGATTAGAGAGTAGGAATTTTCTCTACTCTGGGGAGGGGCTGAAGACTGAGTTCAGTCACTGATGGCCAATAATTTAATCAATCATGCCTACATGGAACTTCCATAAGACTCCTAACCAGCAAGGTTTAGAGAGTTTCTTCCAGGTTGGTGAATACAGAGGTGCTGGGAGAGTGCCATGTCCCTTCCCCATACCTTGCCCTATGCATCTCTTCCATTTGTCTGTTCCTGAGCTGTATCATCTACTATAAACTGATAACAGTGTTTCCCTGGATTCTATGAGCTATTACAGCAAATTACTGAACCTGAGGAAGGGGTTGTGGGAATGCCAGATTTATAGCTAGTTGGTCAGAAGTACAGGTGACAGACAACCTGGACCTTTTGATTGGCATTGGAAGTGGGAGGCAGTCTCGTGGGACTGGGCCCTCTGTAGGGTCTGTGCTAATTCCAGACAGTATCAGAACCGAATTAAATTACAGGACACCCAGTTGCCGAGAATTAGAGAATTGCTTGGGGTGAAAAAATCCACACATCCAGTGTCAGAATTATTGAGTACAAAAACTGCTTTTTTTTTTCTTTTTTTGCAAAACTATACACTTAATGTCATGGATAGGTTCTGCAACTTTAAGCAAAACGACATATAATGAAACCAAATTTACCATAGGCTAATTGACATAAACAAGAGTTAAGTTCCTATGCATCTCAAAAACATTGTAATGAAACAAAGATATTCACGGACCTGCTGTAGTATATCAGCCAGGATATAGGCACTGATACAATCCATCGATCTCATTCAGAGTTCCCCACTTTTACTTGTGCCCATTTGTATGCGCATACTAAGCTCTATATAATTTTATCACCTGTGTTAGCTGATATATCTACATGACAGTCAAGATAATGAACAGTTCCAATACCACAAGAATCCCTTTTGTTGCTTTTATAGCCATAACCACACTAACCTTTTTTCCATCCCTCCTCCTACTTAGTAACCCTAACAACCTCTAATCTGTCCTCCACTTTTAAAATTTTGGCATTTCAAAAATGTTATATAAATGGAAATACACTGTATATAATCTTTCAAGACTGGCTTTTTTTCACTCAGCATAGTTCCCTAGAGATTCATCATTCATGCAGAAAATGCATAATAGTACAATAAGAAAAAAAGACCAAGTAAACACTTTGTCCTACCCTGTTCAACAAGTAGTTCTGACTTTTCTTGATTGAGAAGCCTAGATTCTTTATTTAATTTTTCCAGTTCACGCTGACAGTCTACCAATTTCCTTTCTTTCTCTCTTACTGTTCTCTGGTGATTGTGATATAAATCATTTAGTTGCTCATCAGTCCCTTGAAAAACCTATGTAGAACCAAAATAAAGAGCTTTAATGAATAAACATAAGAAGATATTGGTCTGAGGTACAAAATATAAACCAAAGCTTATTCAATATCCTTCTTTTTAACATGTACATGGAAGACAAAAATTATGATTTTTATGTTTTTTTTTTTCCAAAACGTGAGTGGCAAAAGGGATTCAAATGAGGTTCACTACAATAATCTTAAATTTTCGAAGTAGAACAAAATTCTACTACTACAAACCTTTTCCATTTTCTGTTCTAGTTCACTATTATCTTTCTCCATTTGCTTCTTTCGGCTTTCCAAGGCTTTAATTTCATTGTCAAGTTTCATTATTTTAGCGAGATTTTGTTCGATTTCTTTTAGACGATTCTGAAAATTGTAAACAAACTACATAAATAAAATTCATTATAGTTTATACTTCAAATGTATGAAGAGAAATAAGATGTGCTAGAGCCAGGCACTTGGTAAAAGAGACCTTATTTAATGCTAACAACGCTGTAAAGGGACACAGAGAAACAGGATCAAAGACAGTAAGTAACCTGCTCAATGCCTCATAGCTAGTAAAGAAAAGCAGGAATTAAACTCCAATTTTAACTCCAAAGCCCAAGCCCTGCTTTCAATGCCTCCCACAAGTCATTCATTCATTGGGTACTTAGAGCCATATTATGTAAAGTTCCACATTTTAAGAATTTAATCTTCAAAAAGCTGAGTATTTAATGTACTAAAAACAAAAAACAAAAAACATTAGAACTACTGAGTGGGCTAGAAACTCGTGGTGAGTCACCAGTGCATTCTGAGCCTATAGGCAAATTTACATGGAAGACTATACTTCAATTTAAAGTTTGTTCAAGCAGAGGACTTTGAACAAGTGAAGTATGAAAAATGATCCCTATGCCCTGCTTCCAGGGACAGTTGGCTGCCTCGTCTCCTAGAAATAAGTGTGACCTGGCTCAGAGAATTCTCCCCTTAGATGATGCTGGGTACTTCCACTGTTTGCTACTACGATTCCAAGGCTGACCAATTCCTCTTCTAAGACGTTTGCAGAACCTAATTTTTAAACTAACACATTACCAGAGTGCTTAATATTAATTGTAAGCTTTCAAAGCTGCACCAAAATGCATCCTCAACTTTAATGTCACTTAATAAAATTATACTAATAACATATCTTGTGATCTGTATACTGAGTAGCATGTAATCACCATAAAAATGGGATTACTTTGTTCACTAATGCATTACCAGCACATGTGATACTTGTTTAGTATGTTAGCTGAATGAAAGAATGAGATTTGAAAAAAGTGATTTTACAATAATAACCATAGCTATCATTGATTGAATGCCTATTATATGGTAGACATTATACTAGGTGCTGCTACACATTTCCTTTACCCTATGAGACTATATGTGCTAAGTAGAAGAGTTGGAGGCTTGGAGGCTTGTATAAAGCCACATACTCAACAATAAAAGATTAGGAGGCAGGGTAGTAAAATGGTTAAGACTGTAGGTTCTGTGTTCTGGAACAACTGCACATCTGTATGCAAAAAAACCCCTCAACCTAACTTTGCACCATATTTAAAAATTAACCTGAAATGGAGCATATATGTACATGTAGGAATTCAAACTATAAAACTTCAAGAAGAAATCACAGAAGAAAATCTTCATGACCTTGGGTCAAAGATTACCTAGATAGGAAACAAAAATCACAAACTACGGGAGAAAAAATTGATAAAGTAGACTTCATCAAAATTAAAAAAACCTCGCCTTTTGAAAAGCTGTTAAGAAAATAACATATTTGCAAAATATATATCTGATAAGGGCTTGTATCCAGAATATATAAAGAATTCTTAATATTCAGCTCAAAAAGAAGAAAAAATATATTAAAATTAGGCAAAAGAGCTGAATGGATACTTTACCAAAGACAATATTTAAATGGCAAATAAACACATAAAAAGGATGCTCAACATCTACACACATTAGGAAAATGAAAATTAAAATGCTCAGTGATAAATCATACATGTCTTAGAATGGCTAAAATAAAAAAACTAACAATACTAAGTACTGACAAGGATGCAGAGCAACTGCCCTCTTATATGTATGTTGTTGAGAGAACTATGAAATGGTATAGCCACTTTGAAAGATAGTTTGACAGGTCATACATTTAAACTACACTTACCATTCAAACTAGCAGCCCTATTCCTAGGGAGTTACCAAAGAGATATGAAACATACTCCAAAAACCTGCACACAAAAGTTTAAAGCAGATTATTTGTAATAGCTAAAAGCTGGAAACTGAATGTCCATCAACCAGGGAACCGATGAACACAGTCTGTAATATATCCATACAATGGAATACTCTCAGAAATAAAAAGGAATGAACTATTCATACATGCAACAGCATAAGTTAATTAAAATCAACATGCTAAGAAGCCAGACACAAAAGACTACATAATCTATCATTTCATTCATGTGACATTCTACAAAAGGCAAAACTATGACAGAAAACAAATCAGTGGTTACCAAAGGCTGAGAGTGGAGGGAGGGGATTAAATACAAAAAGACTTGAAAGAACGTTTTGCAGTGATAGAAATGTTCTATATCTTGATTGTAGTGATGGTTATGCTAACTATATGCATTTGCCCAAACTCATTAAATTATACACTTTTAAAAAAGTAGGTTTTACTATATGTAAGTTAAACTTCAATAAATCTGAGTTTAAAAGTATGGGCTTAGGAATCAGAGAGGCCTGGACTCAAATCTTGGTTTTACCTCTTACTTCTAATATGAACACTGGTGCCTTAGTTTTCTTGCCTATTAAACCTCACAGGGTTAATATCAGGCTTACACAATACATTTTAAAGCACTTTGATCAATTAGTGCCATACAGCTGGCCCTCAACGGATGAGACTATTCACATCACTTGTGAAAAAATTCTGTGTTCAGAAAATATCTTTTGAACAAAGAACTAGATTGATTCTTCAGAGCACTAAATAAAGGCATATCTCATCTTATTGCACTTCAGTTAGATGTTATTTTGTTGTTTGTTTGTTTTTACAAATTGAAGGAAAGACCCTCCAGCAGCAAAAAGATTATCACTCATTTTATTGTGGTGGTCTGGAACTGAACCTGCAATATCTTTAAGGTATACTTCTGTCAACACCTCAGCTAGGTATGCACCTCAAACTTCTTGGCTTCTCTCTTATCAGTGTTTTCACTGCTTCTTGGTGACATTAACATTACCTAGACTTGAATCTTTTGTGACATATCTAGCTGTTTCATTTTTTAAATCCAGCCAGTAACCAGATTCTGTGGATCTTTGGTATCTGTGTTTTGGCTCTATCCCCAGAGCACATATCCTAATAAAAGAAGACAAATTTGCAAACAATGAAAAATATAGCAGATTGTTTAAAGCTTAGGCTCTAGTGTGAATAGAGACAAACAAATGGGCTGTTGTGCTATCATGCATACAAGGACTATGAACTTGTATATGGAATGTACAGAAAATAAATAAGAGGGACAGAGGGTGTATTTGAATTTGGAAACAAGTTTCTCAAGTAGTTTCCCCTGAAGGCAAGAAAGGAAAAAAGGGCTCAAAGGGCCAAAGTCAGGATAAAATGGGGTGGGATGGGAATAAAGTAGTTTATGAGAGAGTTCCTAAAGACAGAGGGAATTGGTAAAAATGGAGAAGCATGAATTATAGTGTGAAATTGTCTCTGGAGGACTGCTGGGAAGGTGATTTGACTCAAATTTTACACTGAGTTCTATGAAGGGAATTCTCATATATGAGAGCTAAAAAAAGACTTTGGAAATTACTCACTTAATAAATATCTACTGAACCACCTGCTATGTGCCAGGCACTGGGCTAGGCTCTGATACATAGAATAAGATTAAACCCTTGGAGAACTCGTCAAAATTAAATACAAATAAAGAAATTTACAAACACCTCAATGTCTGCTACAGTCTTGGAATCCTGGCACCATTCAATAAATATCAGGTATTATCACAGCCCTATCTTGACATCATTTCCTATACTAATGCTCCATTTCAACTATATGGCTTTCCTTAATAGTGTTCAGATAGCTTGCATTTTACTGTTCCTGTGTCTCTAATTACCTACTCATTTATGGTCAAAAAATCATACCCCATATTCAGTCCCATAAAGTCCTCTCTGGCCACCTCAGAGCTCTTACAGCTCTTTTCTTTTTCTGACTTATGTGTGTTTGTCATCTTTCCAACCAGGCTGCTCCTGAAGAAAATGAAATGTGTTCAAATATCTTGGTAATTACTGTAGTACCTACACACAGTTATCAAGACAGCTCATCCTAAGATACAGCATACTTTGTCATTCTTTATGATCTGACCACAATTCTTATCTCTTACTCCTTTTACCCTGATATACTTAACCCAGGCTTTTTCTCACGTGATACTGTTTTGATAAGCTTGTATGTATATGTGTGTATATGTGTGTGTGTGTATACACATGTGAATGTATACACACACACATGCAAGAAAAGCTGCTAGTAGGATATATCTGGGGTCAGAGATGACAAGTGGGAAGAACATCTCTTACTTTTCAGTATTCTATAATTTTTTCATTGTGAGCATGTATTATTAAGAGAAAGTGCAAAATAAATACAAACATACATAAAATGCCTCTAGTTTGTCAATCTGATTTCCCCCCATTCTTTAAGGTGTAGCTCAGCCATGCCTTCTCTATGAAGGCTTTGTGACAGATTTCTATTCAATACCATAATGTTTTTTTAAAAGCGTTGTTAAGATATAATTCACATATCATACAACTCATCTGTTTAAAATGTAGAGTTCAATGTTCTTTAGTATATTCAAAGTTGTATAACCATCAGTATAATCTAATCTTATGACATTTTCAGCTTCCAAAAAGAAACACTGTACTCATTTGCAGTCACTATTCATTCCTCTCTAACACTTACCCTATGCAACCTCAAATCTCTCTCTATAGATTTGCCTATTCTGGGCATTTCAAATAAATGGAATCACATAATATGTGGTCTTTTGTGATTGGCTTCACTCGGCATGTTTTTGAAGTTTTTGCATGTTGTAGCATCTATCAGAACATCATTCCCTTTATGGCTAAATAATACTCCGATATATGGATATGTAACATTTTACTGATCAGTTAATGGACATTTGAGTTGTTTTCATTTCTTTGCTATTATGAATAATGCTGCTCTGAACAGACCTATACAAGTTTTTGTGCAGATGTATGTTTTAACTTCTCTTGGGTATAAGATACATCAGAGTAAAATTGCTGGGTCATATGGTAACTTTATGTTTAACATTCTGAGGAACTTACTATTTTCCAAAGTGGCTGCAACATTTTACATTCCCATCAGCAAATATGAGGGCTCCAAATTCTCTACATCTTCATCAACACTTACATCTTTTTGATTTATAGTCATTCCAGTGAGTGTGAAGTGGTATCTCATTGTGGTTTTGATTTGCATTCATCACACCTGATAAATACTGTCCTCAAGCACCTTTTCATATACTCATTGGACACATACATATCTGTGGACACATATATATCATACTTTATTGGACACATTTGTGTCATTGGACACATATATATCATACTTTATATGATAAAGTATTTATCACATAAATACTTTAGAGAAGTATTTATTCAGATCCTTTGCCCATTTTCAAATTGTTATTCATTTTTTTATTATTGAATTATATGTTTTTATGTCCCAGATACAAGTCCCTTATCAGATATATAACTTGCAAATATTTTCTCCCATTTTGTGGGTCGTCTTTTTGCTTTCTTGATGGTATAGTTTGCAGAAGTTTTTTTATTTTGATGTAGTCCAATTTATGTTTTTTTTCCTTTTCTCACTTATCCTGTAATCACCATTTTTAGCTACTAGAGAACCTACATTCCAAACTATATCATTTATGTACCTCATCAATTTATACTTTGTAATCCTATCTTTTAAAAGAGTTTCCTTGTTTCTCCAATTAGATTTTAAGTTCTTTAAAAGCAAGGTTCCAGTCTTTGGCTTCCTTATCCCAAACAGCACTTGTCACAGTGCTATGCATAAAACAATATTTACTAAAGCATGCATTATTATCAATGGGCATTAAGACAGAAATGAAACTAGCTTTCTTAGTTTACAATTCAAAGATCTATACTAGTATTTATAGACGAGTTTAAAAAAACCAAATCAACAATTTTTAAATGGTTTTTCGAAATTTTTTTTTGCTATATCTGTAACCTAGAAAATAGCCATTTTCAAGAATGCTCTTACTTATTTAGACTAGGAATACCTTAAGGGCAAAGATGCTATCGTAGTCTTCATTATACCTGTAGCCCCAACAATAGTATATCCTTACACACAGGATACACTCAATAAATGATTGTGAAATGAATGAATGAGATTTGCTTAAGGTGTTTTTTATAAACCAAAGAGTTTGGAAAGCTATACACATCTGCAAATACAGTCTTGCATTGCTTAATGATGGTATATTCTGAGAATGCGTTAAGTGATTTTGTCATTGTGCAAACATCATAGAGTGCACTTTACAAAAACCTAGATGGCATAGCCTATTACACATCTAGGCTATATGGTACAGATTGTTGCTCCTAGGCTACAAACCTGTACAGCATGTTACTGTACTGAATACTGTAGGCAATTGTAACACAATGGTATTTTAGTGTATCTAAACACATAATAGGTACAGTACAGTTGACCCTTGAACAACACAGGTATGAACTGTATAAGTTCACTTACTCACACTTACCATGAATGGAGTTTGCAGGGAAGGAAATTGCTCTGGGTAAGTCAGTGAGTGAGTGGTAAGTGAATGTGAAGGCCTACACATTACTATCCACCACTGTAAACATCATAAACACTGTACACTTAGGCTACACTAAATTGATAAAAAAAATATTTTTCTTTCTTCAGTAATAAGTTAACCTTAGCCTACTATAACTTTTACTTTTATAAACGTGAAATTTTAACTTTTTGACTCCTCCGTAATAACATTTAGCTTAAAACACAAACACACTGTATGGCTGTACAAAAATAGTTTCTTTCTTTATATCCTTTACTATAATCTTTTTTCTATTTTTTGTTGTTGTTGTTGAAACTTGAGATACAAACACGCACATTAGCCTTGGCCTACATAAGGTCAGGATCATAATATCCATTTTCATATCTCATCCCACTGAAAGGTTTTCAGGGGCAGTAATACCCATGGAGCTATCACCACCTATGATAGCAATAACTTCTTCTGGAATACCTCCTGTAAGACCTGCCTGGGGATCTTAAGTAGGTGTCACTCTTTTCAGAAATATGACCATCGTGGTTTCTTTGGTTTGTTTTTCTCATCATACACTTGCTTGTAAGCAGATAATGTACCATGAACATTCTTCTCTATTATTAATGAAAACCTTTCCATGTTGAGGTATATGTTACCAAACATTTTAAAGAGTTTGTTGAAGTCTGAAAAAGCTTCTGCTAAAGGCTTCACTATAAATTTTCTTGGGAGTTTTCTTCTGCGATTTTCTTTTCTCTTGCCTTTTCTTCAGCTATGCATTCTTGTTTCAGTCCCAACAATTCCTCATTAGTCAATTCCTCAGGAACCACCCCTATGAGGTCCTCCAGGTCATCCTCATCCACATCCAGGTTAAAGCTGTTTGCCATCTTAACCATAGCCTTTTCGATTTTTCCAACCTCCTCATCCTGGTAAATCCTTGAAAGTCATGGATGAATGAACCTCTTAAGTGTCTTCTTCCAGATGCCATTCAGACATTCCTTAGTGACATCAACCTCAAGCTCAAAAAAGGTTCTTAATGCAGTCACACATTTGTAATCCTTCCAGAACTGCATCAGTATCTTCTCAGTGTCTAAGTTACAGCAATAGGTAAAGGTCCTCCTCAGAGAGCAGGCCTTAATTGGTAGTTAGAAAATAGTCACGGGATGTAAATACATAAAGGGAATATAGTCAATAATACTGTAATATCTATGACTAGTGCCAGGTAGGTACTAGACTAACAAGAGGGATTATATTGTACATTACATAAATGTCTAACCATTATGTTATATACCTGAAACTAACATAACTCCTTGATCCACTGCATTGGTTGGATCAAAGAGATGGTGTTGAATCAAAGAGATGGCACCACTTTGATATGTGAAGATCACCAATAAAAGGAGGACATCCAGGAGTATTATCTACAATAAGCAAAATCTTGACAGGTACCTATTTTCCAAACAGTACTTCTCCATTTT
This sequence comes from Pteropus alecto, assembly GCF_000325575.1. NCBI lineage: Eukaryota > Metazoa > Chordata > Mammalia > Chiroptera > Pteropodidae > Pteropus > Pteropus alecto. Next base: position 11,177,751 of record NW_006443124.1, read on the forward strand.
GTGGGCATAGCAACTCAGGAGGGTATCTTAGAAGAGGAGCTGGGTCATCCAGTACTTCTTATAGCTCCTGTAGTACACTGGCAATATGTGCTTACTGATAGGCTTGAAGGCCCTGAGGTTCTCACTGTGCCAGATCACAAAAGCTTTCAATTTGCAGTGTGTAACACTGCCTCCCAAACAAGATTATTATTCTTTCTGTCTTTAAAAGCCCTGAAACCTGGCACTGACTTGGTCTCCTTATGGATGAAAGTCCTTTCAGGCATCCGTTTCCAGAACAGGAAGGTTTCATCCATATTAAATATTTGCTCTGGCAAGTGATTTTCCTCCAAAATCAGCTTCTCTAGAGTTTCCAAACAGTCTTTAACTGATTTCACATCACCACTTATTTTTACATTATGTAATGAATAACAATTCTTGAATAGTTTAAACTGTGGGTTTAAACCACCCACAGCCAGCGGTAAATTCAACATAGTAGGAGGATCCAGCCTTTTCTTTCAACATTGCAAACAAACTGCTTTGACCGTGATCTTCATGTTGCTGAGAGGAATACACTTATGTGTCTGGTCTTCAATCCAGATCATTAGAAGTTTCTCCATGTCCGATACAGGCCCTTCTTGAATTTTGTTAGTCTCGTTGTTGTCAGTGAAGCAGTTCCTTTAATAGTTTCCATTACTTTGCTCTGGTACTTCAAGACTGTAACTATTGGTGGAATGGGATGTACCTGACTGGTGAGCAATAATGATCACTGATTTTCCACCTTCATAGACCTTAATCTGTTTCATTTTGTTTCCAGGTCACTCATTCAATATGATCTCTAACTAGCAACATTAGCAGTGGATTTTGTACACTCAGGGGCCATGATGAACAAAATAATGTGAGATTAAATCAAGCACAAGAGAAAATGATGCATTCAAGAGACATGGTAAACATGAGATGTATGAAGCTGCTGCCAACGTAATGGGGCATGTTTTACAGCAAACTTTTGTTGGTATGTAAAAAGAGTATGCTCTAAAGTAATGATAAAAAGTACAGTAAATATATAAAACAGAAATATTTACTGTCATCATAAAGTAGTATGTGCTGTACATAACTATATGTGCTATACTTTCATCTGGCTGGTAGCACAGGTTTGTTTACAACGGCATCACCACAAATCCATGTGTACCACACTGCACTACAACGTAGGATGACTACAGAGTCACTAGTTGATGGGAATGTTTCACCTCCATTATAATCTTATGAGACCACTATCGTATTTATGGTTTGTTGTTGACCAAAATGTCATTACATGGTGTATGACTATATATCAACGTGCTATGCATCAATTCCAAAATTTGTGCAATGTCAAGAACATTCTGCAAATTATAAAAAATCTCTAAAAAGATCTGTCAGTTAACAAACCTCCTTAAGACCAGAACAGTACAGTTGGGTCATTATACTAATATTTAATAACTAGGGATCTACATTACTAATTTAGTATCATGCTACAAATTTTTTACTCTCAAATCCAAGGTCTGGGCAATTTTTAAGACTAACCATCTTAAAAGAAAAAAAAAAAGGACCTATAACATTAAACTATAACATTATATAGTCTGATAATTTTTTCAAGAAATATGTACACAATTAAAATTCATGTAAAAATAAAGTGGTTTAGGGGTGAGTGCTACCATGGTAAAAGGTGACTTTCTCTTCATCATACAAGAAATCAAATTACCTTCAATGGATCAAGTTCATTCTCATAGGCTTTGACAATTTCCTTTGAAGATGTTAACTGGTCTTCTTTACTAGCAATCTGATTGCGAATCTCACAAGCTTTTTCTTTATTTTGCTTCAGATATTTTAGCTCTGTCTGACATTCTTTTACTTTCTGACCTTGTGTCTGACGTACCTGCCGGATTGTTTCCAAAGCTTTAATGTACCTTTGAAGATATTAAATAAAAATCAAATTTCTGACTAAGTAAACAATTGTATATTCATACAGTGGAATATTATGCAGTCATTAAAAGAGTTTTTAATAACTTAGAAAATGCTTATGACATAATGGTAAGTGAAAAAGATATATACTGGCAACCAGGCAAAAAAATATGCACAGAAAAGAAAACTGAAAGGAAATATGCCCACTGGTTGCCACCAAGTGAAAGACTAAATAACTAAAGACTTTTTTGCTTTTAAAATTTTATGTTTTTTTTTTAAAAAGCATCCAAATTGGAACAATGAGTCAATAACTTAAGGGGCTACAAAGTCTAATTAAAGATTACGAACCTTGTTGCTGAAAAAATCTCATCAAATTTTTGCTTCAAAGCCTTTCCTTCACTTAAAGGCCAGTTAGAATCTTCTTGATGACAGAAAATGACATTATTTAGCACAGACTTGGAAACCCCAAGAGAACTTATCATCTCTCGGTCAATTTCTGCACACTTAGAGCTGAGACTGACCTTTTCACCATGCCTGTGGAAAATGAAAATCAAGAATTTACGTAAAATAACCTCCAACTGCACCTATTCTATTGCTTAATCAAGTTTTCATGCTGTACTTATATAAAAAAAGTCCCTTCATTCGTCTTATTACAATAAAAAGTATTCTGAAATGATTCAGCAGTTCACCAATGAAAAAGTACGTAAAACAGGGTAGCATAGAAAAAAATGTCATTTTTTTTTTACATATTTGGACTTTTAAATATAATAATTTAAAATATTTGTAGATAATACATAAAAAGAAAACTATCTCCCATCCCTAGAAACTTAAAAATAAGGAAAATAAGAGACTTAGAATAAAAGTATGATGATCCACAGGCAAAGGTGCCTTAAAAACTTCTAAAGACTATGTAGGTCAGATAAGGAGTTGTTCAATAACAGACATATGGATGGCAAATGGAGAGTAAAGGCAAACCTTAGTGGTACCCATCTAAGCAAATCCAGGGAGGATTCTTCATTCTTAGACCTCAAGTTCTAGGGTCACATTGCCAAAGTAATCCAATAGAAAGAACTGCCTCGAGGTCTTTTAAATTGAGTTCCCTACATCATTATATCCAGAGCCAGAAGAATCCCTGCCCTGGGGTTCTAAGAGATCTCTATCTTTCAGCAGAAGGACAAATCCACCATTTTCTTCCATATCTTCTGTCCATATCTGTTAACAACTAGATTAAGTGGGCAGAGGCACTGTCTGTCTTTACTGCCGTTTATACATTGCAGTATGTATGTTTAAAATATTACACTGAATAAATTGAGAAAGTTTTGTAGGAGGATAGAATGGACATAGGTTATCACATTGCTCCAGGAAAAGATGATGGTAGCTTGAACTAGAACGGTTGTTGTAGAGATGGAGAGAAACAGACTCAAAAGACATGTAAGGTAAATCCACAGTACTTGGTAATGCACTGAATATGCAAGGAAAGTATCAAAATAGACTTAGGTTTTTGGCTTCTGTCACTGGATGGATGGTGGTGCCATTCACTGAGAGGAGGAACACTGTAAGAGGACCAAGGTGTGGGAGATTTTTTAAGGGGAATCGAAGAAAAAGGATAATGAACTTGGTATAGTTGAATCTGAGGTATCTTTGAAACAACTGGTACAAAATGAGAAAGGCAGGTGGGTACAGGGGTCTGGGAACAGGTCTGGCCTGAAGACATAAATTTGTGAGTCACCTATGAATATGCAGTAATTTTAGCAATATGAATGAGATTATCTAGGAAGAGAATATAGAGCACAAACAAAAGAGGATCAAGGAGTGAGCCTGTAGAACCCAATCTTTATTGGCTATAAGGGAGAGAAAGAGGGAACGGTGTTTGACATGTCATGAAAGTCTAAAAAAATACTCAAGCAAGAAGTGACTAACAGCTACCACTACTGAGCTGTAGTACACAGAACAATGGCCCTCCGAAGGTATCTATATTCTAATAGCTAGGATTTGCTTATATGTTAGGTTACTGTCAAAGGGGAATTAAGATTGCAGATGAAATCAAGGTTGCCCATCATCTGACTTTAAAATAGATTATCCTAGGTTATCTAGGTGGGGCCAAGGTAATCACAAGGGTCCTTAAATGTGGGAGAGGGAGGCAGAAAAGGAGGTCATAGTGATGCAATGTGAGAACTCTGCCCACTGTTGCTGGCTTTGAAGATAGAAGACCATGAACCAAGGAATGTGGGTGGCATCTAAAGGATGGCAAGAGCAAGCAAACAGGTTTTTCCTTACAGCCTCCAAAAAGGAACAGAGCCCTGCTAATACCTTGATTTTAGGCCAGTGAGAGCCAACTCAAACTTCTAAACTACAGAACTGTTAGATAATAAATTTGTGTTGTTTTAAGCCACTAAGTTTGTGACTTGTTATAGCAATCATAGAAAACTAATATATCAGCTCTTGTTACATATTAAGTATTTTATGTGCATTAGTTTAATCCTTCCAACATCTTTCTTTATATGTACAGTGATAATAAACCCCTATTTTACAAATGAAAAAAAACAGAGGCTTGCTGGCTACGAAGTCTATTTTGTATAGCAAGAGCATTATTTTAATTAATATATAGGTTACTAGTGTCCTTAGTTGGAGCTGTTTCAGTAGAGGAACAGGGCTAGAGAAGGAGTAAAAAAATAGAAACAGTATCAACTCTTGAGAAGATTAGC
>NW_006443124.1:11182385-11187322 GCF_000325575.1 Pteropus alecto
GAAAGATGGAGACAGTAACTGAAGTTAAATGAAATCCAAGGGTATGGGAGTGACCGGAGTGTGTTTAAAAACCAATGAAAAGAAGTCACTTGAGAAGCCAGTGTCTCTAGCACATAGCAGCTGCTAAACATTATTAGTTAAATATAGAAATTATTTAATTAGTTTAACAAATACATAAATAAACAAAATGTAAGGGTAAGGTGATAGTTAAGTAATTTGCTCAACAAAGATAAAGCTTTGAACTCAGGGTGGCCTAATTCCAAAATCCATACTCATTACAAGATGACACCTGCTCTAAGCAGAATGTTAACAGTTGAAAGGGACAAATTATTACTCTTTCCTATTTGTCTACTTGTCATCTTACCTATCCCTAACACTAGCATTTTTCATTCATTCAATCTATATTTGAGTGATTATGTACCTTCAATTCAGCAACTCTTCATAAATTATGAAAAGGAATGGAGTATTACCACTAAATCTTTAATAAGATCATTCTATTTACCTGATAAATAATAATCAAATAAAAAATTAAATGGTGATAGTGGGTGAGGCTGCGCATGTGTAGGGATAGGGAATATGCTGGAACTCTACTTTCTGCTCAATTTTTCTGAGAAGCTAAAATTGCTCTAAAAAATAAAATCTGTTAAAAAAATTATTATACTCCCTGAAATAAAATTAAAATTGTAGAAAAAAACATAAATTAAAAGACAGAAAATGAACAGATATTCAAATATAAAACAAATACCTACTTTGTTCTAGTAATGACTCCTTCCAGGGTTTTAAACTCTGTCTTTTTGCTTTTCTGAGTACACACCATAGATCTCTGCACAGCTACAAGTTCTCCATTGACATCACGAAACTGTAGACGAATCTGGGCTCTAACATCTGTTTCTTGAGCAATCTTTGAAGGTAAAATAGAAAAAAATTATGCTACCTTAGCAAGCATCAAAACATTAGTTCTGAAAGGATATAAGCAATCTTACCAAAAATGAGGACAAAAAAATTAATTTTACTATTTAACTGATTTACTAAAATTGTATTATACATTTCCATTATTCAGCATCGTTAAGATATCAGATATGTGATTTTTCAAATAAATGAATTTTATCTTTTTAAGTACTAAGAGTCTTTTAAAATATTTTTTAAACAATCACAAAGTTACAGAAAAGTAGAAATACAGTATACATAACTTTTTCCCCTGAACCACTTGAGAGTACATTGCTGATCTGCTGTCCCATTACCAATGATTCTTACAAAACAAAGACATTTCCAACCATAAAAATCAGGAAATTGATACTGATATATTAATACCATATAATTCTCAGATCCCATTAAAGTATTACCAATTATTTCAATACATATTTAGCAACAACAAAATCCAGCTCAGAATTACACACTGTATCACACAGTTCTGAACTATACATTGTTGCCATGTCCCTTTAGTTTATCTCAGTCGGGTATGCTTCCTCAGATTTTCCTTGACTTTCATGACTGATAATTTTGAAAAAAACAGAATGTCTCCTAAAATTTGGGTTTGTCTATTATTTCTTTATGACTATAAGTAGATGATGCATTGTGGCAGCCTGACCCTGCCTTGCCATTTCCTGCTCAAACGAGTTCATTCCTGATTGCCCCCACTTCAAGGACTCTCCGGTTAACATCAGTTTCTCATAGCTTGCCAACCAATTAATGTTCTTCCTTATATCTGTAGCTGTGTAGGACTGATAAGACTGTATAAAACTGCCTGTTATGTTGCAATTGGGGCTCAACCTTTGGAAAAGAATCCGCTGAGCCGGTGCCGGCATCAATAAATGCTGCTTCCTGCTTATAGCCTCAGTGTCCTGTTCGAGAATCCCGCAACATTTCTAGGGGCTCATCCAGGATCTGGAGGTGGCAGTTTTTCGCCTCCCTTATCTTCGGGTCCGGCCCCCAGGATGCGGGGAGACACGGATTCTGCTTGCCCGTAAAGGGAGTTACGTCTCTTCCAGTGACCTTGGGCGGTCACCCCAGAAGCACAACGGAACCCGGAGAGGCACAGGAACAAGCTCAGGAGAACCACCCAACTGAGTGGTAAGGACCTGGGTCCCAAGAACAGCCTGTCTGCTAGAGGACAGAAGGGGACTCTGATTAACTCCCGAGGTCACCCGAGTAACTCTACATTTGTTAGAGGAAACTGTGACCTCTCAGGTACATAAGGCAGAGGGTAGAGTGTGTTTGGTGTGTGACTGAGTGTGACTGAGACATGGCCTTGCTATGAAGCGCGAGTTGAGTCCCTATCCACGGTTCCGTGGAGAATCTCATGTGGCTTAGGGTGGTGTCACTAGATCTCTGTGAGCAGTCTACTCCAGTATTCCGAGTCAGGGGTTTATACCAACACACCAATTGCTAAGAAGTGCCTGAAAGATCCCCACAAGGGGAGTGGCCAAAGACGGGTGAAGAGTATCTCTGAGTGCATGTGTGGTATCAACCACGGGTGGAAAGATGGGTGAACAACAGAGTAAACAGATGCCTTTAGGTTATACTATTGCTTAAGAATTTCAAAAAGGGTTATTCAGGAAATTATGGAGTTAAACTCACCCCCCAAAAACTCCGCACCCTTTGTGAGATTGACTGGCCCTCTTTTGGCATTGGGTGGCCAGCAGAGGGAGCACTCGATAGGGAAGTCATTGCAAAGGTCTCTCGTCTTTACTAGTCAACCTGGCCACCCAGATCAATTCCCTTATATTGATTCTTGGGAGGCAACAGTTTGTACTTGACCCCCTTGGTTGAGAGTCTGCCTAGAGGAGAACTGTAGGGTCCTCCTAGCCCGATCCCTGGCACCCTTCCAAGATCGTGTGAAAGAAAAGCTTGTGTTGCTAGCACTAGGCCAGACTGGGCTCATTCTGCCAGGTCCCCAGGAGCCTATGGTCCAAACGATAGTCAGGGGCTGACTAATGACTTTATGGTTGACACCAGAGCTGAACATTCAGTTGTAACTTGGCCTGTGGGCCCCGTTTCTCAAAGAGAAGCTACCATTATGGGAGCAAACCGGGGACGAGTCTATTGCCCCTTCCTGAAGCCCTGCCAGTACAATCTAGGAGGATAAGAAGTTGTTCATGAACTCCTATATCTGCCCGACTGCCCCATGGCACTGATGGGACAAAATCTTTTAGGAAAACTATAGGCTCAAATTACCTTTGACACACGTGGCCAAGCAGCCCTAACCTTGGGGAGGTCAGAAGCAAGGATCATGTCGCTCACGGTTCCCTAAGAAGAGTGGCGCCTCTATAGTCTCACTGAAGAGTCCAGAGACCCAAGTTCCCCTTCAAGGTGCTCAGAGTGTGAGCTGAAGACAACCTTCCAGGACTGGCACGACACATTCCTCCAGTGGTGGTAGAGTTAAAATCAGGAGCTGAGCCGCCCCGCCAAAAACAGTATTTCATCCTCCATAAGGCACAATTGGGGATCCAAAAACATTTAGAGATACTTCTGAAGTATGGAATTCTCTGTCCCTGCCAATCATCCCAGAAAATGCCTCTCCTGCCGGTCAGAAGCCAGGGACCAATGAATACTGGCCGGTCCAAGATTTATGTGCAGTCATCTAGGTGACTGTCATCCTGCACCCTGTTGTCCCCAACCTATACACCTTCCTACATCTCATCCCCACTGAGGCAACTTATTTCACCTGTCTGGACCTCAAGGACGCCTTCTTCTGCATTCGCCTGGCTCCTCAGATTCAACCAATCTTTGCCTTCCAATGGGAAAGCCCTAAAAGCGGAGAAAAGGGCCAGTTGACATGGACGTGACTGCCTCAGGGTTCGAACACTCCATGACCATATTTGAGACTGCTCTAGCCTCGGATTTAAAGGACTTCCCGGCAAACCAACACAGCTGTACAGTACTACAGTATGTAGATGACTTCCTCCTAGCAGGAAAGACCTATGAGGAATGCATGGAAGGAACACATCTACTCCTCAATCTCTTCTGGGAAGCAGGTTACAAAGTCTCTAAAAGGAAGGCTCAAATCTGCAAAGAAAGAATCAAATACCTCGGCTTCCACCTGCTGCAGGGGCAACGCCAACTCAGCCCAAAAAGGAAACAAACGGTCTGCTGGATCTCTGTCCCTACCACTCGACAAGTCTGCGAATTCCTTGAAGCAGCTGGCTTCTGCAAAATCTGGATACCTAATTTCTCCATCCTGGCCAAACCCCTCTATGAAGCCACAAAGAGGGAGAATGGGAGCCTCTTCAACAGAAGGCCTTTAAAGAAATCAAGTGGGCACTCACTAATACCACCAGACTAGGACTCCCAGACTTAACCAAATCTTTCTTTCTGTATGTACACAAGCGCACGGGTGTCACAGTAGGGGTCTTAACCCAACTGCTATGATCTTGGCACCGTCCCATGGCTTATCTAACCAAATAGCTTGACTCTGTTGCCTAGGACTGGCCACTCCACTTGCGAGCACTCGCAGCCATGGCTTTCCTTGTGTCAGAGGCTGACAAACTGACTATGGGGAAAGAACTGACAGTTCGAGTACCACATTCAGTAATAACATTACTGGAGTACAAAGGACAATATTGGCTAACCAATGCCCAGATGGTCAGATACCAAGGAATGCTGTGAGAGAACCCATGTATCCGCCTAGAGGTAATACGAACCTTGAACCCAGTCACCTTGCTACCCACTGGGCCTGGCCAGTCAGACCACAATTGCATTGAAGTCATAGATGAAGTGTTTTCCAGTCGACCCAACTTGACAGGGCAGCCCCTCAAGGACCTTGATGCAAAATATTACAACACTGATGGTAGCAGCTTTGTGAGGGGAGGAGAATGCCTTTCAGGATATGCTGTGGTGACCCTACATTCCGCCATAGAGGCAAAGCCTCTGCCTAGGGGAACCTCAGCACAGAAGGCAGAGCTTATCACCTTGATTCGCGCCCTTCAGCTGGCAGCAGG
>NW_006443124.1:11187348-11200963 GCF_000325575.1 Pteropus alecto
CCTTCACCACCCTCCATGTACATGAAGCCCTGTACAAAGAGAAAGGTCTAATCAATTCAGGGGAAAAAGACAAAAAACATGAAAAGGAAAATCTAGAACTCTTAGATGCTGTGTGGGCCCCCAAGAAAGTAGCAGTCATGCACTGCAGAGGACATCAAAAAGGGGATATCATAATGGCCTGGGGCAACCACAGGGCAGACCAGGTTGCCAAAGTGGCAGCGGCCAAGGAAAGAGCCTGCCCTACAGCTCTAACTGCTTCCCTGTTTCCCAGTCCCTTAGCCAAAGGGGACCCCAAGTACTTGCCTCAAGCAGCCTGGTTTAAGGCTGAAGAGGGGAGCACCTCCCCGGTGGATGGTGGAAGTTTAAGGATGGACGAACTGCAGTCCCTGGGACCCTAGCCCCAGCTTTTGTCAAGCAGTTTCACCAAAGAATTCACGTTGGTCACACTGTCCTAGAAACCACTCTGGGTCAGTACTTCTATGTTCCCCTGCTTTCTAGCATCTCCTGAGTGGTGTGTGAATGGTGCGAAGTCTGTGCCTGCAACAACCCCAGGCAAGTGCCATGTGCCCCACCGGGGGTCCGAAAAGTCAGTGGCACCCTCTTTGAGGGACTCGAAATAGACTTCACGGAAATGCCTCGATCACGGGGCCTCAAGTATCTCTTGGTCTTTGTATGCACCTATATCTAGTTGGGTAGAGGCTTATTCCACCCGGACTGAGAAGGCCCGAAAAGTACCAGACTGTTTCTCTGAGAAATTGTTCCATGATTTGGCCTTCCAATTACCATTGGCTCAGAAAACGGGCCAGCCTTTGTAGCAGAAATAGTGCAGCTACTAGCCAAGAATTTAAATATTAAATGGAAACTACATACTGCCTATCGACCACAAAGTTCAGGATAGGTGGAACATGTGAACAGGACCCTTATGACTCAGTTGGGAAAACTACGTCAGTAGATACATCTACATTAGGATAAAGTAGGCATGGCACTATTAAGAATCAGATTGGCCCCAATCAAGAAGACTGGGTTCTCCTCCTATGAGATCTTGTGTGGGTGGTCACCACCACTCATCAAAGGACTATGAGGAGACCTCAAGGAAATAGGTGAATTGACTCTGAGTCAACAGCTTCAGGCCTTCGGGACCACCTTCCAGACTCTCAAACAATGGGTTAAGGAAAGGCTCCCTGTCAGTTTAACCACTGAAGTTCATTCCTTTAAACCAGGAGACTCTGGGTAAAAGAGTAGAATATTCAGCTCTTAAAACCCCTGTGGAGAGGGCCCCTTTACTGTGATTTTGTCTACCCCCCACTGCAGTTAAGGTTGCTAAAATAACACCCTGGATACATCACAGCTGACTTAAACCCGCAGCTACAGAGTGGGAACGTGTTCCAGACTCTTCTGAGCCCCTCAAGGCAACCCTCCAGAAGAAAATATTGACTGTGACGACAGACCAAGGGTAAGCTATCGGCCTTGCTTTGGTCACTCCGGAAGCTGACCAATCTACACTTGGCAGAAGCCTGAGGATGACATCTCGTGAGGATGACATCTCGTCAGGATGGCACCCCTAAAGACTCTTTTCCTTCTCCTCCTATTCCACCACGTGTGTGGTGCCAGTCTCCCCCCTTCTTCTTCCCCTTGTACCCACTGCATGCAAAGGTACAGGATAGGGTCCAACACTGCCACTGGCTTCACTTCTGTAACTGGCCTACCTGAAGGGTGTGCCCTAAACACCATACTCTGCACTCATTAGGGTTTCCAATATTGGATGGAGTACATAAAGGTTAAGTCTGAGAGCAGCCAGTCCTGCCAAGAACCTGAAAAATTAGGGGAAACTTGGGCATGCTGGCGATGGACCTCAAGCAAGGGAAAAGTCCATAACAATGCAGAGGACCCAGCAGTCGGAGAAAATTTCCAATGGCTGCATAATTCAACCACATCTAAGCCTACACTTTCTCCTAGGCCCCAAAGCCCACAAATGTGTGATCAGCTAAAGGCCGCCTTGGGCTAAAATCTTGACTTCCCAACCCTAGGGAAGAACCTCTTTGTTGACCCAGCTGAGAGGATAACCCATGAACTTAGTGTCACTAAATGCTGAGTTTGTGGAAGAACACTCATGAGTGAACATTGGCTTTGGAAGGGAACTAGCCTAGACGTCTTTTACCTCCTCCAGTGGAACTACACAGTGGCTCGCTGCAAAGAGGGTTGACCCCAGAGTCGGGTCCTCTCCTCAGAAGTGGTAAAATAAAAATGTCTTGGCTGGATGGGTCCAGGATACACTCAGTGGGTTGGAGAAACTCCATGTAAAAGAATGATATTTTTAAATCACACAGACCTAAACTGGTGGCCCAAAGCTCCTTCCTGGTATTGGGCCAATAAAATTGCAGCAAAAGTCCTCATGCTATGGAGGTACCAGCCTCTAAACCAAAAGTTAAAAGAAGAAGATGATGCTCTCTGACCCAGTCCTGGGTCCGAGCATCAAAGAGGGGAATGTGGCAGCCTGATGCTGCCTGGCCATTCCCTGCTCAAAAGAGTTTGTTCCTGACTGCCCTCCCTCCACTTCAAGGACTCTCAGGCTAACAACAGTTTTCTCATAGCTTGCCAACCAATTAATGTTCTTCCTTGTATCTATAGCTGTGTAGGAATGACAAGACTGTATAAAACTGCCTGTTGTTACAATCGGAGCTCAGCCTTTGGATAAGAATCTGTTGAGATGGTGCCGGCATCAATAAATGCTGCTTCCTGCTTACAGCCTCGGTGTCCCATCTCTCCGTTCAAGAATCCTGCAATAGCATCTTTGGCAGGCATATTATAGAATGATGTGTTCCTTTTATTGCATCTTATCCCTTCTGCACCATCAAGTTATTTCCTCTACTTTGCTATTACTAAATATTTGGGGGAGAGATATATCAAGACCATGTAAATATCTCATAGCTTATCAAGCTTTCCTCCACTAGTTTTAGCATCTAGTGTTTCATACATAAGTTATTATTACTCGGATAGTTATCAAATAGTAATTTTCTAGTGCCATTATTCCTCCTACATTTATTAGTTCAGATTCTATGAACTTCCAGTCAGGATGGCAGAGTAGCTAAAAGCTACACTTCCATTACCACATCAAAATTACAACTAAATTATAGAACGACTGTGATTGAGAACTACCTGAAGACCAGCTGAACAGAAGTCCTATAAGTAAGGATATGAAGAAGAAGCAAGATCAGATTTGTAGGAGGTGCAAAGATGTGGAAAGGGCAAGTCCCACACCCATGGTATGGTGTTTAAAAATCAGGAGGGATAACACAGCTGTGGAGGTCCCCTCTGAGAAGCAAGGGTTCCTAGCCCCACACTGGGCTCCCCAGCCCAGGGCACCAGTGACAGGAAGAAGAGTTTCCATAACATCTGGCTGTGAAAAGCAACAGGGACTATGTCCAAGTGAGAAAGAGGGCTGCTGGAGATTAAGTTGCCCTCTTAAATGGCCTGCACAGACTTGCTTCCTCACAAACCCACTCACTCTGGGCTCCGGCACAGGGTCAGCAGCTTGAAAGGTGCCAGGGACATATGGAGGTGGGGAGAACTAAATTGACTAGCTTCAGGGCAAGGGATGAAGGGGCAGAGTTCTGGGCATCTCTCCCTGGGGATGGAAGCGCTGGCAGGTGTCATTGTTCCTTTGTTGAACCCTCCTTCCACTCAGCCAGAAGACACAGGTGAGCACCAAGTCTGAGCTCTGCTCTGCATTAACTTGGCTAACATTATACGCCCCACCCTGGTGGTTCCCTGAGACTTCATCCCACTCAAGTTACACACCCAACCCAAACCTCTTCCACTGCCTGCTTGTGTGGACAAGTGCCCTGCCTCAGCTCATGCGACAGACCTTCCTAAAATCTCTCAAAGGTCCACAGTGTGCCCCGTATCTCTCACTAAGCACCCTTAAGCCCAGCATGTGAGGTAACCAGTCTCATCTTGCATTATAAATCCCATCAGGTGGCCCCAAGCCTTGCATAAGTGGTGGCCAATCTTGGCGTGAAATGTAGCTTCAACAAGTGGCCACAAGCCCAGCACAAGTTAGAGATGGCCTCAGTTCACACCATGACATCTCCTAAGTGCCTTTAAGCCCAGCACAACCACAGATCACACTGTAGCTTCTACCAGGCCACCTCAAGCCTGGCACAAGCAGCAGCTGACCTTGGCCTGCACTGGAGTCCCTCACAAGAGGCTCCAGAACCAACACACCCAGTGGCTGGCTTTAGACCACACCAAAGCACCACCCAACCAGCTGCACAAATGATACAACCGAAGACTCGGTTGGTATCAGAGCCCCGATAAAGCGACTCCTGCTCTGGGTGGAAGGGGTCAGCCCCCACACAACAGCTCATCCACTGTAGTAACAGTCAGCACTCACGGCCAGTCAGCCTGAGGGTCAACCACACCCACTGATGTACCAGCAGCAATGAAGGCTCAACTACAACAGGAGGGCACGCACAACCCAAACAAGGGACATCCCTGCAACACCTGGCTCAGGTGACCAGACAGACTGTTTCACCGGGCCCCATAGAACATGTACTACATAAGGCTATTCTGCCAAGACCAGGATATGTAGCAGATCTACTTAATACATGGAAACAAACCCACAGAGACAGCTAAAATGAGGAGACAAAGAAACATGTCTCAGATGAAAGAACAGGACAAAACTTTAGAAAAAGAACAAAATGAAATGGAGACAAGCAACCTACCAAATACAGAGTTCAAAACACTGGTTGTAAGGATGTTCAATGAACTTAGAAGAACAGATGAACTCAGTGAGAACTTCAACAAAGAGACAGAAAACATAAAAAGAAAGTAAGAAATGAAGATTACAATAACTGAAATGAAGAACACACTAGAGGGAATCAACAGCAAATTATATAAAGCAGAGGATCAAAACAGCGATTTGCAAGGAAAAGTAGGGTAAAATACCCCATTGGAACAGCAAAAACAAAAAAAGAATTTTTTAAAATAAGGATAGCTTAAGAGACCTCTGGAACAACATCAAACATACCAACATTCACATTATGGGGTACCAGAAGGAGGAAAAAGATATTGAAAACTTGTTTGAAGAAATAATGACAAAAAAAAAACTTTCCTAACCTGGTGAAGGAAACAGACACACAAGTCCAGAAAGCACAGAGTCCCAAACAAGATCAACCCAAAGAAGTCCACACTAAGTTACATCATAATTAAAATGCCAAAAGCTAAAGACAAAGGTATAAATCTGAAAAACACACACATGGAGGCTAAATAACATATTGTTAAACAGTGAATGAGTTAACAAAGAGATCAAGTAAAAAATCAAAGCTACCTTGAGACAAATGAAAATGAAAACACAATGACCCAACATATATGGGACACAGCCAAATCAGTTCTAAGAAGGAAGTTCATAGCAATATAGGCCTACTTCAAGAAATAAGAAAAATTTCAAATAAAAATCTAGTCTTATACCTAAAGGAACTAGAAAAAGAACAAAGCCCACAGTGAGTAGAAGGAAGAAAATAAAGATCAGAGTAGAAACGAAGTCTTAAAACAAACAAACAATAGAAAAGATCAGTGAAACCAAGAGCTGGTTCTTTGAATAGATAAACAAGATTGATAAACCTTTTTATTCAGACTCATCAAGAGAGGGCCCAAA
Organism: Pteropus alecto; assembly: GCF_000325575.1. NCBI lineage: Eukaryota > Metazoa > Chordata > Mammalia > Chiroptera > Pteropodidae > Pteropus > Pteropus alecto. Next base: position 11,193,005 of record NW_006443124.1, read on the forward strand.
TAAATAAAAAATGAAAAAGAAGTTCAAGACAACTGACAGTACAAGAATACAAAGGATTTTAAGTAAAAACAACAAACAATTATATGCAAACAAACTGAACAACCTGGAATGGATAAATTCCTAGAAATATACAATCTTCCATGACTGAATCAAGAAGAAACAGAAAATCTAAACAGATCTATTACTACTAATGAAATGGAATCAATAATCAAAAAACTCCCAACAAAAATCCTTGACCAGAAGATTTCACAGGTGAATTTTAATAAAAGAATTAACTGAAGGAATTAATATCTATCCTTTTCAAACTATTCCAAAAAACTGAAGAGGAAGGAAGGCTATCAAGCTCACATTACAAGGCCAGCATTAGCCTGATTCCAAAACCAAATAAAGATATTAAGAAAAAGGAAAACTACAGGCCAATATCCCCGATTAAAATGGATGCAAAAATCCTCAACAAAATATTAGCAAATCAAATTAAATAATATACCAAATAGATCATACACATAAAAAATATGACGGATAAGAATCGTGATCATATCAATAAATGCAGAAAAAGCATTAGACAAATATAGCATCCATTTATGATAAAACTCTCAGCAAAGTGGGAATACAGGGAACATATTTCAAAATAATAAAAGCCATGGGTGACGAACCCACAGCTAACATCATACTCAGCAGTGAAAAGCTAAAAGTATTTTCCTTAAGATTAGGAACAAGACAAGGATGTTCACTAACACCACTTTCATTCATCACAGTAATGGAAGTCCTAACCACAGCAACCAGACTAGAAAAACAAAGGGCAACCAAATTGGAAAGGAAGAAGTAAAATTGTTGGTATCTGCAGAACATATTATACTATAGAGAGAGAACTTTAAAGAATCCACCCTAAAATTATTAGAATAAATGAATTCAGTAAAGTAGTAGGATACAAAATTAATATTCAGAAATTGGATGTATTTTTATATACCAATAACGAACTATCAGAAAAAGAAATTAAGAAAACAATCCCATTTAAAACTGCATCAAAAAGAACTAAATACCAAGGAGTAAATGTAAGAAAAGAGGTGAAAGACTTCTACTTGGAAAATTTTAAGACATTGAAGAAATTGAAAAAGATACAAACAAATGGAAGCATATACTGTGTTCATGGATAGAAAGAATTACCATCATTCAACAATCTACAGATTCTATGCAACTCCTATCAAAATACCAATGGCATTTTTACAGAACTAGAATCAATAATCCTAAAATTTATATGGAGCCACAAAAGACCCTGAATAGCCAAAGCAATCTTGAGAAAGAAGAACATAGTTGGAGGTATCAAGCTTCCTGATATCAAACTATACTACAAGGTTATAGTAATCAACACAGCATGGTACTGGCATAAAAACAGACACATAGATCAATAGAACAGAGAGGCCATAAATAAACTCGTGCCTATTTGATCAGTTAATCTATGACAAAGAAGACAAGAATATATAATGGGGTAAAGATAGTCTCTTCAATAAATATTGTTGGCAAAACTGGACAGCAACATGCAAAAAGAAAAAAATGATGCTAGACCATTTTCTCACACCATGTATAAGAATAAACTCAAAATGGATTAAAGACTTAAATGTAAGACCTGAAATAATAGAATTCCTAGAAGAAAATATAGGCTGTAAACTCTCTGCCATCACTCTTAGCAGTGGTTTTTTTTGTTTGTTTTGATATGTCTCTTCAGGCAAGGGAAACAAAAGAAAAAAAAAATGGGACTACACCATACTAAAGAGTTTTTGATAGCAAAGGATATCATCGATAAAAGGAAAAAACCTACTGAATGAGAGAAGATATTTGCAAATGTTATATCCAATAAAGGGCTAATATCCAAACTACATAAGGAACTCATACAACATCAAAAACCCCCCAAATAATCCAATTAAAAAATGGGCAGAGGACATGAATTGATGATTCCAAAGAGGACACACAGATAGCCAATATATATATGCAAAGATGTCCAACATCACTAATCATCAGGGAAATGCAAATTAAAACCACAATGAGATATCACCTCACACCTGTCAGAATGGCTGTCATCAATAAATCAAAGACCAACAAATGTTGGTGAGGATGTGGAGAAAAGAGAACCTGGTACACTGTTATGCATTTATGTACCAGAAACAAGTTAATTTGTTTACAATGTGCCTGACTAGCAGGCCAAATACTCATATTTGCTCTCCATGGCATCTACTTTTGTAGCACTTAGCTACCTGGCAAGTATTAAAATAGTAAATGGAATTCAAGCAAAGGGTACCTTATAGCATTTCAATCACAATATTGTTGTTGATGCTCTTACTAAGAGTCACTTCGAAAAGTAATTTAGATCGAGTTAATTTATTAAGGGACAGAAATATATATATATTATACTTTAGAACAATTTCTATTCAAAAGAATAAAACAAAAAACAAGCCCTTCCTTTTCCAAACAATCTAGTCATAAAACCATTAGAATGGGCAGAAAAAGGATGTTGGCAGGAGGTGGAGGGCCCTGGTAGCTCAGCCTAGAGCAGGATAACTGGGCTTGACTAGACAGAGAAGGGTATCCACATGGGGAGACAGCATGGCACAGGGTTTCAAGAGTCCAAGGAAGTCAAAGTTCAAGGGGGATAAAAAAGGCATCCATGCATAGGGATGATAGCCCAGCTCAGGAGAATAAGGGTGTCCACACTGAAGGAAAGCATGATGTGGGGATCCAGAGCCCGAAAACACTGAGGAGGGAATCCACACAAGGGGGAAGTCAGCTGTGGGAAATTCGATCCCAGATTAGAAAGGGCATCCCTATAAGAAGCCACCCAGTAAAGAGTATCAAAGACTCAGAAAGGAAAGGTGTACATGAGTAGGGAATGAGGAGGAGTCTAGCATGGGCAGTCAGAGCCAAGCAGGGTGAGGAGGGCTGGCACAAGGGGGACAAGAGTCAGTCCGGCATGGGGTGTTGGAGCTCTAGTGCTTGGGAGATACAACCATGACCTGTCTCCCTACAAATTTTCATCTACAAGTGACCCCCTGACACTGTCATGTAACCCTATAACACTTCCCTAATCAATTTACTGAGATAAAAACTACTTTACACTTTTTCTAGCCTCAATCAACCCCTTCTCCTACCCTCAGCCAATGATTTCACTTCTTTTTTCCATTGAGAATATAGAAACAATCAAAAGAGAACTTAATCATTCTTTCACCACTAAATTCACGAATTATATATTCTGCCTGCCATCCTCTTGCAATGGATAAACAGAGAATGCTTCTGTTAACTTCTTCAGTTGAGCATTGGATCTTATCTCTTCCTGCCTACTCAAGGAGTTTGCTCTGCAATTATCTTCTCTCCTGCATCAATTTTCCCCTTTATCCACAGGGTCATTCCTATCAGTTTATAAATGCTCTAGTATCTCCCACTTTTAAAAGCACAACATATAGGAGCAATATAGGATAAAGAAACATCTGAGCAAATAAGCATCTAGGTAATTTACAGTATCAGCCAGAAGTAAATCAAAACTGATGAAATGCAGACAATAGAAAAATGAGCTTCTGAATGTACAGGTCAGCTGAGGAGATGTAAAGGAGGTCAGAGTAAGAATGGGAATAACTGAGGTAAGCAAAAGTCTGAAAGTAGAAGGGCGCGGCGGGGTTGGGGGCGGGGGGGAGTAAGTTAGGCAAATAGAACAACATAGAAATCAAAATTCCTAAGTAGATAGAAACAACTGAAGACAGGTAAGAAAGATTGGTGAGGAGCACCAGAAAAATTCAGGTGTTTATAAGACAAAGTAAACAGTATTAAATGCAGAGACAAATCAAAATAGTTAAAAGGAAAGACAAAAGAAGCTGAAGATAAAAGAAAGTGAGAGGAACTGAAATGATTGGGAAAATTGAGGGGGCATGGGCAATTCGGGTGAGGGGAATGGCTCAACCCACAGAAGCAGGTATGAAAACTCAGGAGAGAAAAGCTGATGAACAAAACAGTGTGGGTGGGAGCTCAGAACTGGGAAATAAGAGTAGCTGAAAAGTGGGTAGCAAGTGAAAAGAGCTAAACCACTAAGGCCAGAAGAACCACAGGGAGGACATGAGCAGGTAGCTGAGAAAAACAACTCCTGAAAGATGAAAGCATTTGGAAAGCGGAGTGGGTGATAAACTGAGATTGGACAGAGATACCAGAGCATCAGTCAACATGGAAACATCAGAATGAATGAATGAATTTTAAAAAATATAAACAAGAACGACAACAACCAACAAAACTCCCCTTGATCCTGCAAACCTTTTCAGCTACTGTCCTATCTCTTTCCACTCACAGTAAAATTCATAAAACAATTTTGTGTTTCACTTCCTTACCTCTTGTTTTTTAGATTAAAACTGGTTTTATCAAGATCACCAATGGCTCCCTCTTATTTCAGCTCCAACGTATTTGACAAGGTTGATGACTCCTATTTTCTTGTAATATTTTATTCTCAGGTCTTCTAAGACAAGACTCTCCCAGTTTTCCTTATTTTACTTACTACTTGTTCTTTTAACATCTTTTGCTGGCTCCTCCTCCTCATTCCTATTTCTAAGTGCTCATGTGCTCGAGGTTCAGGTCTTGTACCTCATCTCTATATTCACTTCCTATGATACCATCAGGCTTTACTAACTATATGTAACTAACTATATATATCGTGATTCCTAATTTTCTTTCTCTAACCCAAATATCTTCCATGTGCATACTTCTGTCTGCCTACTGGATATCTCTTTTGAATATTTAACAGACATCCCAAATTTACATGTTTAAACCACAACCACCCAAATCTCCTTTTACAAAGTTTTTCCATTACAATAAATGACAACACTATATTTAGTTGTTCAAGTCAAAATACTTGATGATTCTACCTCTCTCATATACCACCATCTAAATCATTAGCTAATATGTTGATTCTTCCTGTAAAATACATCCCCAATCCCCAGGACATGGAAGCAACTGAAGTGTCCTACGATGGATGATTGGATAAAGAAGGTGTAGTAAATATATACAATGGAATATTACTCAGCCATAAGAAGGGATGAAATACTGCCATTTGTGACAATATGGCTAGGCCTCAAGATAATCATGCTAAGCGAAATAAACCAGAAAGAAAAAGTTGAAAATCACATATTGCTTATATGTGGGATATAAACCTAAAAACAACAAATGAACATGACAGAGACTCATGGTCATGGACAATAGACTAGTTGTTACCAGAGGATAGGGAGGAGGGGGGAGGCAGACAGGTAAAGGGGGTCAAATATGTGGTGACAGAAAAAAATCTAACTACGAGAGGTGAACACACAGTGTAAACATATATATGCCTTACTGTCAAAGTGTACAGCTGAAACTTACTGGATTTCATTAACCAATATCACCATTAAAAATTTGTTTAATTAATTAAAAAGAAAAAATCCCCAATCCAAGCATTTCTCATCATTTCTACCACTACTACCTTAATCAAACCACCTGGACAATCATAAAATCCCCTTTATTAGTCTCTGCCTTTCCATCCTTGCCATATACAGAGTCTACTATCAGTAGCCAGACTGATTGCTTAAAAATGCCCTTTCCTTGCTTAAAATCTTCCAACAGATTCCTAATTAAATAAGAATAGAATCCAAGGTCCTAAGAATGTATTACTTTCTATCTCTCTGACTTAATTTTCTACCAGTCTTTCCCTCGTCATTTTTCTACTCCTTGTGATTCCAATTTTGCACTTAGTATTAACACTGACTGAAGTGTTCTTCCCCCAGATTCTGAATAACTCACTCCCTCTTGAATGAATGAATGAGTGAGTGAATATTTAAAAGATAACTCTGGTTGCTGTGTGAAAAAGAGAATTTCAAGAATGAGGGCTAACAGAGACAACAAACAAGACAAGACTATACAACAGGGTAAAGACAGTCTCTTCAATAAATGGTGTCAGCAAAAATGGACAGATACATACAAAAAAATGAATTAGACCACTTTCTCACACCATATACAATCATGAACTCAAAATGGATTAAAGACTTAAATGTAAGACCTGAAACAATAAAGCTCCTAGAAGAAAACATGGGCAATAAACTCTTTGACATTGGTCTTAGCAATGTTTTATGGCTGTATCTCCTACAGCAAAGAAAAAAAAGCAAAAATAAACAAATATGACTATATCAAACTAAAAAGCTTTTGCACCACAAAAGAAATCATCAACAAAACAAAAAGGCAATGTACCAAATGGGAGAAGATATCTGCAAATGGTATATCCAATAAGGGGTTAACATCCAAAAAAGATAAAGAACTTATACAGCTCAACATCAAAAAAATCAAATACAATTTAAAAATGGGCAGAGAACATGAACACATATTTCTCCAAAGAGGACATACAGATGGCCAACACACAAAAAAAAGATGCTCAACATAATTCATAATCAGGAAAATGCAAATCGAAACTACAATGAGCTATCACCTCACACCTGTCAGAATGGCTATTATCAATAAATCAACAAACAAATGTTGGCAAGGATGTGGAGAAAAGTGAACCCTCATGCACTGTTGATGGGATTGTAAATTTGTGCAGCCACTACAGAAAACAGTGTGGAGGTTCCTCAAGAAGTTAAAAATAGAACTAGCATATGATCTAGCAATTCTATTTCTGGGTATTTATCCAAAGAAACCCAAAACACTAATCCAAAAAGATACATACACCCCCATCTTCGCTGCAGCATTATTTACAATAGCCAAGATACGGAAGCAACCTAAGTGTCCATCAAGAGACAAATGGATAAAGAAGTGGTATATATACACAATAGAATATTACTCAGCTAAAGAAAAGAATGAAATCTTTCCATTTGTGACAACATAGATGGACTTAGATGGTATTATGCTAAGTGAAATAAATCAGAGAAACACAAATACCATATGATTTTATTTATATGTGAAATCCAAAAAACAAAATAAACGAATAAACAGAAACAAACTCATTGATACAGAGAACAAACTTATGGTCACCAGATAGGAGGAGGGTTGGGAAAGATGGGCAAAAATGGTGAAAGATATTAAGAAATACGAATTGCCAGTTATAAAAATAGTAATGGGGATGAGAAGTACAGCATAGGGAACATAGTCAATAATACTGTAATAACTATGTAAGGTGCCAGATTAGTACTAGATTTATCGGGCAGCCACTTCATAAGGTATATGTCTAATCACTACGTTGTATACCTGAAACTAATATTGTATGTCAACTATAATTGAAAAATGAATTTAAAAAAGAATGAGGACAGGAAATAAGTTTGTAGACTACTAGAAGAGTTCAAAGGAAAGAAGATGGTGGCTTGGACCAAGAAAGGAGCAATGCAGATGGGATAAAGGGACAAATTCTGGACATGTATTAGAAGAGAAGCTAAGAATTGCCTATGAATTGGAAACAGGGTAAGATCAAAGAATCAAAGGATGACACTCAGGTTTTGGCACAAAAAAGCAAATGTGTGAATGATATTAATTAAACTGCGGAGTACTGAGATACTAACAGGCCTGAGAATGTGAGAGGGGTGACGGGACAAGGAACTAAAAGTTCTGTTTTGAACACGTTAAATTTAAGATGCTCATTAAATATTCAAACAGCTGGACACATATGTTTAGAGTTGAGAAAAGAAGTTAGGGCTAAACATGTAAGTTTGGGAGTCATCAGCATATAACCAGCACATAAAGCAATGAGCCGAAATGAGATCACCTAAGAAAAGTCAAGCAAAAGCAGACTCAGCAAAGGAGATTATGGTGTGGCCAGTGAAAAGGGAGTTAATGAGATTATGTCCTGGAAGCCAAGACAGCAATGTTTTTTAAAAAGGGAAAAACCAACTATATCAAATCTGAGAAGTTACTTAGAATTAGAAAATGACCACTTTATCTGACAACATGGATATTACTGGTGACCTTCCAAGAGCAGTGTTT
>NW_006443124.1:11200985-11226547 GCF_000325575.1 Pteropus alecto
CAAATGCTAAACAGAGTAGGCTGAAGAGAAAAGGGGAAGCAATGAAGACAATGAGTACATATAACTCCTGTGAATTTTGCTATAAACTAGAAAGGACAAGAGGTAGTAGCCAGAGGGTGATTTGGAATAAAGGGACAGTTTTTTGTGTGTTTGTAGACTGGAGCTAACAGAGCATGTTTACATGCTGATGTGAATGATACTAGAAAGAGAGAAAAACTGCTAATGAAGGAACAAGAAGGAACAACTGAAAAGCAAAACGTCTGAGATGACAAAGGGATTGGATCCAGCCTCCAAGAGTTGATTCAAGAAGGTACGGATAGTCATTGTAAAGAGGGCTCAGCACATGTACTAAGTGATATTTCTAAGAAAATTAGTAAATAATTATTAGTTATCTTTAGTCATATAAAGTGGAAACAACTTAAATGACTATCAATGGGGGCCCATTAAATAAACTACAGAATATAAACTCAATGGAATACTATTTAGTAAAACAATGAAATAAAAGAGTGTGTGTGTGTGTGTGTGTGTGTGTGTGTGTAAACAAACCTATGCAGTACAGCACTAAATATTTTATTTGTACAGTGGTATAATAAAATTCTACCTATGTGTTAAAATACATATGTAAATGTATATATGCATATGTGAGTATATTTATACATGCACACAGATGTTTTCATAAACAGAAAAAAGCCTGACATAAATATACAATGAACCTTTTGGGGCATATTGAAAGAGGCACATGACTCCACGATAGTATATGAAACAAGAAAAATCTTGTTGTTAGGCCAAAATATGTATAGAAAATTCTATGTCCTTTACACAAACTAAGTATAAATACCATAATTCAAACAAATTCATATGCAAAGACTTTCATCACGGTACATTTTCACAAAAAAACTAATAGCAATTAAATGTAAAAGAATTATGTAGTTATCAAAAATGTTCATAAAAGGTCATGTTTTAAGGAAGAAATAGTTCAGATATACAAACAAGTATAAAGATTAAAAGAAGCAACCATGTACCAAACACCCAGATTAAGAATTTAATATATTAATATTATAATAACTATGTATAATGCCTGGTGGGTACTAGACTAATCAGGGGGATCACTTCATAAATTGTATAAATGTCTAACCACTATGCTGTATACTTGAAACTAATATAAAATAATATTGAACGTCAACTGTAATTGAAAATTAAATATAAAGAATTTAATACGGTTTTTAATATAAAATGCCAAGGAACTTTATGATAATGTTAAGTGGGAAAAAAACTCAGAATACAAAATTTGAGTATGACTTCAGCTATGTAAAACTGTGTGTAAAGTGTGTAAAGGAGAAAATACATGAAAATGTCAACAAAGGTTTTCAATGGGTACTGAGAAGACTGCGTGTGGGTGACTTTCGTATTTCTCTACACTTTTCCACTTCCAGGTTTTCTACAATGAGTTGTTATCACTTTTATAAACATAAAAATTTTATTTTAAAAGTACAAAATTTTACTAGTACCATTACCTTGGGATCATGAACAAATGTATTCCCTTTGGTTCCAGGAGGGAAATCTCCAGTGCAAATATATTTTAGACATTCAATGATGGTCTAAAGAAAGATAAATTATATTATTTAGTTATAAGAGAGTCACATAAATTTATCATAAAATGTTAATTAATTATAAAAATATTTACCTTAGAGACTATAAAGGACACAATCAGATAAAATTTGACATAAAACCCGTAATATAGATACGGTTAAGTGTTAAAGAATAATTGCTAATAAGTTCATAGAAAAGCTATATAATTAAGTAAGTATACTAAAATAAAATAAGCAACTATTATTTGAAAAAAAAAATTTCTATTTCCAATTAAAACCCTTTAAAGTAATTCAATAGTAACAATGGCTAATGTAAACATGGTTACCATAGCTGATAACACTGTGATGGATGTGTTAATTAACTAGATAGGGGAAATCCTTTCATAACACATAGGTATAGCAAATCACCAGGATGTATACTTTAAAAATCTTACAATTTTTTTATGTCAATTATACCTCAATAAAGCTGAAATACTTAAAAAAGTTAAAAAAAAAAAAAAACCACACTCAAAACTGATGGCTAAAAGTTGCGTAGACCTTATTATGTGTCAGGTATTGTACTAACCACTTCTACTTACATTAACCATTTAATTCTGACATTAAGCCTAAGCTGCAGATTTTTATCTTCATTTTATGAATGAGAAGACTAAGGAACAGAGCATTTAGGTGGCTCTTGCCAGCAGTCACACAGCTAATGATGAAGCAAAAGATTTGTATATTCAGGGAGCCAATGTTCATAAACACTATACTAATCTCCTTCACAGTAGTGCACTTAATACAATACTAGGTACATAATAGGCATTCCATAAATAATGACACGTTTACATAAACAAAAGTAGACAAGAGTCAGGCTTTCAACTCTCAACACTAAACCTTATCTCCTTCTTAACACTTTTCACAAAATTGCATTTACTCTTCCTGCTACACTAGTATCTCCTTGCTTTATCTGAAGTCACCTTTCCAGGCCACGCAGCCTCTTTTGGCTATACTTTTTCTGTAACTGCTTGCCATTCCAGGGCCCAACTCAAATTTCTAAATGTTCCCAGTGCTTTAAAAAGTCACAGTATGTAAGTTGTGCTCAATTTTTTTTGACTAGGTAAAAACATCCAAACAACAAAATACAGGCATGCCTCGGAGATACTGCAGATTTGGTTCCAGACCACAATAAAGCAAGTCCTAATCTTTTTGCTGGTGAACGGGCTTGCCTTCAGTATGCCAAAAATCATACAACATGCAACACCTGTGAGGCGTGCACTAAAACTAGGTATGCCTGCAGTTTTCCAATTTAACTAAGCCCCATGGTATGTTTCATTTTTAAATTAAGCCATTTTCTTTCCCATTTATTATGCTTAGACGGTTGGCATACTTAGAAACTCCCATATTTATATAACTTTTAAAGAAATACCATGGATTGGGACAACTACCAGAAGTGAGTGCTATGCTTTGGGACCATAGTGTGTTAAAAAAACAAACAAACAAACAAAACATCAACGCAAAGACTTCTTGTAGAACTGTGAGCTCTGGAGGCGGTAGCTCCAGGTCTCGGGATCCTCAAGTCAACCTCGACCACTAGACAGGTTTGGACACCCTTAGGATGCTGGGTCTGGTCGACTCTTAAAGTCGCTAAGGCCTGAAGGCCACGCCCCGGAGCCGGGGAGTCACCCGGAGGCACAGGCATTTTCTGGGCCCCAAGAACCGAGCCGCGGAGACGAAGGGACGCCTCTCGACCTAATCAGCGTTCTTAACTCTCTACATATTTTATATTTTATTCTCCAGACTTCTAAGATGTGGCGACTCAAAACCTGAAGGCGGCTACTTAGGACTTACCGTCTTCCCCGCCCCATTGGGTCCAACCAAAATCGTGAGGGGACTGAAGAAAGTGATAATTTGCTTATCTTTGTCCTCTATTCCAAAACTCCGCACGCCCAGAATGCTCATCTTTTCGATCCGGGACATGTTTGTAAATGTTTCTTATCTCAACACCAGGGGGTTGGAGCCCACCAAGGGTTAGCACTGAGACCACAGCAGGGCGAGCGCCAGCCGGAAGGCTCCCGACGGGGACGAAGACTCTGGCTAGAATCCTTCCTCTCACACCTGGTTCTTTCCCGACTGGCGGGCGAGAGCGGGTGGGGGCCGGCCAGGGGATGCCCGAGGGAAACGCAGAACACAGGCCGAGGGACACCACAACCCGGCCCACTCACAGTTTCCCGCCTCGGCGTCCCTGCAGGTCACATGAGACGCTCCGACTCGCGCGCATTTACGCCATACACCCGGGGCACGCCGGGAAGCGGGAGGCCAGGGGTGCGCGCGCAGCTTCGGCTTCCGGGAGCAGCACCGCCCAAAGGGGTTGGGCCCCAGGTCTTTTTAGGGGTGGTGGATGATGCAGTCTCCTTGTTGGGGGCTCGGACGGCACCGACAGGCAGTAAGTTTAAGGGACGACAAAGACTTGTGACGGACAGCGATTCTCGGAAGTCCGGGTGATCCCAGGACGCTGTAATGGGTGTGCGTGCAGTGTCCACTAATGTTAAAACGATTTTTTTTTTTAACATTACGCAGACGTTATTTGCCTTTTTCACTCGTTCCTTCCTTACTGTGTTTTCCAGTGATCACGTGATGTGTAGTGACTAATGAAATGTGTGCTTGTATATTGTGCTTAAAAATTTCAATTTAAATTTCTAATTGAGTAAATATTGATAGTTATAACTCACATAAAAGCTCTTTGGGAACGTGGGATAAGCACCGGGAATATAGTCAATAATATTTTAATAACCTTGCACAGTGACAGATGGTTACTAGACTTAATATGATAATATCATAAGGTATGTAAATGTACACCTGAAACTAATGTTGTATGCCAATTATAATATAAACTTTTTTTAGAAAGCTTTTTGGGGTCCTCGGTAATTTTTAAGAATAGAGAGATGCTAAAGAGCAAAAGCCAAAGGCTGTTATAAAACTAAAATATTATGCAAATATGAAGAAAATCCACTGCCATAAGTAATGATACAAGATAGGAATAGACGCCTTCCAAATAAGAAAGTGTCAGTTATGCAAGATAAATAATGAGAGCTCTGTATACCATAGTGCAAACAGTTAACAATGCAATATTGCATACTTAAAAATTTGCTGAGGGTAGATCTTATTAAGTGTTCTTACAAAACACATAAAGTGTGAAGAAACTTTTGGAGCTGATGGATATGCTGATGGCATTGATTGTGGTGTTGGTTACACTGGAGTACACTTTAAAGTATCACGTATACTTTAAGTATGTACAAGTTTTTGTCAAAAAAAAAATTTGAATAAAAAAAAAAGAAATTACCTCTCAAAAATGAGAGTATTGCTTTTTGGAAACCAGCTTGAGGGATATCACATGCACGGACATGTAGGAGAAATTACAAAAACAATAGTGGAAGACACTAAAGTCAAAACAAAAACTTTGGATTACTAAGATAAGAAAATGTAGGAAACACTCTCCAATCACACACTCCCAAAACAATCATTTATAGAACTTAATACATAAACTTTAAAATTCACACGTCAAAGGACGCAAGTGGTGAAGGCCAGTGAGTTGTGTCTTGATGTACCAAGTAAGAAAATATGAAAGTCAGTTATTACAGTACATATTTTAAATTACCGATGACAAAACATTGAATTATACAGTAATAACTTATGTGACCCACCAAATGTAATAAAACAATGACAAAAGACTAAAGCCAATTTTGTTTTTTATTTAAAAAATTTTAATAAAATCTTAAATTACTACAGAAGACAATTCAAAACTGACTTTACTGGTGAGTTTGTTATTTTCATACCTATTGTCTGTGGTTGATTGAAAGGAGATTCTCATACTAGGACTCCAGACATGTAAACTGAGGAAACTAGAAAGACAGATTTATGCTCTTGCTCAGAAGTATGGCCTTAACAAAGTGAAAGCCCATTTTTAAAGTCAGGTTCACTGAAGCATAAGTTACATACAGTAAAATTCACCCTTTCAGGTATAGTTTCATGAGTTTTGACAAGTGTAAGCAGACGCATAATCACCAAGACCATCCCCCCAACACACACCATTTAAATAAATACTTGGATACCTGTTATCTTAACGTGAAGTATCCAACATCACCTCTTAGGCAATTTTGTTTTTTAAAAAAAGTTAAACTTACTAGAGGGGAGTGGGGAAGTATACAGGATAAAAGAGGTCAATTATGTAGTGACAGAAAGAAATTAACTATGGGAGGTAAACAGTATAAATGTATATATTCCTTACTGTTAAAATGTACAGCTGAAACTTGGATTTCGTTAACCAATGTCACCATAAAAAATAATTAATTTTAAAAGGAATTAAGGATTAAGCTGATAATACCACAAAAATGGAAAAGGCAAGTCTGGAAGGTGGAATGTGTTACAGGATACTTGTCCAGGCTATCGTCATTAAAACGACTGTTGCAGGTTATAAAAGACTTCAAAAAACAAACTAACAGTACCATTGCAAATAGAGACTTGAGTTATATGTCACCCAGATGCAACACATGGTCCTGAATTGGATCCTGGTTTGGACATAGAGATGTGGAGGGAGTTGCAGCGGGCATACATGGGGAAACTTTTTCTGAATGTAGACTGGAAATCAAATGCTAAAATAGAATTATTGTTAATTTCTTTATATTAGATGTAATAATATTTTGCTATGTAAGAAATCAAGCATTTTTGAGGTGCACATGGAAATGTTCATTGATAGTGTCATGCTTTCTATAATTTAAAATACTTCAGAAAAATTAAGAGTTGAAGGGAAAAAAAGGACATGACAGGGTAGCCAGATTCCATCACAAAAATTTCCAATTTTGTAACAGTAGGAAACTACAAAACTAAGATAACTCTAGGAGGGTGGAAAAGATTTACAATAAAAATGATTAAGCCCTAAAAATAAAAAGAGCTAAAAAGGCAAATCAGTCAAGTTCTCAATAAACTACTACTGAAAAATGTTTGGTTTTGCTTATGTTATACTTAGTGAAATGGAAAATAAAATTACCATGAGATATACCTATACCTATTAGTGTATCTCTTATCCCTTATAATACTATTGCACATAAATTCTTTTTCTGATATTGGTATTGGTACATCAGCTTTCTTTTGATTAGTATTTGTCTAGTCTGTTCCTTGATTTTCGACTCTTTTTAATGTCATTTTTTCATGACATGTATTCTTGAAAAAAGCTGATCTTTTCATACAATTTTGTAGTATCTTTTTAATATGTGAGTTTAATCTGTTTTCAATTACTGTGATTCTTCATAAATTTGGATGTATTTCTCATATCTTTTTCTGTGCTTTTTCTTTGCTTCTTTTTCCTCCTTTCCTTGTTTCTGGATTGATTGAGCTTCCTTTATTCCCATGTTTTATTATACTGGTTTGGGAGTTGCACACTCTGGTTCTGACATTTTAGTGGTTATGCTTAAATTTTTTACATGCCTTTTTTGAAGTGTAAAGTTAATATTTTTAGCATACTTTCAAATGGTATAAGAACCACAAAATGCTCCAACTCTGATTACTTCTTCCATCTCCTATATTTTCATTGTTTAGTATGTTTTTCCTTATTGTCTTGAAATCCCCTAAATAAGTCACTTTTTAACCAGCATTATTTATTTAGGTTTACCAACATATTTATTGATCTCTTTGATTACCACTGCTTCTTGCATCTTACTTTCCTTTGAGGTTCATTTCACTCATTACATTAGCAAAACTTTTAAACCCTACTACTAAAGAGCCTTCAGGGAAAGAAATCTATCCCACAATGCTGATGTCAGGATTAAGCAAAGTTATTTTTGTGAAAGTACTTTATAAGTTGCAAAACGCTGTAAAAGTATGAGATTTATTTTTTGTGTATTGAATGTTTTCAGAGGAGTGATCTGGTAAAGTGTAACAAAAACTATAAAAATGATCACACAAGTTCTTTAGCATAAGAAAATATTTTTTAAAATTATACAAAGAGGTTTCTAGTAGCATTGTTTATGATCGTGGAATACTAGAAATCAACCAAATGGTGAAGTAAATTGTGGCACATCAATTTCATATTATAGCAGGTAACCTTTAAAATAACAAGTAGATAGGGGAGGTGAACAGAATGTAAATATATATATATCTTACTGTTAAAATATACAGCTGAAACAACAGATTTCGTTAACCGTCGCCATAAAATAAATAAATAAAATTTTAAAAATAACAAGTAGATACATGAACGAGAAGTATTAATAAGCAAAAAAGATAAACATAAATTGTACATATTCATTGATTACAACTCTGTAAAGTTGTCTATGTGTTAGTAAAGATTGGAAGAAGTCATCAAAAAACTGATAGTTGCTAGGCCAAGAGGAAGAAGCTCTGTTAATTTTTCGATAATGTTATTTATTCAATAAATTATTTTAAAGACATGCTTGAGGATTGAAAGGATAGAAGTTAATATAGGGTCAAGAAAAGAAAGATGCTATCTTTTTACATTTAGTCACTATGAAAAATTTGCGACGTCATGCTAGTTGATTGATTAGAATCAGTTCATAGGAAAGTCATTTGACCTTAAATGACTACACAGTTAGTCAAAACCACAGTTATAAGTTTTTAAAAACAGGCTGCCAATTTGGAAGCCACTAATAGAGATAAAGATTTTTGGCAAAAGGATGTTACCCATTAATACAACTTTTCAACACTATTCAAAATCCTTTTTCTAAATTATATAATTACTAATAATCCTTTAAAATTCTGAATACTGGTTGCTAATTTCTTTCTGTTCTAAAATAAGGTAGGTTTTTAAAAATGCTGTGGTAGTTCACATTGGCTTGGTCTCTATAGCTTAGCCTTAACGCTTTGTTTTTTTTTGTTTTTTTTTTTTGTTTTTTTTTTAGGAGTCCCATCAAAGTTGTTTCTATTGCTGCTGCAGACTCCTTGAGTTTCCACAGTATTCATATTAATTTGCTCAATTAATACAACCAAGGGACTACTTATTCATTTAGTTATTTATTCAACAAACATGAGTTGAGTGCCTACAATAGGTTGGTCCTGGACAATGAAGACATCAATTAAATAAAATCCTTATTCTCAAGGAGCTCACAGTCTTATGGTGAAGTAAAAAGGTCCCCAGTGCATAGCATTTATGGGATACAAAGTCTCTTTAATAATAATAGTAAAAGCAATCATTAACTTTTTCAACTTATAATATTATTTTTAATAAACTTTATTTTAAATCATTTTAGATTTGTAGAGAGTTACCTTGCACCCAGTTTTCTCTGTTGTTCACACTAGTAGGGCACATTTGTCACAACTAAGGAACCCACGTCGGCACATTACTAGACTCCATAGGTTTTTTGATGGGGGAGCCCCTAGTTTTACCTACTATCTTTTTTCTGTTCCTGGATCTCATCCAGGATACCATGTTACATTTAGTCATCATGTCTCCTTAGGCTCCTCTGGGCTGTGATAATTTCTCAGACTTTGCTTGTTTTTGATGACCTTGACAGTTTTAAGGAGTATTGGTCAGGTATTTCATCCTTTAATTTTGGTATGTGTGATGTTTTTTCTCATGGTTAAACAGAGCTTCTGGGTTTTGGGGAAGAAGACCACAGAGCTAAAATGCCATTCTTACTACATCATATTAATAGTACAGGCTATTAACATGATTTACCATGTTAATGTTGACCTTGATCACCTGGCTGATCAAGGTCAACATTATAGATTTTTCTATTGCAAAGTTACTCCTCTTATCTCCTTTCCATGCTGTACTCTTTAAAATGAAGTCCCTGTGTATCCCCCACTTAAGGAGGGTTATGCTTTACTTCCCTGAGGGTGGAGTAAGTTACTTGGGATCTTCTTGCACAAAAGAATTAACTTAAACATTAACTTTTATTTGGAGTTTTACAGTAATCAAGTTCTTTCAAATATTTTATGGTCCCTGCTCTGGGAGAGTTTGCAATCAGGTTGGGGGAATCAGACTCAAAGGAAAAGTCAATGACTATGACAACAGTATAAGAAATACAATTTTGCACACCCCTCTTCACAGTAGGCTTATTCACAATAGCCCAAAGACGGAAACAATCCAAATGTCTACTGAGGGATGAATAAACAAAATGTGATATATTCAGACAAACAAATACTACTCCACCGTAAAAATGAAGGAAATTCTGTCACATGGATGAACCTTAAAAACATTATGCTAAGTGAAATAAGCCAGTAACAAAAAGACATACTCTGTGATTCCACTAATGTAAGTTACCTAGAAGAGTCTAATTCATAGAGACAGAAAGTAGAAATGTAGTTTCCAGGGATGGAGGGAGCGGGCCATGGGGAGTTGTTGTTTAATGGGCACAGAGTTTCAGTTTGCAAGATGAAAAGTACTCTGGAGATGGATTGCACCACAATGAATGCACTTAATGCCACTGAACAGTATACTTAAAATGGTTAAGATGTTAAATTTATGTTATATGTACTTTACCACAGTTTAACAAAGTTAAAAGAAAATATAATTTTGAATAGGCATATTTTTTTAATAACTAGCCCTCTGATAGGAACCCACAGTTATATTGTAAACCAGAGGCTGCGAAATGGCACCCTGTACGATTTTTAAGAATATGAACTGCTAACATTTGAAAATCAGGAAATCACACATAATAATTAGGATTTCTGGCTTCTTTGGAAAATTGGATGATCTGGTAACATAAGCCCAAGGGTGTCACATGGCAACAATCAGCTGGAGCTGAGCAGCACCTCCAGCTTTCGACAGGTCATACTGGCTGCAGTTTATTGTGGCCCCACCACCTTTGTCGTGTTACACCTCACTCATTTCACTCCTTTTCATAGCCAGCCAGTATAACTCCTAAAAATCAGGAGTGGTTGGTGAGTTTTCTGCTTAGTGAAGGGTGGTGCAGTGGTATCTCAATCCCCTGCCACTTAGATTACCCATGCAACCGTGTAATAGACGTTAAAAACCCAGAACTTGGCATACTTGAGGTACTAAAATAATAGGTCACCTGGCAATTCCTTTGAAACCTTCATCTAAGCCTACACTTCCTCAGATTAGCCCAATGGAGTCTGCGGAGAACCAGAGCAAACACTGTCACAGGGGAGGGAAGGCTCTTGCCAGAACCTAGCTTTGGTTCTAAGAGCGCCATTTTAAGAACAACTTGATCCAAGTCTACTATGATTCCCGCAGTCTCAAGGAAAAGAGCTTTCGAGTGTTCGTGATTCCTACTTGACTCCTGAAGTGAGCCAGTATTTCTCCCGCAGTCTCAAGGAAAAGAGCTTTCGAGTGTTCCAATAAGATGTGTCTAACCAAGAGTCTAAAACTTCAGGAAAACAAATGGTGCAGGAAAGCTGCCACTGGAGTTCTACATTCTTTATCCTACCTGTGCAGAGCTGTGAGTCCATGCATGTAAAAGGCATGTCTACCTCCCAGCTGTCTCTGCCTCTCCCACAGAACTCTAGCCAGCCTTGGAAAAAGGATTCTAGGTAGCAATTTGTGCTTGGTACCATCTGCCCTAGATGCTCGAGATCATCCTAAAATCGGGCTTCCAGGCTACCAACACAAAACCACTTTGGGGTGCTCACTGGAGCCCTCCATTAAACGCAAATGGCTTACAACTCCACTATGTGTGCTCAGGCCCGGGAAGAAGAAAGTATATGGTTTAGAAGGGGATCTCATTTGCCCCCTTCTGGGATTGCAAGGTCTGAGTCTTACACAAAGGCTGATTCCCCTGAACACACATATTCATACACAGTCTACCCAGGGTATGAAAGGATATCCCCATTCTTGTCAGACGTGAAAGAAAGGCCATGCTTGCATGTTGTATGGTCACGATGGATACTTATTGGTTGCCTTCCAAGCATCCATGTCCCTCTTACCTAGGACCCCAAATTTCTCAGGTATGCCATTTGGATGGGATGAAGCCCACCTCTAGCTGCAAGGAGAGAGAGCCAATCAGTATATACCATACCCCTGCCACCATTCAAGGGTGAACATGTGATCCCTCATTAAAAGGAGGCTGAATTCTAGGACTTTTGATTGAGCAATCAGAAAAGCACAGTTTGCTTTCTCCCATTGCTCATGAACAGGACCCACACAAACCCAGGAGTTTGAACATCATCTTGGGACCACATTGGGAGAGCTCCCTGAGAATGGAGTCAAGAAGAGCCACAAGGAAAACAAGACACAAAGACGTCTTTACACTGAACCATTTGGTTATATGAGCTAATAAATTCCCAGTTTGGCTTCAGCCAGTTTGGGTTTGGTTTTTGGTCACTGGCAACAGAAAGGATCCTAACTGAAACCCCAGTGAATACAACTTGACTCTGCTAAGTTTTGATAGTCTCTGCTCTAATCACTATCTTCTAACCAGTATTTTCAATTCCCTTTAAGATAGCTCAATCTAGCTAAAACCGTTATAGAAGTTAGTAGAACTGAAAGAAAAAAAAAATTCCTAATATTTATGTGTTTTAGCATAAATTTCTATTTAGTGGTTTACATTATACTTCTCTTTTTTACATACATCTTTTAAGAGGAAATTCAATCTTCTGACTTTAAGAAATGCAAATGTGGGGGAATGATGTATCAAACTAAAGATTGTCTTTTGTAACAGAAAATGCTTTGAGGGGGAGAGAATAGAGATTTTTGTTATTAAAAGATAAAATTATTTTTTTTTAACATATAGGGCATTGGAAACATTTGGTTTCACAATATGCCATTATTAGACATTCTCTATCTGATTGTTAGAATTATTCATTTCCTCAAAGAGAGAGAATAAATTGGGTATACACTCTTGTATGATACACTGTCTTTGCCCAACGCAAACGCTGAACGTTTCAGAGCAATGAGAATGCTTCTGCATTTGAGTTTCCTATCTCTTGGGGCTGTCTACATTTGTGCCATTGCTGTAGAAAGTCCCATGAATAGACTGGTGGCAGAGACCTTGACACTGCTCTCCACTCATCAGACTCTGCTGATAGGCGATGGGGTAACTTTCTTTTTGAGTCCTACAGTCTTTAAAAGGCATAGGTAATCATTCATGGTGGTTAACTTTTAACAAACTTTTATTAATAATGTAATTATGAGTGTTAGTAATAGATAATTGATAACCATATCACAAGTGTTTATTAAAAGTTATGAATGCTAGAATGCTTTAAAAATGAATGTATTTCCTTTCTTTTTCAGAACCTGATGATTCCTACTCCTGAACATAAAAATGTAAGTTAAATTATGATTTGATAAAATGATTTCATAAATAAATAAATTGCATATTTTAAGCTATACGGCATTATTTACCATTGGAACTATTTAATGTTCTGTAGTTTGTATTTATGTGTGTGGGTGGAAATGTATTTACTTATAAATATTAGGGATGACTTTACAACAAATAGAATCCATTAGACAAGTGGATCAGGCCTTTAAGGGATCTTGTCAGTTTTCCATCTCAAAGAGCCTCGAGTCAGGCATTCTTTCCAGAAAATTCCACCCTGGGTGACAGGTACCTCTTAGTCTCCATTCAACTCTAACTATCTACTGCTTTCTCCACTTTAATGTCTTTTTGAAAGTATTAGCAACTTAGGGTTATATTTTTGGGATCATGATCAGTAGACACTTAAATGTACAACAAATTATTAATACATATTAATAGTCATTTCCACATACTTAAATGATCGTGACATATAATGGAATTGTATACATTTGGAGCATGCTGTGGTGATATTAAAATGTAAAATACATGATTTATTAGTCTAAATAGAATAAATTACCAGCTAGAATTGGTAATTTCTAGCTGGTAACTGATATAAGATCAGTAATGTCAATGCATTACACTTCCTAAACATTTTATTTTTGATTAAGTACTTAATTTATATCATTTATAAAACTCCTCAGTAATTATATAAACCTCACCTCCTTTTGGAAATTACAACTCAATATGAATTGGTTTGCCACGTAGAAAAGGAGCAAGTAAGAAACTCTTTGGAGAAGGGAACCCATGTCAACACCACAAAACAAAGTCTAATTTTTTGGTCCCAATTTTTATACCTTGATTTGATTACTTATATTTTTAAAATCTTCCTCATTTAGCACCAGTTATGCATTGAAGAAGTCTTTCAGGGGATAGACACATTGAAGAATCAAACTGCGCAAGGGGATGCCGTGGAAAAACTATTCCAAAACTTGTCTTTAATAAAAAAATACATAGACAGCCAAAAAGTAAGTTAAAAACATGTAGTGGAAACTTTAGTGTATTTGTCTACTGTGCCTGTTTTTACATGAATGACAGTTTCCTACAATACCTTTTGTCTGTTCTTTTTCACAGAAAAAGTGTGAAGGAGAACGATGGAGAGTAAAAAAATTCCTAGACTACCTGCAAGTGTTTCTTGGTGTAATAAACACTGAATGGACAATGGAAAGTTGAGACTAAACTGGTTGATTGCAGCAAATGATTCTGGAGGAGAAGGATGTTTTATTGCAATGTGAATGAGGCCCAGCCATGGGTAGGCACTTCATGTTCAGTGTAATTAAACTTCCGAGGCAAAGTAGCAATTATTTCAGGCATACTGCTACTTTACTACCTCACATAGGCAGAAAGCATAAAAATAAAATATCTGAGAAATGTTTCAGATTTCAGAATCATTGAAGTATTTTCCTCCAGTTTGCTCTAGGCAAAGTAGATATAGACTTTTATTTAATGTAACATCCTGTAAAATGTTAACTTAATGTTATTTATGAAATGGTTAAGAATTTGGAACATTAATATTTATTTTGTGTTAGGCTATGTCCCAATAAAACAAAAATAAGAAACTGGTTCAATTTGTCACTGTTCTTTGTCTTAATCTTGAAATGAGCGCAATCTGTGTGAGAACAGGCTGAGTTTTGCAGAGGGTCTGCATGTGTGTCCACTGAGCACTGCCATCTCCCTGGTGGCAGAAGTCGCAGGGTTGCTAGGCACACCACAGGTGGAAGTGACCCAGCAGGACTTAGTGGGGATGGGGACAGCAACGACATGGGCAGGGGCTAAGCCTGGTTTCCTCTCCACAGTATACCCAGAACCTAGGATGGTGCCGGTTAAATGCCAGGTGATGAATGAATGAATGAATAAATAGGCCTTCCGGGACTGGCCATAAGATTAAAATGGGTTTCTAGGCTTCCCCTGGGAGGAGGGCAGTGTAGGAATCTGTAACTAGGTCTTGTCTCAGCCTAGGAGAAGAATTTGGCAGATCAATCTCACTGCTGGTTGGGGGAAGGAGTCAGGAATTCTCTGTGGAGCCCAGAGCCCTGTGGCCTGGGCGAGTTCTTCTTCACTTCGCCTGACATTGTGGCATAACAAAAGGGGCAGAAAAGCACTGGTGGGCAGTTATACTGGGAAGGCTGGATTCTAAAGGTCCCCACCATCCTGTGTTCTCAGGGGCAGAGAGACATCAAGCAGAACAACACTCCATCTGTCTGCTCATGCTTCTTAGTACCATAATTGGAGGTCCCTCTGCTTGAGAAAATTTCTCAAGGATCCAGAAAATATGTTCTTTACAATATATTTCAAAGCTGAGACTTGGAGGAGAGACCCAGTAACAATATTCGGCTATGTCACTGAGTCCTTCATTTGTTTACTGATCACAGGCTCCACTCTGTGCACTGGGGTACAGTTGTTGGTGTGTGCTGGAGGTCCTCACAGATGGTGCCATCATCCTGGGTATTTTCTGCATGGATTGCTTATGAGAAGTAACCACTCCTACCGTCTCTGGGCATGGGAGAGAGCAGTTAACATAGATTCCCAGGACAAAGGATCCAAGTCTTTCTGCATAACAAGAGGTGTTTTCCTTCCTGTGCACACCCAGGCATGGTGCTCAGCACACTGCCTGGGCCCCGGCCCCCAACCTGTGCACCCACCAAGGCCTCAAGAGCCGGGCCGATGAGGAGGAAGATGGGTCAGCATGCCACCATGCTGACTGCTCTAGAAACTGACAGGAAACAGGAAACTTGATTTGTAAAGAGACTGAATGTCAAGTTCAATCAATTCAGTAAATATTTATCGAGCTCCCAAATATTCGAGGACTATCTAGGGATCAGGGTTCATCAGTGAATGCAACAGACAAAATTCCCTGCCCTTGTATATTTATAGTCTCTTTCAGAAAAGGTAATTTTTCCACTTCTTTATCAAGGTCCAATATAGTTAATGTGGATTTAGGACTGGAATATCCTAAAGTCTCACTAATAAACTCTTACCAACCCATTAGGTCTCAGAGAAGCTTAAAGCAATCAGAACTGTATGCCACTAACCAAAATGGAAGTTCTTAGATGTACCAACAATTTTTAAGGCAGCAACTATGATTCTCCAGATGATTCAACCTTCCCTGTAGAAACAAAGCCACCTGGATGGCCCCTGGCCAGATGGAATAGAGTTTCCGCCAGTCATATCACCTGCCCCCTCACCCAGGCCTGACTACTGTGGGGTTCCAGAATTCAGGGCATCAGGGGAGAGGGATTTGGCGGGCTAACGGGTTATAGGGTTGCTTTTGTGAATCTTGTTTTTCCTTTCAAAAGTATTTCTCAATAACAGAGCATCTATTTTCACCCTGTCTTCGTGATGACACTATTATCGTCCAGTGGGAGGAGCCAGTGGGAGCTATTAGGCTGGTGTCTGGAGGAAGCTTCCCAAGAACACCTCAACATAGTGCATCCAAAGCCAAAGTCACTCTTTGCCCACCATCCTCATTCCTTGCAACATCCCAGAATGTGTCTGCCTTATGGTGCCGCCATATCCACAATTGCTTTTGTGATTCCCTTGGCAGACGACAAGAGTCACGGGTAATCACACACTCATTCTTAAATACCTCCACTCATACCTCATTGGTTTGCAACATCCCAGAATGTGTCTGCCTTATGGTGATTCCCTTGGCAGACGACAAGAGTCACAGGTAATCACATACTCATTCTTAAATACCTCCACTCATACCTCATTGGTCAGAGCAAGTCTCACTGCCATGAGTAACTTCAAGAGGCAGGGGAAATACCATTCTCTCATGTGCCCAGAAAAAGAAGACAATCAGAAATCTCGAAGAGTAGCCCCAATATCTAACACAATAGACTCTCAACAGATGTTCCCAGCGTTCCAGTGCTTTGCTGAGGAAGGGGAGCAAACCACCACTTACTGACCACCTACTCTGGGTTAGGACTTTCTTAGACACTTTATATCACTATCTCAGTTAATTCTAATCACAAGACAATGAGAGATACTGTTATTCCTCTTTTATGATATGGGAGCAAAGGCTCAGAGAGTTCAAATTATTGGCCAGGGTCACACAGTTAATATGCGATATAGCTGGGATTCAAACCCCAGTGTGTCTTATTCAAGCCTCCTGTAATTTCTGAGGATGTCTTATTCTCTCGGCCTTAAGAAATCAGGAAAGCAGACAAGATGACTGACCAGCACATTCAAGCTGACTATCTGTGGTCATAAACAGTTAGTGGTACCCTTCAGTGTCTGCAAGAGGAGGAAAGTAGGGGAGAGCATGAGTGGAGGAAGACAGAGGGCACGTCATTGTAGAATTCTATCTCTGCTGCCTGTTTTTCCATCCCACGTGGGTTAGAGGAGGCACAGGCACATTTCTTTGGTTTTGACATTATCTATCAGTTCACTAGATCATGAGGTCTGTTTTCTGTCAAATTATCTGCCTGACCCAGTGAGTAAGAAGAGAAGGCGATGCCTGGAACTAACATAATATTGTATGTCAACTGTAACTGAAAATTTTTTTTTAATTAAAAAAAGAGGAAGCTAATCCAGGTCCATAGGATTAGACCTGCAGAGATAGGAAAATCATTCAATTCAGCTGTAGTCACTGCCCTCATATTTTACTTAGCTCTGTAGCCCGTGCTATGGCGGTTACTAGGAAACCAAGGAGGCTTGCTTTCGGTGAGAATAGACCCTGCCCTTTCCGAAATAAGCCAATGAGAGCCAACATAATAACAACTTCAAAGTGAGATGCTCGGGGCCGAGGCCGACACACTGACAACTGGTTCCCAATAAATTGGACCATTCTTATGTCATCCCATAAACCTCGGTTATCCCAAATCAGCAACCAAATGATACATGCAGTCAGCCTGGGCAGGTGCTTGTTAAGCAATCCTCCCCCAAACACTTTTGCCCAGAGTCAAGTACAGAAGCCAAAAATTTCCATGTGACTAGCTACCTCTGAGCAGACAAGTCAATGCTCAGAGCCGGGAAACAGCCCCACTCCCTTCCTTCCTCTCAGTACAATGCAAGATTTGCTTCTAGACAAGATCGGCTCAGCCCCTGGCAACCATGCACCAGGGGGAAATGGCTCAGGTGCCTCTGAAATCTGAACAAACACTCAGAGGGACAGAGGGAGCCATCTGACTTGGCCACTTAAACGAGGGGAAGACCTCAACCCTCACCACTATTGTATAACTGCGAAACTTCCTGCAGAGCCTTCGAAGAGCAAATTTCCCTCAGCCCAGTCCAGTCCTGCTCTGCTGACAAACTAGCAGGGTGATATAAAGGTTGAAGTACATGAGACGAGGTGAGTTCAGGGTCTTTCAAAGTGGCCGTACCATTTTTGCAGTCCTATCAGCAATGAATGAGAGTTCCTGCTGTTCCACATCCTTGTCAGCATTTGGTGTTGTCAGTGTTTCGGATTTGGGCCATTTTAATTTCCTAATGACATATGATGTGGAGCATCTTTTCATATGCTTATTTGCCATCTGTATATCTTCTTTGGTGAGGCATCTGTTCATGTCTTTTGCTCATTTTCTAATCAGATAAAACCATTTTAAGATGAATAAAAACTGAGAGAGCTCATTACTACTA
Source organism: Pteropus alecto (assembly GCF_000325575.1). Lineage (NCBI taxonomy): Eukaryota > Metazoa > Chordata > Mammalia > Chiroptera > Pteropodidae > Pteropus > Pteropus alecto. Next base: position 11,219,398 of record NW_006443124.1, read on the forward strand.
AACTCTCACTAAAAGGGCTTTGATAGATCATACTTCTGGAAGGAGAAAATCATTTCAGAAGAAATGCAAGAAGGAATTATACAGTTGCTGTTTTATATAGGATGATGTTACCTTCCTCCAGAAATGATTTACTTTACTTCTAGTAAGCAATTAGGGTAAGAGCAGATCATCTTAATGTAGTCTGAGATACAGTTGATAAAAAGCTGGGTTTTGGTTTTAAAAGACTGTTCTATTTTGAGTTGGTTCTTAGTCTTAGAGTAGAACTCTTCAGGGGCCGCAGTGGAAAGCCTGGAAGCAATTATAGAAACCCCTCCTGGTTGGGGGCCCTGAACTTCCATTTTTGTTCCTTCATACCCATGAGATGTCTCCAAACTCTACTCTGCTTTATCTGCAGTCCCTCAGCCACAGCTTTTCTCTTCACTTCTCTATTGCTCAGCTTCTCAACCTCTAGACCACAGCTTAACGTCTCAAGGCTAAAAGCTATGCCAACTGTCAGGATTGCTTCTAAGCGTTCCTTCTAAGAACTTGGTCTCTTAAGTTTTCATTGCCATGTTAGCTCTCTGAGTCTTTCAAAGAGATTTTAAAACAATTTGACAAAGCTTTCCTAATTGACATTAGCTGGAGAGCTAGTCTCTACAAGATAGTCTGCCATAGCCCGAATTGAAACTCTGCTTCTGGTTTTTGCAGAGGCCAGAAGTAAATGAATGGGAGTGTGAGAGGGGCCACTGCTCCTGCATGTTCAAGTCTTTCATGGTGGCAATCATCCAGGAATACAGCAATGCCTTCAATTTACTATCTTGACCAGGGTCAATGGAGTTTCAAGGCCTTCCACTTAATCCTTACCTCATAGATCAGAGAACCCATATGATGGTTCTCCCAGGTGTTAGGAATGTTTATACTATTTATAAAGAACTAGAAAAATAATCACAGGATATAAAAAAGATTTATGTCACAGCTCCCTTTATCTCTTACCCTATATAAGTTTTATTCTAACCAGAAAATCATGATGGCATTTGGGTTTGCCAGGTGTCAGTGACAGCTCAGACTTCATATACACCAATCTTTGAAAGTCCAAGAATTTCCTTTGCTAGTGCTTGGTTATTCTGATGATGGCTCTAGATCTCTTCAGTAAAGAATTGAAGAACGTTTACTGCATGTTGGTGCACTAGGATTGTAGGGTCCTCCTGTTTAATGAATGGACACTGGGTGTATAAATGGCCTTAGATCTGAAAAATGAGCAAAGGGCCTGATTTTTCATTGCGGTGGTTGATATCAGGCCTCTGAGCACAAGCTCTTGATTCTATCTGACTAGAAAGAATCATGAATAGCATGTTGAATAGCATGTTGATTGATTATCTACCTCTCTTGCTGCTAGGAACACTTTAATGTATTAACCACCACAATCTAACCCTGAGGGTCAAAGATCAAGGCACCCTGAGTGCTACTAGAACCTTGATGCTCATTGTAGTCATTATGTCCACATCGCCTCTAATGGTAAAGTGCGGCCAACCTGGCTTCTGCCATTCTAGGGTTCCCACCTTGCCCAGTTGGCATTAGGGAGCCATGCCAATGGCAGCATTCCCCACCTTTAATCCAGCTCACAGCTTTGCACTGATGACGGTTTCGCCTAACAAGTGCATCTCTCGCCGTGTTAAAGAAAGGTGTGTTCTCTAGGCCATTCAGGGAACGTAGTCAGATAGTGGGTTCTCAGACTACATGCAGTAAATCCATTTAGTATTTCTACTTCTCAGAACTATCTGCTCCCTTCTTTAACTATAGAAAGGAAGTTCTGGCATCTCATTTCATATTCTGTAGGCCAACATCAGGATCAGCCTTCAAAGAGCCATTCCAGCAAACAGGATCAACTCCAGGTGTTGTTGCCAAAACATTAAGTCCCGAGTCATAGGGAACAGCTCCGTATTGGTGAATTCAACTCTACTCAACTCTATATTCTTCTGAACTAACTGCCTCAGCATCCACTCTGCCATGGATTCTGACAGGACATATTAGAGAGCTCCTGCAGGCCCTGTTCTTCTCTGCCAGTACCATCTGTCAGTTACAAAGCTATTGCCTCCCAGCTTTAAACCCACCTTTTTTATTTTTCGATCCCTCCAGCTTGTGGGTCACTGCCTCTGGGGCAGGGTCTTGGTTAGGCCTGTCTCTGCCTATCCTTCCCTTCTCGGTGCATCTCTCTTGTCTTTTGTTGTGGACATGTTGCTCCCCTAGTCCTCAGATCCTTTTCAGAGGAAGATTACTCCATATGCAGCTGGAAACTTGTTGTGTTCCTGAGAAGAGGTGAGTTCAGGGTCTTCTATGCCATCATCTTGAACTCTTGCAATCCAACGACCCATCTTCCATACTCTGCTGGAACTGGATTCTTAAGACCAATTTCTCCTCTGCCAGGTGACGCTCTGTTAGGTTCTGTCAACAGGAGTGCTAGACTAGGAGGCTGGAGGAAGGGGAAGGGACTTGCTCTGTCCTATTTGCCTTCTCCTCCCTATTTTTGTTTCCTAGTCCTGCCTTTTATGTCCCTATCCCTAACCGTAGCATTAACCCTGGCAGCAGCAGTTGGTTCCAGGAGCAGCAGTTGATCACGGTTTGCACTTTCCCCAACATCCATGGAACCAACCTTCGCATATCTCATTCCCCTCTGAGACCCTAACACCAGCCGACCAGCACCCCCTCAGAGATCTGAATCCCAATCAGTCAATGTCTCAAGGCAAAAAGCTATGTCAACTGTCAAGATCACCTCTAAGCAGAGCAGTGGCCGCTCCAAAGAGGTCTGCGTTTCACAAATCCTTTCCTCCAAGTTTCTAAGTTTTAATAATTCTGACCTTTTCCCTTTGATCCCCAGCCATAGGGGTGGTAGCTGATTCCTAGAGTTGCCACTTTCATAATACCTTAATTGTTCCTTTTTTGTCTTTCCAGTTTTTCAATACCTACTTAACAATTATTTATATTCAATTCTCTTTGTTAAAATAACTGGTAAAGTTTCTGTCTCCTGACTGGGCCTTAATTGATACAAATGTTCTGAAATGTGACTCAAATTATTGGCTTGGAGGCAAGGAAGGGTGTTCGGGGAGGGTCACGAGCAGAACAAATGTCATCTTGTGAAACATGTATTTCAAGAGAAATAATTATTCTGCCTCCAAGCAAGAAGATACTCTACTTTGGCAAGGGAAGAGTGCTGCTCTGCCAGTTAAGGATAGCTTGGAAGAATGTGCAGTTTCAAGAGTTTCAGGTTTTTACACTCAAATGTCCCTATCTCGGGTCTCATGGCCCTACCCTTTTCCTATAAGGGCCTCGACTGGGACATAGGAGAGTGACAAAGGTGCACCGCTAATCTCCTTTGAAGTTCTATGAAGACCAGCACAGTGAACAGACGCTGAGCCCAGTATTCAGCTCAGTCTGCCCTGTGGCTGCAAGAGATAAGGGTCTCCTTTAAAGTTACCACAGAAGTCTTATAGCACTCAGAGAGAACCTTAAATTGGAATCAGACTGCCCTGAGCCTATCATTCACTTTTGGTGAGATCTCTGGTGCTGTCAGAAGAGTCACTGCACTCCACAGTCCTTGTAATTAATGTGGTCCTCATATATCCCAGCCATTTCATCTTCCTTTGCCTTGCTCTTCATCTGCCCTTCATCCAAAATAACCTGGGTTAAAAGCTTAAGAAATGGAAAAGCCACAAAATGCCAGAAGTTACCGCCAATCTACTATTCTCAGCCAGAGGTTCCTATTACTTTAGAGAGGTGAGCAATCCAACTACAAAATTTCATTCCAAGGGTTTGTTATATCTGATAGCAACTATCATAGCCAAGTTCTCTTCAGGAGGCTGAGCCTGAGGCAAGGATTAAAGTACTGACACTTTATTGGAGCATTATGAGCCTAGGTCGATGAGGATGAGGAGAAGAGGGAAGTGAGGCAAGAAAGATGTCCGGCAATGTGATGTGACACATCAATATGATGTGGACGCAGCTTCACACTGAGGTATGAAGAAACATGGCAAGTCTCTCAGCAGATATGTTAGTCCATTACATGGAAGTGTTGAAAATAAAAAGTGTAACTTATGATGCAGAGAAAGAACAAAGGAGAGGGTAACTTACATGTCAGTCTCTTTTTTCTCTCTCATATTTCATTGGTCAAGGTTTAATCCATTGACGCTTACTTCCTGAACTTCCAGACTGTATCATCTGGTCATTGGCAGCCACATAAGAAACCAGACCCCATTTCACACAGTGTGGCATTTCATCTATGTTCGGAAGTGAAGGGGCGACTTTGTGTGGGTGGGATGCTAACTGAAAGAGGGAGAGAGAGAAGGAATTGAAGGAAATCTGAGAAGGCAGATTGTGGCCAATACAAATAAATATGTGACCAATACGAATATAAATTACAAAAATTGATGTAAGAAGACAGGGTTTTATCACCATTAAAGAAATGGAATTAATTATTAAAATAAATCTTCCCACAAAGAATATACAAAGGCTAGACAATTTTATAGGTGAATCCTCCCAAACTTTCAAGTAACCAATAACTCCAAATATATACAAACTTACAGAAAACAAGCAAAATGGATATTTCTCAGTTCATTTTGTGAAGTTAACATATATTATAGTAAAATCAGAGGAGGACGGTGTAAGAAAATTATGACCTTATATTCACTCATGAACATAGACATAAAAATTGTAAACAAAATGTTATCAATCCAAAACCAGCAAGTATAGAAGGATATTATGGTAGCCCTGGATACTATTAACTCCATTTCTATTAAAAACTGTGACTGAAGGTCCTGGCTTTGCAATACGATTATAAATAGACTAATTAATATCAGGATTGTAATAGAAGAAACAAAATTCACATATACACATAGATATATGTATAATGCATATATATGCATATGATACAATATGACAAAACTAAAACTCAAAAGAATATAGAGTCAGTCAAATGATTAAAGAGAATAAAAGTTTAGCAAGTTGCTGTATCAATACACAGAATCAATTAGTGTTACGTATCGCCAACAAATAGAAATGTAACGTTAAAGTTATTTATAATACTTACAAAAAGTGAAGTGCCTAAGAACAAAGCTAAAGAAATAATGGGAAAATGATTTAAAACTTTATTGAAAGACTTTAAAGAGGACCTTAACAAATGCAGAGACCTACTACGTCCATGGATAGGAAAATGCAATGCTGTCATTTGGAAACTGACCTATAAATTCAGTGTAACTATTATCAAAATCTCAATTTTTTTTATGGTGCTTACTAAGCTGATTCTAAAATGTATACGGAAGACTGAGGGTCCAGGAGTGGCCGATACAATGCTAAGGAAGATCAAAGTGGGAGAACTTGAGTCGCTAGATACCAAGCTCTCATAATCAGGTCAGTGTGGTACTGACATGGGGTAGAGCAGTGGTTCTCAATAGAGGGTGATCTCCACGCCCTCTCACCCCCAAGAATATTTGGCAATTTTTGATTGTCACAACTGAAGAGGACGGAGGGGATGCTACTATCATCTAGTGGAAAGACGGCCGGGATGCTACTAAACAATATACAGGACAGGCCCCATGACAAAGAATATTCCCATTTAAAATGTCGATAGTGCCAAGGTTGAGAAATCCTGGGGGGTAAAGATAGAGTGATAAAAACTAATTAAAAAAAAAAAAAGAAAATATGACCTTGGGGTGGGCGTATCCAGCCAAGAACAGCCGGAACACTCATATTGGGTAACTTGAGGAGAGTTTATTTAATAAAAAGACCATTATGAAGGTGAGAACAGGGTATAGGGAAACCACGAGGGAAAATGCTGTCCTCTGGGGCTAATAGGAGCTATAATAGGACAGGGAAAAGTTACTAAAACTCAGAGATACAGAGGGCTGTGCAGAGAGGGCCACTAGTAGGAGCTGAGACCTTCAGTCAAGGGACACAGCCAGCCTACAGCAACCTTGCAAGGACGGAGCTGGGAGGACAAATACTCTGACTTCATTTACCTTTGATGGCCTGTCAGTACTCTTCATGGCCAAACTCGATGGGGAATGTATGAGCTAAGAAGTTATTAATGTGGTCCAGACAGGTCAGACTCCCCAGACATAGAGAAGGCTAAAGAAGGGTCAAGAGTGGATCCGAGGAGCAGACAGGAGCTCTCCAGCACAAAAGGAATAAATAAAACCCCCAAAGCACAGATTATTGAGGAAAAGATCAATACATTCAACATCCATCAAATTTACTATTAGGACAGTGAAAAGACAAGCCACAAATATTTGTATCACTATAAATGACAAAGGAGTAGTTTCCAGAATGTGTGACAAAGTCCTCTTAATCAATAGGAAAAAGATAAATTACTTACTAGAAAAAAAATTTTAAAGTAAATGACATGAATAAGCATTTCTTAGAACAGGAAACACAGATGGCCAAAAAACATGTAAAGAGATGTTCAACCTTGTTAGTAGTCAGGGAAATGCAAAATTAAACCACAATGAGATAACATTTCCCACCTACCAGACTGGCAAAAATTTAAAAGTCAGATATTACAAGTCTTGCCCAGGATGTGAAGTAAAAGGAATTCTCACGCGTTGTGCACAGGTCAGCAAATGGGTGCTTTTGAAATGTAGTGCCTAGTAAAGTTGAAGATGTGTGTATTCTATGACCCAGAATTTCAATCTGGTGTGTGTTTTAAAGAAATTCTTGCACATGTGCATCAGGAGATATAAGCAAGGGTGTTTCTAACAGCATTGGTGTTTATTTTTTTAAACTCATTTTAGAATAATTTTAGAGAGAAATTGGAAGAGAGTACAGGGCAATCCCATGTACTCGACACCCAGTTTCCCCTATTATTAACATCTTGGTGTGGCATGTGTTACATTAATGAACTAATACCGACATATTATTACTAACTAACGTCTATATCTTATTCAGATTTCCTTGGTATTTACTTATCATCCTTTTTGCGTTATTGATTTTAATAGCTAAAACTGTGGGGTGGACTGTAAATATTCATCACTGTAAAATAGATAAATAAATTGTGGTTTATTCATTCATTGGATTAAAGTACATACAATAGAGTAAATGAATATACAGCTGTATTGTTCAACATGGATGAGTCTGAAAACATTTTTGAACAGCAAAAGTGAGTCTTAAATATATCCAACATGAT
>NW_006443124.1:11228260-11253820 GCF_000325575.1 Pteropus alecto
ATTTTGCAATTTTTGATTGTCACAACTGAAGAGGACGGAGGGGATGCTACTATCATCTAGTGGAAAGACGGCCGGGATGCTACTAAACAATATACAGGACAGGCCCCATGACAAAGAATATTCCCATTTAAAATGTCGATAGTGCCAAGGTTGAGAAATCCTGGGGGGTAAAGATAGAGTGATAAAAACTAATTAAAAAAAAAAAAAGAAAATATGACCTTGGGGTGGGCGTATCCAGCCAAGAACAGCCGGAACACTCATATTGGGTAACTTGAGGAGAGTTTATTTAATAAAAAGACCATTATGAAGGTGAGAACAGGGTATAGGGAAACCACGAGGGAAAATGCTGTCCTCTGGGGCTAATAGGAGCTATAATAGGACAGGGAAAAGTTACTAAAACTCAGAGATACAGAGGGCTGTGCAGAGAGGGCCACTTGTAGGAGCTGAGACCTTTAGTCAAGGGACACAGCCAGCCTACAGCAACCTTGCAAGGACGGAGCTGGGAGGACAAATACTCTGACTTCATTTACCTTTGATGGCCTGTCAGTACTCTTCATGGCCAAACTCGATGGGGAATGTATGAGCTAAGAAGTTATTAATGTGGTCCAGACAGGTCAGACTCCCCAGACATAGAGAAGGCTAAAGAAGGGTCAAGAGTGGATCCGAGGAGCAGACAGGAGCTCTCCAGCACAAAAGGAATAAATAAAACCCCCAAAGCACAGATTATTGAGGAAAAGATCAATACATTCAACATCCATCAAATTTACTATTAGGACAGTGAAAAGACAAGCCACAAGCCACAAATATTTGTATCACTATAAATGACAAAGGAGTAGTTTCCAGAATGTGTGACAAAGTCCTCTTAATCAATAGGAAAAAGATAAATTACTTACTAGAAAAAAAATTTTAAAGTAAATGACATGAATAAGCATTTCTTAGAACAGGAAACACAGATGGCCAAAAAACATGTAAAGAGATGTTCAACCTTGTTAGTAGTCAGGGAAATGCAAAATTAAACCACAATGAGATAACATTTCCCACCTACCAGACTGGCAAAAATTTAAAAGTCAGATATTACAAGTCTTGCCCAGGATGTGAAGTAAAAGGAATTCTCACGCGTTGTGCACAGGTCAGCAAATGGGTGCTTTTGAAATGTAGTGCCTAGTAAAGTTGAAGATGTGTGTATTCTATGACCCAGAATTTCAATCTGGTGTGTGTTTTAAAGAAATTCTTGCACATGTTCATCAGGAGATATAAGCAAGGGTGTTTCTAACAGCATTGGTGTTTATTTTTTTAAACTCATTTTAGAATAATTTTAGAGAGAAATTGGAAGAGAGTACAGGGCAATCCCATGTACTCGACACCCAGTTTCCCCTATTATTAACATCTTGGTGTGGCATGTGTTACATTAATGAACTAATACCGACATATTATTACTAACTAACGTCTGTATCTTATTCAGATTTCCTTGGTATTTACTTATCATCCTTTTTGCGTTATTGATTTTAATAGCTAAAACTGTGGGGTGGACTGTAAATATTCATCACTGTAAAATAGATAAATAAATTGTGGTTTATTCATTCATTGGATTAAAGTACATACAATAGAGTAAATGAATATACAGCTGTATTGTTCAACATGGATGAGTCTGAAAACATTTTTGAACAGCAAAAGTGAGTCTTAAATATATCCAACATGATTCCATTTATAAAAAGGTCAAAAAACAGACAAAATAGAATCATATATAATTTGAGGACATTTACATATGTGATCAAACTATAAAAATAGCAAAGAAATGATTAACCACAGAAATCAAGATATTGGTTACCTCTGGTGGTGAGGGGTGAAACATGATGAAAGATACACCTTCACAGAGCCAAGGTGGTGAACACATGGGTTTATATTTTCTTATGTTTTAAACTGTACATGCAGGTTATATTTTCTTTTGTAAGTGTGATACGTTTCACAATAATAATTTTAAAAGCTCTTATCCCCTTGCTCCTCACACCCCACCAAAGCTTATTTTCCACACAGTGTTCATCCTCTAGAATTTTGGCCTAAGGGAAAGGTGATGAGTTAGAGTTAGAGCAAACAGGAACCCAGCCCTCCATCCGCAAACCAAAGAAATGCGATCATGTCTCTTATCATCCTTTCAAATCCCACCACACATCAGGGTTCTTCCTGTTTCTCAGAAGCTGAAAAAGGTGCTGACATAATGTAATGAGTGGAAGCGAGGCTGTTCACAAAGATCCACCCAGAACTCTGGGTATCACCCCAATGGACAGGCTAGACTCTCAGCTGTGGTCAGAAGCAAAGGCCAAACTGAGGCCTCTAGGCAGGGAATGACCCCAGGTTTAAAGGTTCATGGAGCAGGTGACTCTTGCTGTAAGAACAAGAGACCATCATCATCTTCCCCAAAATATGCTTTCTGCAATAGTAAGAGGCAACTTCTCAGCAGATCCCTTTGCCCAGGCACTGCTGGGCTCTAGGCGTGGGACTCCAGCTGGGGCCTGGGGAAGTCTGCCAGCACTGGTGTGCTCAGATTTCTCTACGTGCAGCCCTTTCTTGTCTGTTCACTTGGTTATTTATCCGTTCACCCAGCACCTACAATGTGTCAGGCACTGACCACTTGTCAGGGAACAGGATATAGCCCTGTTCTAGCAGCACAACACCCAGTAGAGGAGTCAGACAATGAACAAATAAAACCACTGTAAATTGTGCTAAGTGCTGTCAGGAAAGAACAGACAAAGGTAAAGATAAAATAACCCAATGCCAAGGCATTAAGCATGAAAGCCAGGTTGCCCAGGTTCAAGTTTTGCCCCCAACACCTATACTTTGGGCAAATTAATTAACCTTTCTAGCCTTCGGTTTCCCTTTCTATAAATTGGAAGCGATAATTTGACCTACTGAATAGAAATCATTGAACATTTAAAAAAATATTTATTGAGCACTTCTACGTGTCAGACACTAAGGGTTGGCAGTAGTAAAGACGACAGGCAAAGCCTTGTGCTCAAAGTGCTTACATTACAGTGGAGGAAGGGTCACTGGATGAGCAAAGGCCATTCCAGATAGTTATAGGGCTAGGGACTGATGTGATAGAGAGAGATTAGGGAGGGGCTGGGGCACAAGGGCCCCCTTATATGTTAGGGAATTCCTCTCTGAGGTGAAGGAGCCAGCTATGTGAAGTCTGGGGGAAAGGAGAGCTAAACAGAAGGAATTAGTAAATATGAAAGTCCTGAAGTGGGAATGAATTTGGTGTGGTTGATGGACAGCAGGAAGGCAGCATGGCTGGAGCACAGCACCTGGCGGGTAGGAAATGAGGCTAGGGAGGGAACGGAGGGCCTATGCAGGCCACAGAGGGGACTTTGCATTTTTCTAGTAATAGGAAGTCACCGAAGGTTTGAAGCAAAGGAGGACATTATCTGACTTATGTTCCTTAAAACTCCTTTGCACCTGTGTGGAAACAGACAATGGTATCAACCGGAGAACTAGGGTTCCTGTTCTTTAACATCCAGGGGCTTCCCCACTGCGGTGAATTTTCCTCTTCTCCACCCCCTTTTTCATTCTTTCTTTCTCCAACCTTTTGCCACCTTGCCAGCTCCCCTCCTTCCTCGTCCAATTCCAGTTCATTTCTAAAACAGGGCAATTTCGCACATCAGCGCATTGTTCACCTGTGGACCCAAGATCTCAGCTCCCTACCCCCCTCTACTGGCTGACCCAGGTATTTCTCCCAAATATTCCTACTAAAGCGGATTCTGTGAACGGCTGCAAGGCTGTCATTGAAGCTCCTGCACGCACAGTGGTTTTAAGAGTTTAAGGTGCTTAAGACATATCAGAAAAATGAAGCATGTCTGACATGGAAGCCTGGGCTGAAGGAAGCCAAGCTCTGTTTACCGTCCCGGGGCTGAGGCAGTTTTCTAGAGTGTACACATGCCCCGACACTGCCCTCTGGTGGCTGACACATGTTAATTCTAGAACCGCCTGGCCCGACCTGCCTTCCCAGCATTATCCCCCAATGACCCATCCATCCGCATGGACAGAGCTAGCTCCTCGGACCGAGTTCTGTATTCTGAACAAGAAGCCATTCGATTTCTGGCGGGGGTGGAGGATCAACCTTGGTGACAGCAGTGGCCTGAGTCCGGTCAAGCAGAGAGGTGTAGAGGACCTACAGATTACCACCCTTGGTCCCAAGTCCTTCTCTTGACCACTCCATGCCTCACAGCTTCTTACACCCCACCCTAAACATTGGACCAGTGAGCAGCAAGAACAAACCCAGGGAACAAGGCGACTCTGGCCAACCGGCACTGACAGAATTGGAATTGTGTCAGAAAATCACTTTTTAGCTCATCTCCCAGGCCCACACCAGTGTTTGCTCTGTGGGGAAAGGGGAGCTGTCTAACTCAACCCTTAGTCCCTAGCACAGTGCTGGTAATCCATACATATCAGATGGCAGAATGAATGGGCGGAGGAACGAACTAGAACTAACGTAATGAATGTGCTTCACTCCCTCCCTCTTGCCTCTTCATCCTGCCCCAAGTGCCCCAGGCTGGAATGTTGGGCTCAGGCCACAAGTTCTGACCAGCCTTTTGTGGATTGTGGTTTCAATGTTAGTTCATTTTTAAAGCCTTTGCAGTGCTGTTTAGTTTGTCCCTTATGTGCCTCTCCAGTGGTCAGTGTGAGAACAGGGTGGTAGTTGATCCTTTAATTCAGTTTTAGGTATCTGGTATGCTACTTAGGATCAACTCCATGTATTCTCAGCGTGTTAGCCTAAGAGTTTATGAACAACTTTCCAGGGTCAGTTTCCTGAGTTCCTCCTTCTCCACAATCTCCCTGGTTCTTTGATGTTCCCTGGGGCTTCTCTTATTGGTTCTCTGGTCAAAAAACTGAAGTTTTAGTTACTTTGCTCTGCTGTGTACTTTCTGCAACTATGCCCTCACCCGGGGCCAAGCGGCAAAAGGAGGGAGAGAAAAAGAGAGTGTGCGGGAGTGAGCAACAGGATTTTTCCCAAACTGTTGGGACTCCTCCAATCAGTTTCTGTCTCTTAGAGTTTTAGGCGCCTGCAAGCCTCAGATGCCACTGCAGCAAGAACGTTAGGGGGCTGGAGCATGAGAGAATAAAGAAAATTTATGTAAGGGAGTGCTTCCTTCCTCCCTTTGAGCATTAAGATTTCCTTTCCTGTTCTTCAAACTAGAAGGAAAGGGCTTTTCCTGGAGTTTTCACTGTCTGTGCCCTGTTGCCGACGTTCAGCTTTCAGGCTGCTCTGAGTCCAGCCCAGGGAGAGAAAATGGGAAACTCACCCCCAGTGCAGGGGTACTCCAAATTCTGATTTTCTTCCTCAATTCACCTGCTACTATTTGCTCATCAGAATCCCCCATGCACTCTGTCCAGGTTTTATTGTTGCAGTTAGTAGGAGAGACAGAGTGGAATATGCTTACTTCACGATACCCAGTTCATTCCTTTTTACCACCCAGTGGTGTTCCATTGTACAGCCACACTGCAGTCTGTTTATCCATTCTCTTGTTGATGGTTTTTGTTGTTGTTTCCAGTTTTTGCTTATTACAAATTAAGCACATAATTTCATTTATTTTAGGTAAATACCTACGAGTGGGAAAGCTAGGTTATATGGCAGGCATATACATTTTTTTATTTATTTTTATTTTTATTTTTCAGGAAACTGCCAAAATGTTTTCCAAAGTCTTGGTATCATTTTACATTCCTGCCGGCAGATCAGCAGCATTCTTGGGGCTCCACATCAGCAACCGACACTGGGCAATTAGTCTTTTTTATTTAGCCTTCCAAGTGGATGCGCAGTGGTGTTTCAGTGTGGTTTTCATTTGCATGTCCTTAATGACTAATGATATTGAGCACCTTTACATGTGCTTATTTGCTTGTATATCTGTATATCTTCTTTGGTAAAATATCTCTTAAAATCTGGCCATTTAAAAATAAGGAGACAACTCTCTTTATTGAATTGCAAGCATTTTTTATATCTAAGTCCTTTATTTGATTTGCAAGTATTTTCTCCCAGTCCATAGCCACAACGTTTTATTCATCTCTGTTTGGCTTCCTGTCCATATGCTGCCTGAATCCACTTCCTGTTATTTCCAGCGATATCACCACCACCCTGGTTCATCTCTCCTGGGATGTCTTCCTACTCTGGACTCCACTAAGGCCTCCTTGTTTCCATACTTGCAGAAAGACTTGGACTGGACCACAGTCCGGTCTGCAAGCAGCAGCTAGCGAGCAGTTAAAAATGCATAATGCATCATTGCGTCTTCCTGCACAACATCCTTCAAAGGCTCTCCATTCCCTTGGCATCAAACCCAAGCCCCTGACAATGGGCTCCAAGTGCCTCCACATTACCTGATTCCTGCCGATCATACTAGCCCCATCTTCTATCACTCTCTCCCTTGCCCACCATGCTGTGGCCATAATGATCTTTTTCTTCAAATATACACAGAGCTGTTCTTCTCAAGGCCTTTGTACTAGCTCTTCCCTCTGCCTGGAGAACTCTTTGCCTGGGTACTGCTCTGCACATCACTCTTCCATCATTTAGAAAGTTAAAATGTCACCACTTCAGAGACATTCCTTGCACATCAAATCTAGAGTGGCTACCTCCATATCATGCTATTTTCTCTGGAGAATCATTCTCACACTATGACACTTGCCCTATTGTTTATTCCCTGCCTCCACCAGAATGTACGTTCCATGAAAGCAAGACTTCATCTTGTTCATTTCTATATCCCTAGTATCTAGAGCCATGCTTGGCACACAGCAGTCTCAATAAATTCTTGTTGAATGTCTGTGACTACAGAACCCACCTCTGTGCCTGGCACCAGGGCATAAAGTGTTTGCTGTCAAGTAATCCATCCCCATGGCACCAATGATCAAAAAGCATCCCTGGGCTACAAAAGGGAGAGAAAAGACATACGTGATGGAAAATGACAAGAGAAAATTCACAGGAGAGCCTAAATGGAAAGATCAATTCCTCTAGAAGTGTTTTGAGACCTTGTGACAGAGTTGCATGTCCCTGGCTCTGGAGTGGGCTCCTACCCAAGGGATAGCCTTACCTTGGTTGCTGGGGCTGTTGGGCCACAGAGAATGCACAGGAGGCAATGGTGCAGTTGGCGAACGCGGCCTTCAGGCCTTCAGGCCTTCACAAGGCCTGCGTGCAAAAAAATGAAACCCTTTGACCTCATCTGCTGTTTACTCTGCTCTGGTACCTCCAGTATCTGCAAGTGGGTTTCCCAGCCCACAATCCTCAGCATGGTGGCTTAGCCCTCCCACGAACTGGAGACAGCTTGTTGCTCCCATGGCTCCCCACCTCTCTCAGGTCATGTGGCACTAGGCCTGCTGGCTGAGCATGGCAGCTACGGTGCGTGGACAGTGTTAACACACAGTGCCAGTTTCTCCTCTTCATGGACTCTCCGCAGGCCTCATCTCTCCCTGAGCCAGGTAGGTGAGGGGCCTGAGGAGTCTCCAGGACACCACCCTGGTGAATCAAGACAGTGGCCAGGGCCACCTCTGGGACATGGTGAGGAGTGCTTTCCTGAGCACCAGGCCCTCACCGAGTCCTAAAGAGTAGCAACCACCCTCACTGTCCTGAGGGTAGAAGTTTCCCTGGAGTCAAGACTCCTGCCTGGGACCCCAGGAGCCAGCGGAGGCCTCAATCTTCACTGTAACGAAGAGTCAGGAGGTAAACAAACTCCCAGAAGCTTCTTATCTGAGGTGGGGACTCCAGATGGCAGGGAATTGATGGGCAGGGCTCATTGAGGAAGGACGCCCTTTTTTTTGTGGCAGAAATTTCTAGTAAGTGGCTGCCTAGGGTGTGGCCCTGTTTGTGGACTATCTGGCTCAGACGTAAGGGACCAAGGTGGCACACATTGGGTCCTCTCACCCTCTGTCAATTGGGCACCTCATCCAGAACTACAAATTGGTCCCCGTGTCCTGAGGCACTGGCCTGGGGCTCAGGAGGGGGTTGAATCCAAATAAGGTTTGAATCTGAGGAACCAGGCAGCCGCTCATACAACCTCTCTGATTTCCCTGCCTCCATTCCCAGCCTAGACTGGAGAGCTGGGGCAGGAATTCTGTCTGGGGAGGACTGTTCCACATTTTAGGGTGCATAGGGCACTGCCCCTTCACAGACTTAACCCTCAGCCCTCAATCCCAGGCCAAATACTCTGTGGGGCCCAGGGGGCTTGCTCTGGGGGAACCTGAGGGGACGTGTACTCAGCTAGGATGCAGCTCTTCCTGGGCCATGACGTGGGGGAGAGGAAAGAGTCTTTGTTCTCTGGCCTCCCTCATCAGTAACCTTATAAAAACCATCGTTATCTGCCTTTGTTTGGGTCCCTGCTCTCTGGCGCCTGCTCAGAGACTACTGACCAGGAAGCAGGTGCTCTGTTTACCAGGTGGCACCTGTCTGTCTGCCTTAACCAAAGTCCATTCTCAATTCCTGTCCCCGCCCTTTGAGCTAGCATTGTTCCTGTACCCTCTCTCTCCTGTCAACCCCTAAACCTCTATCCCCTCTCTCCCAAGATGGGAAGAAGGGTGTGCGTGATGTGATGTGTGGTATGGTGTTGTGTGTGTGTGTGTGTGCGTGTGTGTGTGTGTGCGCGCGCGCGTGCGCGCATGCACATCCCATTGCCTTTTTTTTCACACAAGGGATGTAGGAGGGAACCTTAGATATTTAAGAATGCGCGCGTGCGCGCGTGCCCGCCAGCAGGGGGTGCTACTGCCACAGGGTCGGAGCTTCCTGGAGTCAGGCTGCAGCAGCCAAACTGCTAATCTCCTAGGAACACAAGACCTGGGATGGACTCTGGTCCTGCTGGACCGCACAAGGTTGATGGATTGATAGACATGCCCCATCCATCCAGCAGTGAGGACACCCTTATCCAGCCTGCCCTGCCTGTTGTGCCCATGCACCTGGTGTTCAAAGGGCATGGAGGAACAGTTTTGGTGTATCATTTCAGAGTCTGGCTGTGGTTACCACTGGTAGGCTGTGACCTTTCTACCTCCTGCCCTACTCTCCTCTCTTTAGCTCAATGCCCTCAACACCCCAGACTTAATCCAAGACCAAAGCCAAGGCTCAGAGCGTTGCCTTAGCTCTGGCTATAGGCATACATGCCCCTTAGGCTGAGTGGGGGTCTCCCTATGCTTATCCCAAAGTGGGGAACCTAGGAAGGCCTCAGAAGGTTCATGCTCCAACCTATCCCACTTCCTGGCCATCCCCAAATTCTGTCCTCTGATCCTGCTCTCAAGTAGGCCCACTTCTCTCCACCCCATGTGGCCACAGCCCTCATCTACCTGGACCACTTGAGCTGCCTCCTGTCCATCGCCTGCCTCCAGGATGCAGCAGGGTCCCAGACTATGGCGAGGCGAGTAGGTGCAAAAGGTGCAAAACTTGAGGAGGTATCCCTCTCAGGGTCATGCAAGTATAGCATTGGCCCCGGAGAGTGTTCTGCAGCCTAGGAGCCTCTTTGCCTCGTGCTTGTCCCTCTCTTGTGTGTCACAGGCTTCATCCTCCCTGGCAGCCACAGCAAGTTTTCTGAAACACAGGTCAGATTCCCAGTTATCTTCACAAGGCCTGCCCGAGAATTTACTTCAACAAACATCTGATGACAGATCATGGTTCTCCAGAAGGGGAGGAAGCTTGGGTCCTGCCCCTCTCTGCCAGGACCAAGTCCATATTCCCTGCTGAATGCCAGCTCCTTAGAGTAGCCATCTGTGAACACTGACTGAAATAAACTGCTCCTGTCCCCGCATCCCAGTATCTCTGCCCCTTCGCTTTATATTCCAGGTATGACATACATCTGCCATTCTGTAATCAGATCACACTAACTAAATGCCTACTGTTTGAGAAGACTGTGCTGGGTGCCAGCAACGTAGCTCTGTGAGCGTGCCACTCATAACCTCTACCTTCAGAGAGCTCATGTCCACATTAGTGGTGGCTGCTCACTTCTAAGTGCCCCACACAGCTGGCACAGGTGTAGGGTTGAGCAACATTCCATAACTACCAGGTGCTCCCAAGTCTTCAGCTCTACTAAAAGCAAAGTAATACATACATGTATGCCTCCAACCCATGAGGCTGTGGGAGGCCCTCTCCAACATTCATGAAGGCTCTCAAGGAAGGGAGAATGGTTTTTGATATCTAGGGGTGACCGGTCCCCAGAGGTCTCCTGGTTCAGAGCTCTTCCCAGCATACTGTGGTCCATTTTGCCCTACAATATGGACCCAATTTCCTGACATACCCTCAGAGCAGCATTTCACATCAGCTATCTGTCATAGCGACACGCTCCCTGTGGCTTGTCACCTGACAAGCTGGAGGGCAGTCATGCTTTCTCTCAAAACATCCAGGTGGGTGGTTCTCTGCTGACCCTTCTTCACTCCTCCTGACAGTCAGCCAGTCTGTCAACAGATGCTTTCCTGAAGACTCATTCATGCAGAGAAAGGACTGGAACCTCTCACACCTGGCTGAGGTCCTGTCTAAATTGAGCCCCTTCGTGGACCTGCCTTTCAGGAGAGGAAGAGAACACCCACCTGATTTTAACAGCCCCTTCTTCTTGTTCTGTGTCCAGCTGGCCCCTGTCACTGAACTCCCAGTCTCTCTACAGGACTTAGAGGGGACATGCATGTGAACAAGACAATGGGAAAGAGAGCAGAGGTCCCCTTGGAGGGATAGAACCAGACAGAAAAGGTAGAACCAACAGAAAAGTGCTGCTCAGGGAAACCATGCCCTTCCCTCCTTCCCTTGCTCCCTTTAGGGCATCCACAAGTTTCTGTGGAAAATGTCTGTGGCCAAGATGATCTCGGGGGAAATGTGAAGGCTGCTGAGACCATTGGAAGCCATCATCCATCCATCCCAATCCATGCCACACTGGTTCACGGGGCACCTGCTGTGCTCAGCCAAAGAATAGTACCCAGGACAGAGTACCCACTGGGCCATTCCATTCTTTTCCTGCTTCTTGCCCTGCTTTCCTTCCATGAAGATACCTATAACTCAGTACTTGCTGAGTCCAAGCTACAAAGACATATTCCTATTGATGTTTTCTAGCTTAAGCTACATTTACTGTTTCGGAAATGTGACCTCAGATGGAGCCCTACATAGACACTCTGAAGACCAGATGATCTTTTCTCCAGTCAAATTTATGGGCTGGGATCACGGTTAGGTTCCCTGCATCCAAGACACTATTTGGACTACACAGAGGACCAGTATCAGCGGGTCCAACCCTGGGCCACAGAAGGAGAGGACAATAACCTATTTGGTCTGGGGCCTCACTAAACTGCTGCTATGGTCACTGGGCCCCTCAGGGGGACCCCCTCATTGTCCTAAGCCTATTTCCAGGGCAGTCCCTGAAATCGGGATTCCCAGGCTGAATCATCAGGGTCACCAGGGGCTGTGAGCACAGCACAAGCTCCCCTCTTGCAGCATTTGGAGTTTCCCTGGCCCTCCCCCAGGCCAGCCACCTGATCCTGAGGCTGGGCCAGAGGAAGTCAGCACTGGCCTGGATAAGGGATCCTTGAGGGTCTGTCCGCCTGTCCCTCACTGGCTAGCTGGCTGCCTCCAGGGTAGCCACCACTGCTACCTGCCCTACCCCGAGTTCTTCTGGAACGGGGAAGCTCTATTTGTTTGTCTTTCCAAGAACTGTGGTTTCAGGGATATGAAGAAGGAGACTTCCATCACAAACCTGGGGTCTCAAAAGCAAGAATTTAGGAGACACAGCCTTGCAGATGACACTGCCTACCTTGACTCAAGGTATTGCTTTGTTCTGAAGAGGTCAGGGAGGGTCCTGTAGTCCACCTCACCATCCCAAACTCCCAGCTCCCCTGGCTTGGATCCAGGCCCAATACACAATAATCCCTGGCCTGAGCTCCAAGCCTTGGGGAGGAAAGGAAGTGGCCGACCTCACAGATTGTGATGACGACAGGCTGCTCACCACCCAACCATCCCATCTGGAGGGCAGTTCTCAAGGAGCTGCAGAGGACTCCCCCAAAAGGGGCTGAAGTGTCTTCTGCACGGAGGGGCTTCCTTCAACTGGGGGCATCAACAGTACCTCACGGGGCTAGGGGGAGGGGGGTGCAGGAAAGCTGTGTCCAGAGGTCCTCTGGGAGTGGGTCAGAAGGCCCACCCTAGATGCCTCTAACTCATTCCATTTTTTTACTCATTCAGTAAGCACTCTCTGAGACCCTCCTAGTGGTTACCCCAGTTCTCAGCCAGCCCTGGGGACCCAGCAGGCTGGACTAGGCAGGCAGAGCCACACCTAAAGGGCTCCAACCCATGTAAAAAGAATCCCCCAACAAATAAAGTACACGAATGGGATATTTTCAGCAATGATCAGAGCTATGAAGACAGTAAAATGGGATGTGACGGTGAGTGGTATGACGGGGACCTCAGCCGTTTTGGGGGGCCTCCCCATTCTTCAGACTCCACTAGCCCTCACACAATTCCCTCCGCCCCTGCGTATACAGCCCCCCTCACATCGTCCCTACGCCTCCTTCAGTGCGAACACCATCCAGGAGGGGGTCGGGGGCAGGTGCATTCAGGTGGGGCTTTTCCCGGGCTGGTTTTCCCCAGCTCCCGCTGGAACTTCCAGAGGGCCCTCGGCCCTCGGCCCTCGGCCCGGGACACTGGTTTACTGCCCGTCCTCCACCCACCGCGCTGCCGCGCGAACCTCAGCACTCCCGGCGAGGTTCCCGGAAACTCCTCGATTTCCCTGTTGTCGCGGCGTTTGCAAGAAACCGAAACCCAGGCCCCGCCCCTCTGGCGCGGCCTAGCAGAACCCCGCTCCCGGGCCGGGCCTGTGCCAGGGAGCTGAGCAGAACCGGGCGCCCGCCGCGCCCTCCCCCGCTGCTCCCGCTCCCTCAGGGCCAGGCGGAGGTGGGAGCCCTCCGAGCGCTGCGCGTCTAACCCGAGGCGCTCTGGCTGCAGTGATGGCGGAGTGCACCAGCGGGGAAACGCAGCGCGGCCTTCCGCTGCAGCAACGGAGAGGTGCGCGCCGTTTCCGTGCGCCTACTGTGTGTCCGTCAACCCTGGGAGGCTAAGGGAGACGGCGAAGGGGGGCGATAAGAAGGAAGGGCAGGGACATTTACAAAGGGCTGTGCATCCGCAGTGTTAATAGCTTCATCGCGCGGGAGATGGGGGAAGGGGGAGATAATGAGCACAGAGAAGTTTAGTAACTAGCCCGGGATCACACAGCCGGTAGCTGCGGAGCTGGCTGCAGACTCAAGACCGGCAGCGGGAGGCTGGGCGGGGAAAGAGGAGGAAGTGGCCTGGGCTCGGGGCAGGTGAACCGCCTGGCACGGGCGGGGCAGCCAGCTGGGGAGGGAGGAGGGGCAGTCCCACACAGCCACCTGGGTGGCGCGGCTGGGATGCTTTCCTTTTCTCCCGCCTTCCCTCCATTTCCAGGAAGCTGGCCATCCCGGAGCCGGCGGCTCACCCTAACTCACCCCCAGTTTTCTAATGAAACTTGGATTTACACACAAATAACAGCCTTCCATACAAACACAGACACATACACAGACACACACACACACACACACACACACACACACACACACCAGCTCAGGTCCAGGCAACGTGAAAATGGGTCACCAGGAGATGAGGGGCTCCAAATCAGGACTCGGATTCCCCAAGGCGAAGTAGGGGTACTGCTGCCCCCCATTAAAACCAAGAAGCCTGCCAGGGGTTCGCCAGTGGGCTCAGGCGGTGCAGCTGTTGCCTCACTGCAGGACCCATGCGCATGAGGAAGGAGGTGCTGCTTTAGTCCAGCTTCACTTCGGGTGGCGGCCGCCACTGGGGCCCAGAGCCAACCCCCCTTCCCCCGCCCCGGGGAGGGGGCCCCCGGGACGGATGGGGAGCCGAGGCCTTTTTCCTCCCAACGTAGTGTTTATAAGAAATGAAACTGCACAGGGCATCAGCGGCAGCCCACATTGACACTCTGCTCCCCCGCCGGGGTTCCGGAACAGCCCAGAGCGCTGTCATTCCTCCGCCTGCTCTTACAAGGCAGACCCCCCTAGTGCTTTCCCAGCCCGCGGCAGCCTCCCACTCTGCAGTTAGGATTTTTATAACTGCACATTTTTTCTGCTGTGTCATACAGCATCTTTGCCAGAGCGGTGAGAGGGGAGGGGCTCGTCTCGTGCCCCTGCATATCCCCAGGGCCAAACCTGGAGTTCACTCAGCAGGAGTGCGATTTGTATTTATTTGTTGAATGAATTAAGAAATGTCTTCCTTTTTCTCCTATTAGGCTCTTTTCAGGCAGAGTGAGGGCACCTGGATTCTATTGTCAAACTTTTGGATGCTTTCAGATGATTTCATGCCTGACTTGTGCTCGCACTTCACAGTTTAGGACTGCTTGCCCCTTAGATTTGCTGTGAAAATAGATGATGGCTGGGAGAGACTGAGCATCTAATGGAGCCCTCCCTCTGGTCCTGGAAGGCTGGAACACCTGTTGGGAGTTAGTCCGCATTGGAGATTATGATCTCTTCTCTGGGTAGCAGGCCCCAGAGGGGTCCAGGGCTGTCCTAATCTCAAAAACCTAGTTAAAGCCTAGCTGTCCTGACTTCAAGACTAACTAGACCACCTAGGGGGAGAGCAGTGTGTTCCGAGAGCCTGAGGGAAGGGGCTGGGGACAGGATTTGGTCCATCAGGGACGAAGCTCCCACAGAGGTGATCTCCCCTCCAGCATCCTGTTCGCCAGCCAGTCAGCCCCTCCTGCCACCTTAGAAAACTCCAGGGCCTAATACAGTGAAATCGCCCAATAAACTCACCTTCAGTGAGTGATAGTATAGATGGGAGGCATCCTGTGAGCACCTGCTCCAGAGCTAAGTCCCAGCCAACTTCAGCTGCAGGTGTGAGGAACTCAGGTCTCTTGCCCCAGAAGGTCACCACCCAGAAGGTGATAAGTGGAGAAAAGGCAACAGGAAAGTTAAGGGCATAGAGGTTCTGAGGAGAAGAAGGACTTCTGGCTGGCTGCTTTGGAGGTAGGTACTTCATAGAAGACCAGGCATTTTCTCTGGGCCCTAAAATGCAGACTGAAATTGAAGTGTGTCGGGGGAGGGGAGTGTTGCTGAGTATTCCAGGAAGTCAGGGATGAGGAGCAAATGGAAGGAGCAAAGACAGGGGGAAAATGCAAAATGTGTTCATAGAATGGAAATACAATGAAAGGTTCACGCATTACTATTAATACTACGTGTCATTTGACTAATGTTTTACAGTTTAGAAAAGAGTTCGATAGTCTGTTGAATTTCATCTTCACAATAATTAGAGATGGGTGAAAGTATATTTTACAGATGAGGAAACTGAAGCCCAGTGAAGGACATTAACTTGCCTAAGGCCACAAAGCAAGTAGCAAAAGTAAAAGAACCCAGGCTTTCAGACTCAAATTCTGTGTTCTCTTCCACCACCCTCTAGTTACTGCCTAGAGTGAGCAGTCATTTAAATGTGGGGCTGAGGCGTCTGGGGTAACTCAGAAGGCATTTAGGTGGACCTGAATGTTAGGGAGATCCTCCAAATTAAGGAGATCATCCTTGTGCAGAGGGGCCTGGAGGGATAGGCCCCAGGGGAGGCTGTGGCAACAACAGCCTGGTTCTGGAATGTGAAAAACAGGACTTGGTGCTGGGAAAGAAGACCAGGAGGACCAGGTGAGGCAAAGAAGGAAGGTGGGGGGAGGGGGCGACTTCACCCTGGAAGTAGCTGGAATTAGGACTAGAGAGAGCTGCTGGGGGCAGTGTGGAAAGGGGAGGCCAGGAGTTCTGCTTATATTAGTGTGACTGTTTATAGGGTTGTAGGGGACTGTCGAGAAGTCAGCCAGAGCTTGAATTTGGTGGTCACCTCCCCAGAGCAGGTGGCCAGAGTCACAGAGGATGAGTATTTTGAGTCGGAGAGGGGAAAGGGCCAGCCCTAAATTACTAAGAAAGACCAAGGGAAGGTTCTGTGTGTTCTGCTTAGCATCAAAGGGAATGTGTGATACATCTTAGAATGAGATTCTTCAAGAGCAGTTACAATAAAAATTGAGGTACTTACACAAGGTTTAGCTTTATTTCATTGACCTGGAGTGTAGCATCCCCAGTCGTGATAAGCAGATTCTTCTTATAGGCTTCAAGATAAAATAGATTCCTTAAAATTAAAAGTAAAAAAAAAAAAAAAAAGAACACTATAGAGATGTGAATGACAGTTTTATTGGTAAATCCTAAGATTGGGGAATTTCTCCTAAGCAAAAAAATATTGATGTGTGCAAAGATTTAGCTACACGGTGTTGTTTGCATTATGATAAAATGGAAATAACCTAAATGTCCTATAATAGGGGGTTAATTGAGTAAATTTTTATTTATCCTTATGATAGAATAACATATACATTACAAATGGTATTACAGAAGTACATTTCACAATGTGGAAAGATGCTCATTACATATAAATGTACAGATGATTACCTGTGAGTTAATATAAAGTTTTTTTTTTTTTAAAGCACTTTTTACAGTCTCTTGTTGCCTTCATGGTGTCATTTTGGTCAATTTCTCAGACCACATGAGATGCAAACTTTTTTTCCTTAATCTCTTTCTGAATTTTCCAGTGGCTGTGTCAGGTTCTTAGGGACAGGACAAACATCCATTTGCTGCACAGAGAACAGACTTCACAACTTGGGAGCCACATGGTTTTGTTCTTCTTACTCAGAAGGTCTTGGTCTCTGTAGTGGGTCCCCACTCTCATCTGTCACTTAAAGCACCCCAGCCTTTCTCCCCGTTCCAGGCCCTCAGCACCTTCCACTTTGCTTAACACCACCTAGGTTCATTCTTTGCAGTCCCTCTTCTTTGCCTCTCCCAGCTCCTGCACCCACCACCAGAATTGGCTTAACACATCCATTTCCTCTGTGGGAGGGAGACAGTAGAATGACTGACAGGTGGAATGCTGCATCAATGTGTCTGTTTATAGCCTGCATCATTGCGACTGGGTGCTACTGTGGAGGGAGAGCTGGGTTGAAGGGCCTGACACGACCAACCCAGCCAGGAAGAGCAATTTACTTCCGAGACAGCAGATTTGGGGAGGTGAAGGAAGGAGCCCACTGGGCCAGAGTTCTGGATACAGAGTGAACACTTGGCCTAGCCTCTAGGAGTACAGGTAAGGTAAGGTCTAGTTGTGAGCCCAAGAATTAACCAGCTGCCCTTCCCAAGGACCTAGGATGGGGGCTCCCAACTCTTTGGCTAGATTCATGGCCTTGGCCAGTCCTAAGAAATTCTCCCATGTTGCCCAGAACCTCTCTGGCCCAAGCCCTGAGGACCCAGAGACAAACACCAATGCTGCCACTGAGGAGCTCCCATGCAAGGGCCACATGAGACTGTGGAGGTGGCCTTAAGGCAGGAGTGCTAAGAGGGACCAGGGCTACCCCACCCCCACACTACCCCAACTCAGCAGACCTCCCTTTTCTGAAATTCCTTTCTTCCCTTTCCCTCTGGCCAGCTGTGGGGCAGTCCCAAGGATGTAGACCTGGAAGGGGGAAGGTGTTCTCCCTGGTCACTATTAGATTCTGGCCAGAGACCTCACAAGCCACACAGCATGGGGCATGGGGCTTTATAGATATGTCACTGTAAACCAGCGAAATAGGGCTATTATTTTGTGGTTGAGGAAACTGAGGTTTGGAGCCCCTTGGCAGGCTGCACCAGCAGCTGCCAGACCGAGATTTCCTCTCGCCCGGCATCCCCAATCAGGGCAGGTGAGTGACCTGGAAGAGGGTCCCCCAAGAAGGAGGCAGTGTGAGGGCTGAAACCCTCCTTTCTTGACATTCCATTAGCGGGCTTGAGGAACCAGTCTGGTTTTCGGGAATTCAGCCTGGTGTCCACTCTGAAGAGAGCGGCAGGTGCCCGGGTGAACCCCTCACCTGCGCTGGGGAGAGAGACGTCTTCGTCTCTCAGAGAAGAGGGTGAGCAGAGGGCCACAGCATCTAGTAGGCTGGGCGAAGGCGGAATGGGGAGTAACCGGAGGCCGGGGGCGTTTGGCTTTCCAGGACAGCCATTCTCAGGGACGAGCTGGGTGGGGGTGGACTGGGAGCCAGCGGGGCGGGCCTGCGGTCGAAAAAACGGGCCGGAGGGGGTGGGGTAGAGCTCCCGCCCTGTACTTCCCCTTCGCCGCTAGTTCTACAACAGCCTGATTTCCCCGAAATGATGGGGCGGCGCCGGCCAATAGGCGCCCTCGCGGCTCTTTAGGAGGCGGAGCCGGGCCTGGACTGGGGAATCCCGCTAAGTGTTTAGAGTGTGGGCCGGCGCCGCTGTCCTGGCAGAGCGCGCCAGTCCTTCGTCGAGGCAGGACGTGCGCCTGAGCCGGGCCCAGCAAAGGCCAGCGAGAGCCGTGCCCAGCCAAGGCCACTCGTGCCAGCGGCCCCGCAACCCGGGCATCCTCTACCTTCTCCCCTAAACGCGTTCGCCGCGCGGGGACCTTCGGGCACCGTCGCCGAATCGCGCCCACTGCAGAGGTGAGCCCGACTTCGCCGCGGGGGGCACCGGTGGCGTCGAACAAAGACGTGCAGGGCATCAGGAAGTGGGGGCCGAAAACCCTAGGCGGGAGAGTTGCAGGCGCTCGGGCTCAGGAGGGCGCTGGAGGAGCGGCGAGCTGCAGCGCGGGGAGGGCGGGCCGCGGCGTGGACCGCCCACCGGCTGATTGCCGGCGCCCCGCCGCTTTCGCAGATATGCGTGCATGAAGCCGCTGGGGACCTCTGGCTGTCCGCGTACGTTCGTTGCGCTCATCCACGAGCGGTGCCAGGGAATCCGAGTGTACGTTCGCGCATGGGCGCCCGGTGCTCCCTGCGGTGGTCCCAGCTCCGCAGCCAGGCCCCAGGTTTCAGGCTGTCTATGCAGGTGGCCGGGGCTAGGTGGCTGGAGGACCTGCCGGAGCTGCGGGAAGAGGCGCCGCAGGTGTTCCTTGGGCCATTTTGCCTAGGACGGGAGCCAGGCCGGAAGGGTTAGAGGCCGGGCCTCTGCACGGTGGCTGTCAGGGAGGCGCGGAATAGGTGGGGTGTGTGTGGGGTGGGGGGCGATGTCCAAGCAGGGTGACTGCTTGCCCGCACAACTAGAGGCAACAACTCAAGTTGTTGAGTTGTTGGAAAATTTTTTGGCATCAAGCAAAAGACGTCTCTCCCTTCCCAAAGGATTTGAATTTGGGGAGAAAGTTCCAGTATTAAGATACTGTGTATTTTGTCTCTTTTTTTCTGCACATAAATCCTGCCACTATAACTTGCATGCCTGTTTCCTCTCAAGACTGTTTAGGAGGGAGTGAAGGAAGGGACAGAAGTGTTTTTGCCCAAGATGCTGAAAAGATTGAGGGCAGTTTTTTTCCAGTGAAAGCCTCTTACCCCTGCTTGTAGTACTTGGTACCTGGCTGAGGGCCGGGGAGGGTACCCGAAGTGACGTAGGGTGGGGTAGGTAGTCTCCAGGGGCTGCTCAATAGACTCCAACAGAAGCCTTCTGTCTTCTCTTTACAGCCAACATGCCCATCACTCGAATGCGCATGAGACCCTGGCTAGAGATGCAGATTAATTCCAACCAAATCCCAGGGCTGATATGGATTAATAAAGTGAGTGTAACTCTTTGGGTTTTTCTGCCATATTTCAACCCGTATTCTTTGGGGGACCAAAGCTTCAGATGCAGCTCAAAAAAGGAAGTGTTAAGGAGGAGGCAGATGTGTTTCCCAGTGGGTCCTGCATGGAGGGAATGTGCAAGAGCAAGCCCTGGGCCCCACTTGCCTGACTTCTGCCTTCCCCACTTCTTGAGGCATGGACAGGGCACCCACCTGAGGTCACTGACAGTTTCCAGTAGCTAGACTCTCCCACCATCTGCAGGGCTTGAGTTCTCGTCTCTCTTGAGGGAGACTCCTATAAACACACACCGCATCTAGTCAGAAAGATAAGAGTCAGAGAAGTGGGCACTGATGGCAGGATGGGGGCTGGCTCAGCAAGGGACCCAAGGATTAACCTTGCATCAGTTGCCTGGACCCAAGAAGCTCCTTGCTGGTGCATGAAGGGCAACACAGATCCTGCAGACTTAGTAACAACAGTATTCATAATAATAGCTATTGCTTACCATATACTCACTACAAGTGAGTGTGGCACCATGCTAAGTATGTTACTTACATTGCATCATTTAACACTCAAAATAGCCTGGTGAGGTAGATCTTATTAATATGTCCATTTTCAGAGAAGGCAACTGAGGCATTGAGAAGTAGATAATAGCTTTGATGCTAAGATTTGAACCTGACCAGTCTGACTCAAATCCATACTGTTAACCACCAGTAATGAGAACAGTGAGACCTGAGTCTTTATACTTGTCACTGTGTTTTCTCATTTCACAGAAGAGAAAACAAAGACAAAGAGGTACAATGACAGTGCTAGGGTCACACAGGTACTCAGCATCCAAGTCCAGCCCAGGGCTCGCTCAGGTGGCCCCAGGTATCCTGAGCAGCCTCCTCTAATGGATGGAGTTTTCATTTCCATGTCAGTGCTGACAAGCCAGAGAAGCATCCCAGGGGGCTCTGTACGGGTGCCAGCACATCTGTAACAGGCAGAGGGAGGTCTTTGTTGAGCTGATGGTGCCACAGCTCATCAGAACCCAGAGTCCTCTCTGAGCTATCCAGAGTGATCCAGTGGCCTGTTTAAGCCAATCTCAGGGTGGGTCAACCAAAGCCAGCTGTCAGGGTGAAAAGAGGAAGTCATCCTTGACCTGGGGGCTGGGCAGATCTAGGCCAAAAGCCTGTGGCCTCTGAGCTGACAGATCTGTGTGTGTGTGTGTGTGTGTGTGCTGTTCAGGAGGAGATGATCTTCCAGATTCCGTGGAAGCACGCTGCCAAGCATGGCTGGGACATTAACAAGGACGCCTGTTTGTTCCGGAGCTGGGCCATCCACACAGGTGTGTGACTCCAGCCCAGGAGGAGCCAGGAAGGGGATAAGGGGAGGCACTTCTATTACCATAGACACTCCTCACTGGGACCTCTGAGCTCCCTGAGGTGGTGTACAAAACTCAGGGGCGGGCGGGGGCAGACCTGTATTTCTGGGGAGAGGGGCCATCCTTTCAGTAAGTTCTCAAAGGAATTTGTGAAGCCATAATCTTAGTTTGGCTTCGAGGAGTTTGGCTAGATTAAAGTTCTCTCTGGCAAAAGCAACTGTAAGCCAGAACACTAAAAGAGACCTGGGCCTTCTTTTTTTTTTTTTTGATGTTGTCCAAGGTCCTTGGCTTAAGACCCATCTGGTTGGTAGCTTCCTCTTGTCCTTGAGGGATGGGGCTTTTGACCCATCTCAGACCAGTTGGTCCACCTGTCAGTAACTGTTCTTTGGTGCCTACTCTGTGCCCACTCCCATGTTTGGAAATATCATATAAGGCCCAGTCCCTAACCTCTGGCTGCTGACAGCCCAAGCAGGGAGCCTGAGCATGATGCCACACAAAGAGCACTTTGGGGTATATGGGCCCTCTGGTACTTCTGGCTGGGCCCTGCCGGATGTGTTTGAGAAGCCCCAGGGCCTGCAGAGTGTCATCCCAGAATACCTGCTGGTTTGAACACCTGGTTTGATCCCCAAAATACCTCTCAGTGAGGATTTCTGAGAGCTTAGGAATACTCTTGCCTTCTGCCTTCCAGGCCAGAGGGCAGCTGAGGATCCCTACCTATGGCCCTGACGATCCCCTCCACTCTCTCTTGCCCACTAGGCCGATACAAAGCAGGGGAAAAGGAGCCGGATCCCAAGACATGGAAAGCCAATTTCCGCTGTGCCATGAACTCCCTGCCAGACATCGAAGAGGTGAAGGACCAAAGCAGGAACAAAGGCAGCTCAGCTGTGCGGGTGTACCGGATGCTCCCACCTCTCACCAAAAATCAGAGGAAAGGTATGCAAGGGCTCTGGGTCTTCGGGAAGCCTTTAGGGAGGAAGAGAAAAAGGGGGCCAACTGGGGCTGGCATGCCCGTGCCAAGGCTAATGTCCTATCTTCCCCCCAGAGAGAAAGTCCAAGTCCAGCCGAGACGCTAAGAACAAGGCCAAGAGGAAGGTGAGTCTGGTCCTGAGCAGCTGGCCTTTGATCACCTGTGAGTCAGGGTGGGCAGTGGAAGAAGCGCCACAGCAGCCTGGCCTAAGCTTCTTTCTCCTTCTGCAGTCATGTGGGGACTCCAGCCCCGATACCTTCTCCGATGGCCTCAGCAGCTCCACCCTGCCTGATGACCACAGCAGCTACACAGCTCAGGGCTACATGGGGCAGGACTTGGAAGTTGAGAGGGCCCTTACTCCAGGTGAGGCAGGCTGGGCCTGGTAAGGACCACACAGGTCAGGGGGAGGGCTCTTTCTCTTGGGTCGAGGAGCCATCGTGCTTTTGAGTGGTGACCACGGGAGCAGGCTACAGGGTTGGGGATGCTGGATATCTTGCAAACTGAGAAAGCACACAGCTCTGACCCTTGATTTCTACTGTCCTGCAGCACTGTCACCATGCGCTGTCACTAGCACTCTCCCTGACTGGCGCATCCCAGTGGAAATTGTGCCGGATAGCACCAGTGACCTATACAACTTCCAGGTGTCACCTATGCCCTCCACCTCTGAAGGTTTGTGCTTCTGGGGCCTGACATGTTTGCCAGACTGTTTGGGTCCAGGGTGGGTTTTCCTGAGGGAGAAAAGATGCTCTGAACTCCACCTGGCACTGAGCTGACTGTGGCAGGCCTGAGGGAAGAGGAAGGGGCTGCAGTTTGGTCTAAGGTTGCTGGGTCTCCTGGCTCCTCTGCAGCCCAGGCTCCCAGGGTGAGAGAGGAAGCGAGGGGGTAGGAAGAGGTGTGGCTTCAGGGCTTGGGAGCTGAGTCAGTAGGACAGTGTCCTGTTCTGGAATCTCCATGGCAGACAGATGTCTACTGGGCGTTTGTGTGCGAAGGGACAGGGGGACCTGATGGGGCTGGAATTGCAGGGTGAGCACGGCTGACTGCCAGCCAACCTCTCTCCTCTTCCCTATCCACAGCCACAACAGACGAGGACGAGGAAGGGAAGTTGCCGGAGGACATCATGAAGGTAAAGCCCCTTCCTCCCTGAGCATTCTTTTGGAGTAGGGAGAGAACCACTAAGAGCTTCCAAATCGAAGGGCAGGCAGCTACTGCTATGACCTGGCTGCTTGCATAGTCCTGCAAGTGCCACATCCTTGTGGCTGGGGACCACTGCCCTCCTTGGCAGGTGGGAAAGACACTGTAGAAGTAAGGACAGGAGGGAGGCCTGGTTTCTGACAGACTGTCCTGAAGCAGGCTTCGGGGCTTCAGACGGCTGAGTCAGCCACCATCAGGACCAGGCCCCTGGCCCGTGTCCTCTGCCCCAACACGCCCCGGCCCTGCTAGTCTGGGAAATGCACATCAGGTTTCAATAATCAGCCTTTGGGATCTGTAATATGGTGGCATTTTTTTTTTCCAGCATGTTATCCCCTAGGGTTTTGTTTTTCTGCTTCAGTTTTAAAAGTGAATATAAAAAAGTTTTTTGCAGTGGTATGCGGGCTCTGTTCCATCAGCACAGAAAATTGAGACATGGACATAGTTCTTTATCTCTAACTTTTCTGGTTATCTTTTCTTGACTCTACTTTGCTTTAAGCCACACTCACAGTTGGTATGTCCTTACCCAGTTGAGAGGGAAGTCTTGGAGATTTGGTGCCATAGGATGGGTATGGTAGTGTGAGTCCAAAGCAGACACTCACCCCCCAGGCCCCTGTCCTAAGTAAATTCCTCATCTGCATCCATCAGAGAATGTGAGGGGGTGAGGGCCAAGGATGTCATCTTGGCTGGGAAGTTTTGGCTCATTGAAGGCAAGGCCACAGAGTGAGTCTGGACTGGAACTAAGCTGATGGCTTTTTGCTCCTCTGTCCACAGCTCTTGGAGCAGGAGCAGTCAGAGTGGCAGCCAACAAATGTGGATGGGAAGGGGTACCTGCTCAATGAACCAGGAGCCCAGCCCACTTCCGTCTATGCAGACTTCAGCTGCAAGGAGGAGTCAGAAGTTGACAGCCTTGGGGGTAAGAAGCCCCTGGATCTATATGGTTTCTTAGAGAAGGGAGAACCACAGGGATGCGGGGAGGCTTGGGGGCAAGGCTGGGGAGCAGTGGAGGTAAAAGCATCTTTCTTTAATTCATCTGGGTACAGACAGCTTGCAAACGGGCTGCCGCTCCCATGCTTTCAAGCTTGGCTGAAAGATGAAAGGGGCTGCTGCCCCAGGAGTGACAGAAGAGGTTGCTGTATCTGCGATCTTTGGGGATGGGGGTTGGGGGAGAACACACCTGCTCCCACCCCCCACACTCACACAACCTTCTTCACATCTTCTAGGGGATATCGGGCTCAGCCTCCACCGTGTGTTCACAGACCTGAAGAACATGGACACCAGCTGGCTGGACAGCCTGCTGCCCCCAGTCAGGCTGCCCTCCATCCAGGCCATTCCTTGTGCGCCATAGCCTGGCCCCCGGCCCTTTTGCTCTCCTAGGCGAGCAGGACCTGGCATGTTGGTGGCTGTGGTACAGAGAAGCAGGACTCCTGTGGGCCCCTTGACATGCGAAGTGTGACCTCACTGCTGAGTGGGGTTGGGGCTGCCCTCCTTGGGACAGTGGCCTTTCGGGGCCTGGCAAGTCAGGGTCTGGGCTCATCTCATGGGGTAAACCTGGCCCTGCCTCCTGGGAAGATGGGTTTCTGAGACTGGTGTCAGGTGGAGGTCTCAGACAGGAGTTGGCCCTCCAGCTTTTTCCTCTGAGCCCCACTGTCTCTGAGCTGGCCTGAGGGAATAGACCAGTGACCTCGGAAAAGCACAGCACCAACCCCAGGGCTGGCTCTGCACTAAGAGAGAATTGCACTAAGTGAATCCTATTCCCAAAGAACCAGCCCCCTTCCCAGCTGAGCCCTGGGGACTGTTCCAAAACCAGTGAAATGTGAAGGAAAAATGGGGTCCTGCGGGATAGTGCTCCCTCAGCCTCAGAGGAGCTCTGCCCTACTTGCTCAGGCTGAGGGGCTTGGGAAAAACATGGCACTTTTTTGTGTGGACCTTGCCACATTCTAATTAGAGGCGTACACTAATGTTTCCCACGAGCTCTTGGCTTTTGCATTTATTTATACAGTGCCTTGCCATGCGCCCACCTGCTCCCTCAGCAGGCCCAGGGAGGCAAGTGTGAGCGCCTTAGTGTGACTTTTAAAATTGGAAAACCCACCAAACCACTAAGTCATGTGTGACCACATATGTTTGTGTGTGTAAATATGTACATTTGTCTTTTTATAAAAAGTTAATTGTTCTAAGAGGTGTGGCCTTTTATTTAGAGATAAATGTAGATGATTTTACTTTCTGTAGGGACATTCTGATGGACTTATTCTTGGTACCCTGCTCGAGCTTGACTGTGGGGTGAACAGTGACAGGCACCTATTGCAAAATCCTTTCAATTATGTTCACGGAGTAGATGGTAGGAGGCGGAGACAGTCATGGCACAGGGACATGCTCATGTACCCTTGGCTTTATAGCTAGGGTTGAACTGAATTTGGGCTCCTGGGCTTGGGGAGTATTGGGTTTTGAGTTCTGAGGAATGTGCCAGCAACTATATGTCCTGCTGA
>NW_006443124.1:11253847-11266284 GCF_000325575.1 Pteropus alecto
CAATTGGTCGCAGACAATTAGAACAGGCTCCAGCTCAGAAAAGGTCCCTGAGGTCTGCTGTGCCAGGCTTTCCTTGATGTCTAATTTCTGTGGTGACAGAAATGTTCTCTCTGCTGTCCAGCACAGTAGGCAGTAGCAGAGTCGTGTGTGCCAGCTGAGCACTTGACTTGTGGCCAGTGCCATGGAGGAACTGCAATTTAAATTTAATTGGTTAAAATTTTGATAGGCATGTGAACAGTGTCTGCCATATTGGACAGTGCAGGTAGATACTGCATGAGGAGCTGGAGTGGCGAGAGAACACTGGGGGTGGGCTCGGGGCTATTTACCTGCCAGTTCAACAGTATTTTACTTTTTTGACAGCCAACAATAACTATTAGTGCTGAATACCAGCCCTGCATTGTACTGTGAGACAGGTCTATGCACAAATGTGTTAGGAAACGTTGGATGACCTTCCATGAGGCAGGTTTCCCTTCATGTCCTTTCAGGGTTCTGGCTGTGCCAATGCACACAGAACCTCTGTGAAGGGGTATGTTTGATCAGAACAGTGTTTCTGAAAACCACAGTCTGGGAACCACTGATATATGGCAAAGCTGCCTTTAGATAAAACCCAAGTCGCTGGAAGGTCTGGGCTTTTCTCATCTCCTTCCATAGTCTCTGGTCCTGGGGTGTAAGCAGTACCAAGCAGTAGGCAGGCTGGGCCAAGGGAAGTCAGCTGGAATCACTAGCATCGGCCAGAGACTGAGGCTATGGCAGTAAGGGGATTGCTCAGAAAAAAAGCCCTGTGGATACATCTGTGTCCTTAGTCCCAGAATCCACTTGGACTGTGATCCCCTCTCTAGGCCCAGCCCTCTGGAAGGAGTGTGAGCCCTTGGTGGGGAAGAGAAGACTAAGTGAAAAAATGATAAAAAAAAAACAAAAAAAAAACTGGAAAACGGGTGAAGGTCCATCTGACATTCTCTGCCAAGGTCAAGAAGTATTGTTCTCTGATCTTGGACATGCTGTGTGAGTAGCAGGTGACCTGGCGGGGTGGGGTTGGGGGTGGGGGGTATTCTGCATGCGGATGCCTGAATAGACCCCAGTCTCAGTTCTGCCCATCAGATGATCCACCTGGATTTTTCAAGAGTAGCCTCACCTAGAAGTAGAGGAATGGATAAGATGAGTGTTCCCAGATCTTCTAGGGCCCAGCCCATACTGAGAAGAGTCAGATCGGGGTGACTAGCTTCCTATGGCTTCTAACTGGGGGCCTGGCAAGGTCTTCTAGTGGCTGGCTTTTCCAGATAAGGATGGCTGGGGGTGGTGAGGAGCCAGGTAGAATGAATTGAGGAGAGATGGAAGGGAAGGGATGCAACCCAGAAATAGAGATTGCTTCTGGTTTCTGCACTCTTGTTCTTCAACCTAATCCCTGATGGAGAGTCGGCAGTGGGTATGTTGAAGTCCCAGGTAGCCGTGGAAGTCTCTCAAGTTCTAATAAACAAAGTTCATCAGTTGGAAATTACCAAAAAGGGAGAGGAATTCCTTCCGTTGGCTCCCAATCTGAGCTCCTCCAGCTCTTCCTACCCCAGGAGTCCTAAACGATTGGGACTAACTCCATGGAATGTCCTATCCCCCTCTGCATCGTAAGAAAACTGGGTCCTAGGGATGTGGAGGAATATGGGATAGAGCAAGACTTTCCAGAAAGGTGAGCTGTCCCACCATACTCCACCATGGACCTCAGCCCATGCCTGACAGGAAAAACAGTAAGGTCTGCCCACTCACCTAAGGGTGGTGGCAGCTGACACTAACTCACTAGCTAAACAGTGCCTGAAATGGAGCAACATCAGTACAATCTCAGCCAAATCTGGGCATAATAATTTAAGGTCATTCTAAAGCTCTGCCAGTGCTTTTGTGGGTCATTCCAAGAGTTTCAGTCTAAGCACAAATGGTGGAAACTCTTGGCTGAGGGCACTAGGAGGTCACTGAAACATGTTTTGTTGGGATTATGATGACATCATTGCCCTCGAGGACCACTTCCCAATGGGGTGAAGTGGCAAAGTGGGGCTCAGCTACACCAGCTAGAACTCTGCCAAGTCTATAGATGTTCAAAGGCATTTCTGGTTAGTCACAGGATTTCTTTGCCATACTCCAAAGGTGTCACTTTAATTGAGCTGGTTTATTCATTCAGCTCACTTGGCAATAGGAAGAAAGCCAGAGGCTAATATGCTGGCTGCCCACACAGAGGCTCATGACAGCAGAAGATCTTTAGGGAAGACAGAGGCAAACCATCCCTTCTTGGTATATTGGTTTTGAACATCTCTCAATGCACTGTGTACAGATAAGAGCTTTCTCAGATCTCCCTGGAAGTCTCAGGTGGGGACTGCCAAAAACAGAACCAAAGTCCCAGGAAAAGGCCAGGGCCTGGTTGAGGTAGAGTCCTTTCCTCTGAGAGTGATGCCCCCTGGTTGGTGGGGCTGGTCACGCCCAGGCTGTCATTCTTTGGAACCATTTGTTCTTCTTTCACACTGTTTGCACGGATCCAAAAATCCTTGTATTAGCGGAGCACAGGTTTCCTCAGGAGCCTTTGTGTCTGTCAGATATAACACCCTTTCTTAACTTGGGCATGACTAACCCCATCGTGTGAGGGTTCCTGTGAGTCATCGGAACTTTGCACTGACCTATCCTCACTTGTGCCACGGGTCACAGAGGCAGGAGGCCTGGGAAGGGAGAATGGGTCTGGTGCCCTCCTTTTTCTGGTAGTGAAAGTTCTGGGCAGAGTGAGACGTTGTCAGCCAGGGCTCCCTTGTGAGGCCAAGTCGAATGCAGCACGAGGGAATAGCTGGCTGGCCACATGGTATTTCTAGCTCTAGGCAGTTCCCAAGAGACCCATTTCTGCTGATTTTCTTGAGGTGGGGCGTTGTAGAAGAAACCCCCACTTTTGCAGTCTCAATAGTGAGGCGGGCCTAGAGGGTCAATGCTAAGAGTTTAATTTCAGTTGGGAAGATACTGGAGGCAACGAAGCAAGGACATGGGGACTAGATGTAAGAGGAGAGGCAGGCTTCCGGCCTGCCATCTTTTAACCAGCTCTGCGAGCTCAGAAATGGGCGGAACTGGAAAGGACCTTAAAGTCTGGCTGGGCAGTGACAACATGGTCCTCAAGTGCTCACGCTGTGCCGGGCACTGTGCCGAACACCCCACATGCACCATGACACCGGCACCCGTCATAGCCCCTTGTTCACGGATCTGGAAACCAGAGCTCAACTGGCATCAGGCGCTTGCCCGAGATGACCCCACTAATCAGTGTGGGGCCTGGATTCCAACCCACGTTTGTCTGTGCCCGGAACCCAGACTGGTTCCACAATATTAGGCTGCCTGCAGGGGGGAAACTGAGGCCCGGGGAGGAAGTCTGGGAGAGCTTGCCCACGGCAGGGCACCAGCACCACATGCCAAGAAAGTATTGGGGGACACTGAGGGAAGGCAGCAAAAGCTGCAGATGCTCTGGACTCTGTATAGGACCCTGCCCTTGCCTTCAGCCCTTGTGACACCCCTCCCCCAGGCAACATGGCTCTGCTGCTACAGGCCCCAGGGCCTCAGTGGGGTGAGGTTTGGCTTGGTTCTCAAAGGGAAGGATGCCTCACCTGTGTCCTGGAGGCCACCTGCAGTTTTGAGGGGTGAAGGCCCTTGGGGGGTGGGACACAGATCATCTTTAACTTGACCTCCATGCAGAGGGGAGCTCAGCCACACAAGTCTGTTTGTGAACCAGCTCCCTGCTCCAGGGCACTATGGCCTGCTAGACCTTATCTTAGCTCCAGGGATCAAAGAGGACTTTTCAGCACTTGTCTGAGCAATATGACTAGAGTTCTCCTGTTCTGCTCTAAACTAGACACTTTGTTTGGTCCTGGGGTCCTCAGAAGTCTGGACTCTGGTGATCGAGTCAGGACCACTTGGGGGTGCATCCTAACTCTCAGTCACGTGGCTGGGGTCACCCTGTGGCTGTTGTGAATCTAATCCCGCCTTCTTGGTGCCTAAGAAAATCCAGCACCCCTGACAGCTGGCTGGTGACTGCCCTATATCGGGTAGGTGCTCAGACTCACATGTAGGTTTCCTCCAGGGAAGGCTCGCCCCCACCCTCCAGATGGGGCTGAGAGGAAGCCTGGGTGGGGCCCTCACTTCTGTTTCTGGCCAAATGCCGTGCACTGGCCTGGGTCCCCTTCTCAGTTTCTGCCCTTCTTAAAAGCCAGGTGGATGTGGGGTGCTTAGTTCTGCTACCACTTGTCCCTCATACTCTCAATTCAGAATCTGCCTGGAATTAGGGCAGGAGCAGTGAATTATTCCACCACAGTTAAAACTATACTCAGCTACACCTTTGCTCAAAGAGGTGAAGGGAAACACCCGGGATCTTAGTCCATAAGTGAAGTAGGTGGCTCAGGCCACAATAGTCCCAGGATGGGGGTGGGGGATAGTGTGCCAGGCTTCTCTGAGAAAGCCAGCTTCATGACACGAGGGGGTTGTGTGGACATGGGGGTGATGTTCAGGGGCCTGGGGGTGGATAGAGAGAGTCATTAGGCCAGAGAGAGATTACTTTCTAAAGCTAAGAACAAGTCAAGGAGTTCTGTCACATTGGCCATACCGGGGTGATGGTGGACCAGGTGGGGGCCGCTGACCTTGTCTGTGAAAGGTGGCTGCCTCTACCGGGGTCGCAGGGCTCTCTCCCCAGTGCTCCTGCTGGGTTTGCCAAGATGCGAGAGGAACTGGATGTCGGAGCCACGGAGCCACGGAGCCACGGTTGGGACTGGCCTTGCAGGTGTGAGAATCTGGCATTCCGTATAGGGGGTAGGGGATGGGGTGGGTTAAGGGATGGAGATAGGGCAGAGAGGAGGGCCTGAAGGGAAGTGCAACTTTCCAAGAATCAACAGCCAGGTGACGGATCATCACCACCCTTCTGCCATGCACTGTCAAGCAGCCAGAGTTCTCAGCCCAGGGGACCATCGGCCCCCACTTGGGGGACCTGCCCTAGGTCACTAGAGAGGACCTCATTTTTGGTCTCTGGCCATACTAAGACATGTAAATGTTGCTCTGGGGCCCTCCCTTATCTGACAGCCCACAGAGGCAGAGTCTCATCATCCAGCACCTCACCATCCAGCACCTGTCCCCTTCCTGTCTGTGGGGTGCCCAACCTCTCTAACCAGACGGCAAGCTCCCAGAGGTAAGCAGCTCATCGCCTCCATATTCTCACAGTGCTCAGGCACAGCTGGCACTTGAGAGCACTTCCTGCAAAACCCTGGGTCAGCAAAACGCTGCAGTCAGCATCTGCTCCCCTGCTCTGCTCACTGCCCACCCACCTTCTCTGAGTCCTTCCCTGGGGGACAAGCCAGGCTAGACTCAGGTGCAGGGGAGCAGGCTGAGAGACAGGGAGGGCACAGTGAGTGGTAACTAGCTCTGTCCTTGCAGAATGGGCCATGGACAAAATGGGCCATGACCGACCGGCAGCCAGAGGCCCCAGAATAAGGGCCACTGTGTCCTACGACATACAGCACAACCCATCCGTGCCCCTCTGCAGGACTGCTGGAGATGGAAGGCTGAGTCAGTGTTTGCTTTCTTTTTTTTATTAATTACTTTCTTTTATTAAAAATGTACACAAGTAACAGGAACATGGTTTAATTGTACAGAGTAAGAAATATAGATGCGTAAATAAAAACGATTTGAGCCACCTCCAGTACACCACCCAGGAGTCATCAGGCTGTTAAATTTTTAGAGACAGGGCGCAAATATAATTTTTTACTCCCTTGTATATATATCTAGGAGCTCTGTTCTGTGCAGACACGGGCATGGTCTCC
This sequence comes from Pteropus alecto, assembly GCF_000325575.1. Taxonomy (NCBI): domain Eukaryota; kingdom Metazoa; phylum Chordata; class Mammalia; order Chiroptera; family Pteropodidae; genus Pteropus; species Pteropus alecto. Next base: position 11,259,658 of record NW_006443124.1, read on the forward strand.
ACCAACGGTGACTCCGTCGGGAACGTCGCGCGCGGGAGTCTGCGCTTGCCCGGCACTGGCTTGGGTCCCTTCCTCCGCTCCCGGGTTTCTCTGCGCTGATACTAAGCAGAGGTTGGCATCCCAGGGTCCAAAGGGCCAGCTGTCCAGGCTGCAGATGTGACCTAGAATAGATTAGAAGGTTCAAAAGGCCTTGCTCAGGACCAAAGTATCTCCTGGGATATGAGACTTTCAGTGCTAAAACTGAGAAAGTCTTGGTCAAACTAGGGCAGGCTGGTCACCCTACTTAGAAGGCTGAAGGCCTTGTCCAGTTCCGCCCTCCCTTGCTGCCCACCGGCCCTCCTGCTGGGCTTTAATCCCCCCAGGCCTTCACGGAGCAAACTAGGGAAGAGAGAAAAGAGGACATGAATAGGGCAGACAGGCAGTCAGTCATCACCCGAGGAAAGGCGCCAGGTGAACTCTGGCTATCAAGGGCAGCCAGGCACGCAGAGGTGGAAGGACTCCGGTACTTGGCCACCCACTCCTCTGGCTCTGAGCAAGTCCTCAGAAGCTAGGCTCTGGCCCTAGTCCTTGGAAAGAGCAGGGTCTCCGGGTGGGAAGTGCTCAGCCCCCGGGAGCCACCTACAGCCCTGGCGCATTCAGCCTTATACCCGCCTCTCTGTGTCCACAACCCCTGGCTCCTCCTGCCCAGCTCCTCTCTGCCTAAGACTGGGAGCAGAGGATGGGTACAGAGGAGAAAGGACAGGCTGAGCTGAGTGAGGAGCAGGCAGGTAGGAGGGGACCTGGGCAGAATGGATCTCTGTGACAGTGGCCAGCACATCCTGACTGGTCTGGCCTGGCCCCCTGTCTATGTGTGAGGATGGGTCCCTTGGAGAACCCAGAGAAGTAGGCGGAATAATGGTCCATGGTGGAACAAAGATATCCACTTCTTAATGCCTGGGATCTATGAGTATGTGTCACCTGGCAACTGGGAATTATGGTTGCAGATGGAATTAAGGTTGCTAATCAGCCGACTTCAAAATAAAGACATTCTCCTGGATTATCTGGATGGGTCCAATGTAATTGCAAGAGTCCTTAAATGGGGGAAAAGGAGGCAGAAGAATCAGAACCAAAGAGATGGCATTGTGTGAAAGACTTGACCGGCCTTGACTTGCTGGCTTTGAAGATGGAGGAAGGGGCCACAAGCCAAGGCCAAGCTGGAAAGGGCAAGGAAGCAGGTTCTCTACTGGAATCCCTAGAAAGGAATGCAGCCCGGCTGACACCTTGACATTAGTCCTGTTAGCCTCATTGTGGACTTCTGCCCTACAGAACTATAAAATAACAAATTTGCGTTATTTTAAGCAACTTAGTTTATGGTGATTTGATACAACGGCAATACTGCGAAACTACCTGGGGGATATGCAGCTGCCCAAAATCCCTTGGTTAGAGTCAGTCTTATAGAGCCCACAGCCCCTCGGTGAGAGACCCTATTTTGTTCTGGGAGGCACTGAGAAGCCGGAGCCCCGGGTACAGAGTGGGCCTCCACGGCTTGCGAGGGGCCAAAAGGATGCCCAGAGGAGAGTGCATCTGTTGGATGTGATACAGGAAATGGCTGCCTCCTTAGACCCACTCCCCAGACCTCTGACGGTGCTGGCTCTGAGTCGCTCTGGAAGAGCTGTCCTCCAGGAGGCCACTGGGCACATCTAGTCAGGGCCTGCAGGGCTTGGCTTCAGACCCCCAGGGCAGGGTTCTGTGTCCTTTTCATGCACCCGTAATACTCACAGCACTCTCGGTCCTTGGCCTCACTAAGGGGATCCAGGTTATCTCAGGAAAAGCTAGGACAAGAAGGAAAAAAGTTTAGAGGACAAATCACTAAATTGGATTTTGGCCAGATCTGCTTAAAATCCCTGCTCTGCCACTTGCTAGCTGTGTAGCCTCAAATAAGCCACTAGACCACTTGTGGCCTCAGTTTCTCCATCTGTACAATGGGTATAATAGCTCTTGTCTAACATGCCTCACAGGGTTTGTGAGTCTCGGGGGAGATAACACCTGAGAAAATGCGGTGCTGCATCGACTGAGATGCTGGAAGGATCGCAACCCTGGGTGCCTTGGGATGAGCAGATGACCACACTGCTGTGTCTGAGCAGATTCAACAGCCCGGGATGGAAGACAAAGACTTGTCTTTCTCTGAGCCACTGCCTGGGAGCTCACACTGGACGTGAGACAGAGCCACCGGACCACAGGATGTCCTTCCCCCAACCACCACAGACTGTGGCTTTGAGCTTTTTTTTTTTTTTTTACTAAGGAAAACGTTTTCTAGAGTCTCTTTTGCATGAAAACCATCCTTCCTTTCATAAAACGCTCACAGGAGCTGGACAAGTAGCTCTCTACGATCCTTTGCACTCAATAATTAAAGTATTTACCTTAGTCTCATCCACCCCTGCTCCATGCCAGCTTCCAGTGTTTTCTCTGTTCCTAGAGAACTCCTTACTCAGGCCTCGAGACCACCTCCCTCACCAGCCTTGCTTCTCCCAGACCTGCCCTGGGAGTCCCCGCCTCCTGGCATTTGCTTGTATCACAGCCTGCACTTCTCTGAGCCCTGCCCTTCCCTGAAGAACAAAGCCTGGCCAAACCCTGTGCAGCCTGCTGGCCTATAGTGAGTGATCCTGCTTCCTTCTAATTTGTGCAGAAATGCTAGCTACCATTTACTGATTGTTAACTTCAGGTCACACAGCATGGGTGCTCTCATTTATTTCCAGGTAACCAGCGGTCCCATAGACTAAAATGTGAACAGCACTCCCTGGAGTTGTAAAGTGTGTTGACCCTATTTGATCTTCTCTTGATGTATTGTGATCCCCATTTCACTTATCACTGAGGCTCAGAGAGGTCAAGTTAACTCATCCATGGTCACACAGTAGGTTTGTGGTAGAGCTAGGACTTGATCTCAAGTCAATTTGCTCTGAATCCAGTGTGTTTTCACTCTCACAGTGGTGTCTTCCTCAACTCCCACCTGCCAGCACTGGAGGGCTGGGATGGAGTACTCGGAGTTGAACACACAGAGAGCAACCAGGGAATGTCTTGTGGTGGCAGCGTTGATCACAATGAGTTCGATCAGAGTTTGCCTTTCAATCAACAAGTCTTCCTAGTGTCTGGGACGTCTGGGAAGCAGGGACGGGCCTATTCTGTTCACAGCTTTGTTCTGGCACCTAGCTGTGCCTGACACATAGCATGTGCTCAGTTAATGACATTGAACTCACGCTTGTTCATTCAAATAATAAAACAATAAAGTAAATAATATGAGCGAACACCTATGGAGTGTCTACCACTAGCCAGCTCTCAAGGAGTCTCCAGGAGAGTTGAGGAGAAATATAACACTGGTGACAAGGACCTCACATGGAGTTTTACATCAAAAAAGTATCTGTGGGAAGGCCATGAGGACACCAAAGGAAGAAAGAAGATGAGCGGCAACCCTAGATCTTCCAATCGTGTTGGAGGCCATGGCAGCAGCTGTCACCATCACAGTTAGGATACATTGACCGACAAAGCACGCAAACCCCAATTTTCCATCCGCATCCATGGTTCTGCTTGTTCAGACCACATCTGGATGCTTTTGTTGCCTCTCCATACTGGATAACCAGAATGCTGAGGGCGACTGGACAATCATGGAAACTGGTGATATCTTGCTTGGAGAAGGAAACGGAGGGTCATCTCTAATACCCGAGGGACTGCCAGTGGGCATCAACCCTGTGCACCCCTGAGGAAGCTCTCTGGAAATGGACCAGAGAAGGAGGGAGCCTGGTGGACCGCCTCTCTGGGACCACATGAGGCCTTAGTCTCTGCAGCATACACTCTACACACCTGCTCACACACAAAAAAAACGTTTATTAACTGTTGCCCATGGCCAATTCCTGACTAGGGAAATAAGAATGAATAAAACAAGCTTCCAACCTTAGATAAACATCAGTCCCATAGGGGACAGAGTCAGGAAAGCTCATCCTGTGGCCTCAGAGGCCTAATTATGCATCCCATAGGGTCCTGTCTCAGCCACTGCTGAAAGCCATTTTCTTCTTCGAATTCTGAAGGGGCAGGGCCCAATGGCAGATAATCAACAAACATATGCATATCTGAAGAGGGGGTGCTGCGGTGGGAAGTCCAGCTGAATCAACGCTCTACGGGGGCTAAGAGGGGCTGGGTCTCAGGCATGGTCATTTGCACGTGTCTTCTGCCCCTTCAGATCCCCTTTAGTCCGGACAGGCCTTGACCAAGTTGTCTTCCAGCCCGTTCCCACCAGTACCAGCCGATCTTTGCCGGCTGTGGTGACGTGTCCAAGGATGTCCTTCAATCCTAAATTGCATACTGGTCTTTATCTTCCGTTATTGCCAAGGCTCCTCAGGCTGCAGTCACAGCTGTGGTTCAGCATTGCTTTCCTGTGCCTTACATGCTTATATCAAATTCTGTTCACTGCACTGCTCGGTGCTGGCACTGACATAAATACACTCTCGTTTTTTATTGTAAAACAATAATTATGCCAGAAAAATGCACAAAACATATGTTCGGTTTAGTAAGTATAAAATATAAAGCAAATATCTGTATAACCACCACCAGGTCCAGAGATAAAACAATGCCAACACCCTCAAAGACTCCTGGGCAACCCTCCTAACCCCAACCCCAACCTCCCCCTCCCATGGGCACGGTTAAATCGGCTTTGTGATAATAATGTCTGTTTTTTTTTTTTTTTTAGTTCTACCTCCTCTGCATGTATCCTTAAAGAATACAGTCCAGTTGTTGAACTTTTCATGAAAGAAATTATATATGTGTTTTTTCATGTGTTTTACTCAGTATTATGTCGGTGTGAGTTACCCATTATGACAGTTCCATACAACATTACAGTTATTGCAAGTTGCTGTGGGTCTTTCATTTTCACTGCAGGAATGTTGTGTGGTTTATTCGTCTTCCATGTATCCTTAAAGAATACAGTCCAGTTGTTGAACTTTTCATGAAAGAAATTATATATGTGTTTTTTCATGTGTTTTACTCAGTATTATGTCGGTGTGAGTTACCCATTATGACAGTTCCATACAACATTACAGTTATTGCAAGTTGCTGTGGGTCTTTCATTTTCACTGCAGGAATGTTGTGTGGTTTATTCGTCTTCTCCAGTGGTGGTGGGCATTTGGACTCTTCTTGGTGCTGTGTGGACATTCTGGTACACATGGGTAGCAGTCTGGTTAGAGGAGATTCTGAGGAGTGGGGTTGCTGGGTTATAGGGTAGATGCATTTCCATCTTTTCGAGATCACTTAAGGACTGTTTAATTCTGAAATGTTTCTCAGGGAAACAGTGCTGTGACACTCCAGCATTGTCTGGGATAGAGGAAATGAGGTATGCTGGCCACTGCCATTTGACCGGCCCACCTTCTGCCCTCAGAACCTTGTGCCCTGCAGCCCAGCCGCGCCGTCCCCCTCTCTGGCACCCAGAGGCTGGGACCTCTTAGCAGCAGGCTCCTCTCTGGCCTTCCTCCCTCAGAGATGCAGTTGGGTGGGGGTGAGAGGAGGGTGAGAATGAGGAAGTGGAAGCCAAATACGAGGGCCACAGAGAAGTCTGGTCCACAGACCTCAGCGTGTCAGCAGCACAGTCCGTGGGAGAGGAACGTGCAAGCTGCCCGTGAAACACGCCGAGAAGTGCCGGGCCCACGGGTACAGTGCCAAGGTGTGCTACCACCAGGCAAGCCGCCACTCTGCAATAGGCTCCTGTGCAGAAAGTCACTCTGCACAATCCTTACCCCAACCCTGTGGGTAGATGTTATCATCCCCATGTCACAGATGAAGCCACTGAGGCAAGAGATACCGAGTGACTGGCAATACTACACAACAGTTAATAGTGTGGGATCCGGACCTGTTTAAATAGTGGCTTTCATACTTACTGGCGCAACATTGGCCCAGTTACCTGACTCCCTTTAGCCTCAGTTTCCTCATCTGTAGAATGGGGCTGACTGACGCACAGGTTGTTGAGAGTTAGACGAGGCGTCAAAGGCGCTTAGCAGAGTGCCGGTACAAAGGAGGAACGAGCGGAACTGTGAAATGGGAGCTACGGAGTTCCAAGGTGGTCAGCCAGGACATGGTGAAGGGTGAGGGGGACAGCTCGTCTTGGCAAGCTGGGACTAGGTCACCAAGCTGAGGGAGTGGATCGGTGCTGTGTGAGGACACAGTCAGTGGAGTGCTGGCCAGGTGGACTTTGAAACGCAGGCACCCAGGCAGTTCTGCCCTCTGGCACCTTTGCCCAGAGCTCTCTACCTATCTGTGGCTGCTTCAAAGGGCAGCGACTTGTGACAGGGAGTGGCTGCATACCTGCACATGTGGGAGCTTCAGCCCAGCTTCAACGCTGGTCTCCGGGAGGCCACACTGGCAGGCAGCAGCAGTGGCAGCCAATGGGCAATGAGCCTGTTGCTAAGGTCACTGGTGAACCTTATTTGGTGACATAGGGCTGACCCTGCCTTCACCTCTGAGAACCCTGGGAAACGCCAACCACAGATGTGAAACGAACGTCTCAAAACCACAACATTTCCTTTGAGAAAAGATTTGTCTCTCCTCTCTGGCCTGCCTCTCAGGCTGGACGCCTTTGGTACGATGCCTCGCAGCTTCAAGAGAGGAAAG
>NW_006443124.1:11266355-11336938 GCF_000325575.1 Pteropus alecto
CCTCACGAGGACCTCGAAGGCTTCTTCTGCTCCCGCCTTGGCAGTTGCCGACCCCTGCCTAGGCCTCCCCACACACACCCTGAAGTGTTCCTGGCCCCACTTCCTGCGCCCTTGGGAAGCGGCTGGTATGAGGAAGCGCCGCGGCACGCAGGGAGGAAGTGGGCCTGCCCAGGCCCTCACCATCTGCACCAGCCGCACTGCTTCGGTGCAGCCTGCAGCTCAAACGGTCGGTGGTTTCAGTTTTTCACCTCCCTCTGGTGCATCTTCTAGCTTAGCATTAAACAAGTAAAACTGTTGCCCCACCTCAAATGTAGAAGGGAAGCTGGGCCTGCAATATTTCCAAAATAATATTGTTTCCTCGTGTTTTTACAGTACCTTCGAGTCTTGAATTGTGCTCGTATTTGCCGTCTTGTTAGACTCTCACAAGCCCAGCTAAGGAAATCACAGCCGTACATAACGACGAGCCCTCGCCATGTGTCAGGAACATGAATTGACTCACAGAATCTGCTATAATCATTCCCATTTTACAGAGGAGAGAAATGAAGCGAAGATACAGATTCTGTAATTGTCTCAAAGGTCACATAGCCCGTGAATAACAAAGCTGGGGTTTTAGCCCAGATAGCCCAGTTCCAAACTCTGCCCTATTATCTCCTGTTACATTGCCTTTCAGGGCCCATACACCAGAACAAATTCCACTTACAGATGAGAAGGTGAGGCTGAGTAGACTAAAGGTGGTGTGGGACCTGGAGTCAGGGCTACTTCCCCTGTCCATGTTTCTTCCACCAGAATCCTTCATTTGCTCCCCTTCTTTTTTATCATTGTCACCACCCCTCCCCGCCAACTTGTCTCCTGACCCACAGGCTAAACATGGCCTTTCTTTTCTAGGCAGCCGAGGGAGCCAAGTGGCCTGGCCTGTCTGGAAGAGGCTATGTGAGCCCATCTCTCAGATAATGGGAGCAAAGTCAGGGCCAGGGAGAACGTGCCACAGGACACCCCTTCCCCTGCCCTCCACCATCCCTTGCTAAGCCTTCGGGCCTCAGAAACCCCTGCACACACCAGGTCAGTCAAAGCGTTGCATGGGCTGGGGTCTGGGCAGATCTGTCCATAGCATCCGTAACGGAAGGTGCTCTGAGGAGCTGGGGCAAGGGGGCCTGGACGCTGAGGAAGGTCAGTGCAGGTCCCTCGCTGGAGCACTGCCCCTCACTCGAGCTCTTGAGGCTGGCTTCACTCATTGAACACATACTTTTTGTGCACCTACCACATGTCAGGCACTACCCCAAGCACTAAGGATGCAACAGTGAACCACACAGACTCCACACCACGTTCCAGGCCTTGAAGGGTTTAGTTCCAGCGAAGGAGACAGACATTAGGCAAATAATCACACAGATAGCTGAAAACCACAGGGTGCTATGTGGGTGCGACTTCGACTTCTGGGTCTTAATGAGTGTGGGACTGGGGGTTAGAATAGCCATTCTCTGCAGAACGGAGGGAGGGTGTGGAGTTAGGGAGTGGGGACAGTTCTTGGCCCCGTCCCCACTGTCCTCCTCTCCCCTACAGTCCAGTTCCTTCAGGAAATGGGCTTCCAAAAAAGCTGCTCTGCTGGCATCCGTAAAGTTGCCTGAGCGGTGCCTTTGCTGGCAGTTGCTTTCAGTGTTTCTGCCCGGGTGAGCACAGACTCACCTATGCGTGTGTGAGTGAGGGTGGGGTGGGGTGGGGTGGAGACACAGGAGAGGAGGGCTGGGGGTTCTTGATCTTTGATCTCGAGCACCTCCATCCCTCACCCAAGTCTGGTGTGCACAGGTGGGAGAGCCCTGGCAGGCCATGGGGACAAGAAGCTGCTGGTGTGAAACACTTAATTCTGAGAAACATTTTCAGAATTAAACATTTTCAGATTAACTGAGAGCCAGGGCCCTTCCTAAAGTACCTCTGAAAAGAGTTTTTCGACCGAAAGCATGACATGAGCTCTTCCTAGAGAGGAAACCCTCCCAGGGTTGACAGCAAGCTGGCCAGCCTCAGAGGAAGCTGGCGCAGAGTGCAGCCCTTGCCGGCGACCCTGTGTTGACGTGCCCACTATAGGGCTGCTTTTGGAGCACCCCCGTGTCCTCACTGAAAACACTGCTCCCCCGCCTCTGCTTCCTTCTCTCTCAGGGACTCTCCCTGTGGAAAAGGGACCTCAGCACTTGGGGCTTCGAGGCTGTGATTTCTAGTTTCATTTTCCAGTTTCCACTTAAGAAGCAGCTCTGCCAGCTCTCTGTTCCCCATGCCACAAGGCACCCCAGGGGAGCTAGGGGACAAGAAAAAAGTGTCTCAGCCAGAACTCTACTCCCCAGGATTATTGTCTTCTCTCTTCCCCACACTCCAAGTTTCCCTTTATGATGCTAATTTGTAACAGGCATTAATAGAAACAAAACAAGAAAAAAATTTCTACAAAGAGCCCTCAGGTCCTTTGGCTCTCTCCCTGGCTCCATTTATTTGTAATTTATAGCTCGTCTAATTTCTACAAGGATTTAAGGGCATTCATACCTGTTTTTTCCTGTGTGTGTGAGCATGCATGCAAAACTATGGGTGGGGCGGGTCTTCCAGTGTACCCTTGCCCTGGTCCTGGTCTGACCTTGGAGGGGTGGGACAGGGCCCCAAGCTTGGCAGCTGTGGACCTTTCCTAATCTCTAGGGCAAATTTGTTCTTCAATGTGTCTAGTATCAGTTTTTGACCAATCATTAATCAAAGTCGTAATAAAAAGATAATCTCAGGACTGGGCTGTAAAGGTCCTTAAATAAACCCTTCTGTGAAGGCCTTGGGGCCAAGAGGAAAGGGTCTCGTGTCTGTGGCTGGGTTTGGAGGCAAAAGAAAGGCACCATCCATCTCAGTTCAGTGGGAACAGACATGGACCTCAGTCACCTTAGTGGCTGTGGCTTCTTGCTTCACCTCTCACTGCCGATGAAGCTGGCCATGCCCTGGCTTCTGCACCAGGTGGCAAAGTTGGGGATGGAGGCTGAAGTTGGGCCAAATGTGGGGGCCTAAAGGGCGTGACAATTATGGTGTGGCTCTGGGGCCAGGCCTGATGGCAGTGGAGGCAGGGCAGCCCCCAGGTCCCCCAGAGCCCACGTGATGCGGGAAGCCCCCACATGATAGTTTGGCTCATTCCCGCTCACTTACTGCAGGGCAGAGTGGTGCCTAGGGGTGAAGGAGGAGGCCCACTTCTCACGGGAAGAAGAAAGGAAGTGGTTCCTCTTGGGGCCCAGCAGGGTCAGAGGCTGTGGGGCCCTCACTCCTCTCCAAACTCCCTCACAGAGGACAGGGTGGGTCTGCTCTCTGGGGCATGAGGTCACAGGCTCCTGGCAGGCTGCAGGGCTGGCTCCAGGAGATAGTATCAGTCATTATCAGGGATAGTGTAAGGCCTAGTACCAGTTCCAAGAAGGACAGCAAGGCAGGGCACAAGTACCTGGGCCAGGTACAACCTGGACCAACAGATGTAGAGGCTTAGTTGTCAGTAACCTTCACAAGAGCCACAGCAATGATTGCATTATCCAGGAGAGTCACTATGCTCCTGTGGACGTATTGGAGGCGTGTGGTGTCTGAGAAGGCAGGAGAGGTGCTCCCTGCTCCCTGCTTACCTTCTGACATGTTACTGGGCCCACATTTTCCGATGCAAGAAAGAAATGAGCATTTTTGGAGAAGTGCAACCCTGGAGGTGCAAGGGAGTGAAATCAGGTGTGAGCAACTGTTCAAAGGATTGGCATCCAGAACCGAGATAGACTTGTTCTGGATGGTTCAAGGGGAAGAAGCAGCCTCGATGGGAACAGTCAAGAGAAAGATGTGAGGAGAAGACTTCTTATGAGTCCAGTGTGGTCTCCGAAGATAGACACACACACACACACACACACACACACACACACACACACACACACACACACACATTCTTTTTTTGAAAGAGAACAAGAAAGGAGTAGAATAAATACACACTGAAATTTTAACAGCGGCTCTCTAGCCGGTAAGATTTTAAATGATTTAAATTTTTCTGCTTGTGCTTACCAATAGTTTCCAAAATATCCATAATACACCCAACTTACTTTTTTTTAATCATGATAAAATACACATAACATAAAATTTACCATTTTAACAATTTTTAGGTGTGTGATTCAATGGCATTAAGTTTTACACTCACATCGATGTGCAGGCTTCACTACCAGGCAGCTCCAGAATTTTTTCATCATCCTTGACATAAACTCCGAACTCATTAAACTAACTCCCCATTGCCCGCTACCACAAGTCACTGGCAATCACCATTCTGTTTTCCATCTCTATAAATTTGACTACTCTGGGTACCTCATATGAGCGGAATTACATAATATTTGTCCTTTGTGTCTGGCTTATTTCACTTCTTGGCATAATTTTTTCAAGTTTCAACCATGTGGCAACGTGTGGCAGAATTTCATGCCTTTTTAAGGGTGAATGATATTCTGTTGTGTGTACGTATTCCATTATCTGTCAATAAACACTTGGGTTGTTTCTACCTTGGGACTGTTGTGAATAATGCTGATATGAATGTGGATGTACAAACATCTCTTTGAGTTCCTGCTTTAAGTTCTTTACAGTATAAGCCCAGAAGTGAATTGCTGGATCATATGGTATTTCTACATTCAATTTTTTGAGGAAAGGCCATACCATTTTCCATAGTGATTGCATCATTTTATATACTCACCAGCAATGCACCAGGGTTCCAGCTTCTCCACATCCTCACCAATACTTGTTCTTTTCTTTTCTTTCTTTTTTTTTTAGGCAAGGTAACCCTTGGTTGACCTCACAGATTGCGAGGACCTTGTCGGCTTACAATCCCTTATTTTTTATTGTTCACGCCTACAGCACCTGGTCTTCCTAGGTGGTCTCCCATCCAACTGCTAACCAGGCCCGACCCTGCTTAGCTTTTGAGATCAGACGGGATCGGGCTTGTTCAGGGTGGCATGGCTATGTGTATATATATATATATGTATACACACACACACACACACATACACATATATATACATATGTATATGTGTGTGTGTGTGTATACACACACATACATACATATATACACATATATATTTTTTATAATAGCCATCCTAAAGGGTGTGAAGTAGTATCTTATTGGGGTTTTGATTTGCATTTCCTTAAAATAAACTACTTATTTTTTAATCCAATTCTGTCTGAATCAAATCCCGAATCAATCCTTTGTCCACTAAAGAAAGTAGTGGATTCTCAGCCCCGGGAGATGTTCATACCCTTTGGCTCAGCTCAGGCAGGGACTTGCGTCCACCTACTGTGCACTTCCCATGTACCAGGCTCTGTGCCAGGCAAGGGGCTCCGAAGGAACTGGGGTCTGGTCTCCAGTCTCTGTCCTCGGATTTCAGCCTCTGTGGGGAGCAGTTCTACCCAAGGCTGTTGTGGGTCCAGAGAGCCACCCTGTCTTGCGGGTGCAGCATGGGGAAAGGTGGCACAGATGAGGTGGCATGTGAGCTGGGCCTCAAAGTACGAGATGTGTGCAGTTGTGCAAGTGCAGAAAGGGACTGGGCTGTGCTGTTGGGCTGTGACAGCACTTACCACTACTGCCATCATGTAAGCATTTAATTCATGTCCGTCTTCTCTATTCTATTACGAGCCCCATGAGAGCAGGGCCAGGTGGTCTCGCTCAGCGTGGAACCTACTACGCCCAGAACTGCAGGTTAAAATGAATGCTTGCTAAATAAACAAATAGTTGAGGCAGAGAGGAAGCGTCTCCTTCCAGAACCCTGCCTGAGAGGCAGATAGCATGGCTGCACTCCATGGGAAGGGGATGAATGGGAGCAAGCTCGGTGGAAGGAGAGGGATCTCTCCTTTTATGAGACTCAGATGACCAACAAGAAAAAGGCAGAAAGTGCCAGTTGTTGACAAGGATGTGAAGCAGCTGGAACTCCCATACATCGATGGAGAGACTGCTCTTCCTGTTATTATTTTAGGCTTCAGACAGCACTCTGGCTATCATTTGAGCCAATCAAAGGGACCCTAACATCTGCACTTAGACTATCAGATGTGAACATTCTCTGTCCAGAGCCATTTCCGAAAAGGGACTGAGTCCATAGGACATGGCGCAACTGAGAGCTCAGAGTTGGCTCTGCGCTCACCGGCCTCAAATGTGAACTTTGCCCACATGCCTCCTTGCCCCTCATCTCAGGTCACGCAGCTAGCAGGACTTCAGTCAACGGAAGGTGGACCCTGCTCTTTTCAAATAGCATGAGGGATGGGCATTGACCTCTGAGCACTAAGGTGATCTCCCTCAGGATGCTCAGAGCCCCTCTGCCTGAGGGCCCTTTATGCATACCCAGTCAGGCACTGGCACCCGAGCCTCCCGCTGGTGGCCCAAGACTCAGCGCTCAGAGCTCCTTGCTTACCAGGCGTGCAGCACGCGTGCCCACAAGGAGCCCACACACAGCATCTCTGCTTGATGCCTGCACAGCTCAAGTCTGAGGGAAGGAAAGTGCTGACTCTTGGTGTGGTTTGTGTTTTTATTGTATCTTCTTCCTCAAGCTGGAGGACATTGTCGCTGAGTTACCAAATGCCACGGAGGAGGGCCCAGCAGTTCCTGGGATGAGGCTGTAGTCCAGAAACCGGGACAGGATGAACACAGACAACACAAAGTGGACTCAGTACAAGGCGGCGTGTAATCGGGAGTCACACTGCATACTCTCACTCTAAATGCTACTGGAGCTCGGAAGAGTGAAGAGTCAGGTAGGGGTCGGGTGGCCAGGGCAGGTCCTGGAGCAGGGCCCCCAAGGTGGGGAGCAGAGGGTACAGACCATTACAGGTGAGGAAAACAACTGGGACATGTATGCAAACCTACCAGAACTCAAGAGCTGGCCAGGCCCCACTGGCTGCCCTTTCACTCAGAAGAAAGGCCATAGAGAGCAGGCCTCACTCACCCCACCCAGGTCCTTAGAACATATGCTCCACTGTCCCCAGCCTGACCACAACTCCCACATGAGTTGTGTCCCGTTCATTCTGGCCTAGAAACTGGGAAGTACCTGGCATGGGGCCCCTTCACTTCCTCAACATGATTGCCTGGGGCTCTCGGGGGACCAGCAAGGGGTCATTTTTGTGGTCAGGAAATGTCTGTGGCAACTGTGGACACCACAGGCCTTCTCTGGACCCTTCTGAAGTGGAGGCCACATTCCCAAAGATTCTCAACTGCCTAAACTCCAGCTCGTCTCTTGCTTCTTCCTGGTAGGCTCGTCCTGGTGTGGGGGTGAAGGTTATCTTTCCCCAGGTCCATGAGGTCCTCAGATGCAAAATATTGTAAGTTCAAGGGTAGGACATCGAGAAACTAACTTGTGGTTTAGATCGATGCTCTTCAACCTCGGCTGCACATTAAAGCCACCTAAGGAGCTTCTTAAAAATGTTCATCTCCAAATATTTCAACAGACACTTTGCAAAGAGGAGATCTAAATGGTTAGTAAACATACAAAAAGGCGCTCAACTGCATTAATCATCAGGGAAATGCAAATGAAAACCACATTGTGATACCATTACACACCGACCAGGATGGCTAACACGAGAGAGAATAGCAATTTTTGGCGAAGATGTGAAACAGCCAGAACTGTCATACATTGCCGGAGGGAGTGTAAATCGGTACAGTCACTTTGGAAAATTATTGGCATAAGGTACTAAAGCTGAACATGCTCGTATCCATACTTGCCCAGCAATTCCACTTCTGAGTATGCACCCAACAGAAATGCAAACGAATGTGCTTCCACAGACACTACTAGAATGCTCATAGTAGCGGTAGTCATAATAATCCCAGACTGAAAACAACAATCCAAGTACTCAAACATCCATCAACAAGAGAACGGACCAGTAAACTGAGAACAATCCACATGGTGGAATACTCTATAGCAACGAGAATGAATGAACTCCAAGTATAAGCAACAGCTTGGATGAAACTCACAAATATAATGTTAAGGAGAAGGAGCCAGACATGGAAGAATAAATACGGTATGATTCCATGTATATGATATAAATCTCAAAAACAGGCAAAACTAATGTATACCACTATAAGTGAGAATGGCGATTATTCTTTGGGGCAGGAGGGGATGCTGCTGATGCTGTTTCTTGCTCTGCTTTCTGGTTACTAAAGATAGTTCACTTTGTGAAAATTTACTGAGCTTTGCACTTATGGTTTGTACTTTTTTTTTTTTTTGCATGTATGTTATCCTTCAATAACAACAACAACAACAACAAAAGATTTTTTTTTTTTAACCCAGATCAATTGGGTCAGTATCTTTGGCGTGAGGATGAGGTCCAGACATCAGTATTTTTTAACACCCTAGATGATCGTAATGTGCAGCCAGGGTTGAAAGCCACTGTTTTAATCTCTTGAGAAAAGTGGATCTATTCAAAGGCCTCACATGGTCCTAATGAAGGGCACTTCGGAATCGGTGGAGGGAGATGCTGGGGTGGGAAGAGGTCCATCTTTGTTGATATGAGTGAGCCTCCTGTATGGGCAGAGGAAGTGCTGTCACATGTTGTTGTAATGTTGCAGTGTCTGTTGAAAGCTGGTTGCATCAGTTTGGTGTGTAATGGGAAGAAGGTGGGCCCTAGCCCCGCCCCAGGGAAGTGGTTCGCTCAGCACAGCTGCTACACGGTCATTTATAGAGAGGTGGCATCTGGGCTTCCCAAGAACTGCTAACAGGGCCAGAGGCGCTGCTGAGGCTCCAACACCTGGTAGGGGCAGGGGTGGGTGTTTATGTTTATGAGTAGTAGCCAGCTCTGGGTTCCAGATGATGCCCAAACTTCCTGGCCTCTGGGTCCAGATTAAGAACTTGCAATGTCTTGCTGAGGACCACACTGGGCTTGACTCATATGTCTGGGCTGAGAATATTCCTTCCTCTTCGTGTGGTTAGTGACAGCCATTCTAGCAATTGCCAACCTCCAGTGTACTCTGGTCAAACTATAGGCAGCTTGGACAGGACAAGACATGGGCTTACACACTACACAGGTGCTCTGCCCACAGGGGCCCCATGCATTCTCCCAAAAGTGCACAGAGCATGCACCTCCTGCTGTGTGAGGGGCTGTGCAGGGAGGCCTCGGAAGCTTCCCCCAGCCAGCCAGGGCCCTCCACCATGAAGCGGCAGGCTGTGTCCCTGCATGTTTGCCTCCTAGCAGCGCGTCTCTTGGGCAAGTGTGAACAGGAAGGGGCCTGGGGTCTCATGACCTCTGCTGGGAGGGACGCTGCGGGGGCCTTGGCTGGGCTCACTTGGCGTGGGACACAGAGTGGCATGGGCTGGAAGAGGACAGGCTAAGCTGATAAGGGCTACACCACTCCGAGGGTAGCCATCACACGTTAAAAACGAATAAACCTGTCCCCAGCTGCTCAGCCCCCACTCCTCGAATTGAAAAAAACAAATCCCTAGAGGTAAAAGAATCAGGAATAAGGAAGCCGAGGTATAAGAGTGCCTCTCCACTGAAGCTGCAGCTCTCCACTTCCCTGGCTTCAGTCTCCTCCCTGTGAAATGGGTGTGGTGACCCCCAGGCCTTTCCTCCTGCCCAGGAGGACTGAAGGTCCATGGCTCTGCTGGAGTGGGCCAGGGGAGGCCTGGGTCCCAAGGGCTATGCCTGGGCTGTCCCTGGCTGAGATCTCAGTCCCCACATACCTAACCTCACCTCCCTTGTCTGTGAAATACCACGATGGGGGCTTCTGCCAGCCGGAGTGGCATTGCCCCTTCCTGTTGTCTGTTTTAAGAAGCATTTGTGAAACGTTTCCTTTTCGTGCTTCAGGAAATGGGTGGTCAAAAAGAATTCATGATTCTACTTTTCCCCTAGAGGTACATAACGCGTGCTTCGGAGGGGCGTACAAACTAAACGAGACGGAGGGCTGATGGGGCGGAAGGCTGAGGAGGCAGGAGAATCCAGGCAGCGCTCCAGCTGACCTCAGAGGTGGCCACAGGGCAGCTGGGCTCCGGGCACTCCTCGGGGTGCGAGGTGTGAACTGCGCGAGTTGTTTATCCTCTCCGGGTGCCAGTTTATCCTCCTCCCAGTGGACAGACAAGCACATGGTATTCCTCAGAGCGAAAGCGTCGCAAGCTGGTGACCTGAAAGCACATAGGCCTGGCTGGCGGGCTGACCTGAGGGACAGCTAATTTCGTGTCTGAGGGAGCCCCACCAGACACATCTGCGATGTCCCCCAACACCCACTTTATGTCCCCCAACACCCATTTTACCTTAAGACCCAGTAAGGATGTTATCCAGGCATTTAATCTTTTTCTGAAACTATTGATATTTCCCTGTCTGTCATGTATTTTCAAAAAGTCATCACGAATTCTCTGTCCTGGTTCTTTTTATTTACATGCTTATTTTCTTCTCAAAACACTTTAATATTTCCCAGGATGGAGAAGTCACAAATCTAGTACCCTCTATTATCTATTATAGTTAAAAACTAGGAAGTGAATTTTAAAAAGCCCCTGAGTAGCCCAGAGATGTCACAGAGGTCCTAGATAGGACTCCTAGAATGTCTCAGGCTCACTCAGAGACTATTCTTGTTTGAGATGCAAATCAGAAAAAGTTTCTGTATGGCCAGAGTCCCAGTAGAAAACAGATGTGCACTCCACAGGTGACAGGAGAGCTTCATGAAGGACTGTGAACAAGGGTGTGAGCAGGATTAAAGGGACGAACAAGGGAAGGAGATGTACCCAGGAGCCAGCAGCAGTGGGGAGCGGTTACCCAGGGCCTGAGGGAGAAGGAGGTTGGAGGAGGGGGGAGTGGTTGCAAGAACCTGGAGACCCATAGGACAGCGGTCCCCAACCTTTTTGGCATCAGGGGCCGGTACTCCTATGAAAATCTTGATGATCTGAGGTGGAGCTGAGGTGGTGATGCTAGCGCTGGGGCACGCGGCTGCAGAT
Source organism: Pteropus alecto (assembly GCF_000325575.1). Lineage (NCBI taxonomy): Eukaryota > Metazoa > Chordata > Mammalia > Chiroptera > Pteropodidae > Pteropus > Pteropus alecto. The sequence goes on from NW_006443124.1 coordinate 11,277,263, forward strand.
ACAGATGAAGCTTCCTGCCCATTGCTCACCTCCTGCTGTGTGACCCGGTTCTTAATAGGCCACAGACTGGTTGGGGACCCCTTTTGTAGGAGAGGGCTGATGGGAGCTGTGACTTTAGGCTGAAGAACACAGACGCTGCTGATCTGCTGGGGGGCTAAAGCACTCTACAGCACCCCCACATTCCCTTGCAATCTCCCGTAGGGTCTTCAATTGGCCAAACTCAACTGGAAGCATGAGGACATGGAGCCTGATTGCTGCAGTGCACAAGGTCAAATACTGGGAGGTGTGGGGAAGGGTGGAAAATGGGCAGGGGCAGGGCGGTGGGGGATACCTGCACAGTCATCTGGTATAGCCATTTAAAAGAAGTAATTTAGAAGTTAATGTGCTGTAATGTGGCACCCTCACCACAAATACATGGGACAAGAGGCAGCTAGAGATAGATGATCATGAGAAAGGTTTAAGGAATCTTATCACAGGAATTTGGGTCACCATCATGGAGGGACAAATAGCTCTGCTTAGTTTGACAATTCCAAGGTAAACATGTATGTTCATAAAGATAATGCTGAATTATGACAAAAAAAAAAAGGTTAAATGTGGTTACTGTACTACTTAACAGAGCTTTAACAGGGCAGGGGAGATTATAACACAATTTAGAGATATATCTATCCAAAAAAAGTACGACAGGGCTTCCAGTTAAATATGTCAGTTTATCCACATGTCCTGATCTCCTTTCTCTCCTGAAGTGCCACTAAAAGGCCAGTAAAGAAATAAAATGGTATAAACTCTCAGAGCAAAGAGGATGGTTAAGGAGACCATTCTCCTTAAAGATTGGATGAAGAGTGGATAAAGATTTCGGCACATTCCGAGAAGCTAGAAAGTGGATGGAGGAATGACGGCATGGGGGAAGCTAGTCTCTTAAGGGCCTGCAGAGGGGAACGCTGACAGGAGCCAAGTCACTTCACCTCCAGGACCCGGGAGGAGTTCAGACCTCGGGGAGACCAGGTACTATGATGCTGGGGTCAGGGACAGGAGAGGGTGGCGCAAGGAACCAGAGAAATTGGTTGGAATCCTCCCGGGTCCACCCCGTGCTCTGCCCCACACAGCAGGAGACTGAAGACACTGATCAGGAGACACACAGGCAGAAGAGAGGCAGATGAACAAGAGAATGAAAGCAGGAGGAGGAGGGCAAATCTGAACACTGAACAGTGGGACTCAGTGTTCCCACTCTTCACATCCCTCCCTGTCCCAGGAACAGATCACTCTCTACTGGAGTGTGGTGAGTTTAAAACATGGCTCCAGATTTTTGATGCTTCTTCCACTGAGTGGTGAGTCTCTGTCTCCTTCCCCGAGGGAGTGTCCTAGTGACTATAATGGAAGCGATACCATGTGACTTCCAAGGCCAGGCCACGCAAGGCCTTGCAGCTTCCATATTGCTGGCTGGCACGTTCTCACTGGACCCCTGAGCTCCCACATAAGAGGTCCAACTCCCAGGCCGCTGTGTTAGAGGGGCCATGTGTGGCCTCTCCGATCATCAGTGCCAGCTGAGCCCCAGCTATCCCTGCCAAGTGAAGAATCATCTTAGAAGTGGATCCTTCGGCCCCAGCTGTTCTAACTCGCAGCCTTTCACGCCACCCTCAATTGGTCCAGTCATCTCAGCCGAAGGCCCAGATATTGTGAGCAGAGAAGGGTTATGTCTTTTCCAAATTCCTGGCTTGCAGCATAATAAGAAGGTGACTATTTACGGTATTAAGTTCTGGGCCAGTTTGTCATGCAGTAATAGATAAGGGAACAAGAAGTTGGAAGCAGAATTGCTCTAGAGTAGTGGTCCTCAGTGGGGTGACTTGGCCCCCCAGGGGACATTTGGCAATGTTTATAGACATTGTTAGTTATTACAGCTCTGGGAGGGGGGTTGCTATGGCATCTGGTGGGCAGAGTCCAATGATGCTGCTAAGCATTCATTCTACAATGCATAAGAGCCCCTGACAACAAGAAATAATTTGGCCCAAAATATCAATAGTGCCAAGGTTGGGAAATCTAGTTCCTGAGAAAAGAGTATGACATTTATAGGCCTGTTAATGGAAAGACTGGCTTACTTCCCATGAAGCCCCAGTTCTCCCCAAACACACAATTTAATTCAGCTTTTATTGCTTCATTCATAAATATCAACAGACATCTAACATTTGAGGAAAGCCTCCAACATGAAGGAGAGAGAGAAAACAAACAAAAATACTATGAAAACAAAACAAATAGACAAATGAAAAATAAATAATACCTTCAGAAAGATAAGAGGGAGATGGTATATCCATAAATCAAGAATGTGATTATTATGAAAAAAGAACAATCAGATAACAAGAATGAGTATTTGTATATTAAAAATAGGAAAGCCATAATAATAAAAAAAAAAAAATCAACAGAAGGGTTAGAAGGTAAGGTAAACCCAAAAGGTGAAGGGAGGGTAAATAAGAGAGAAAATATTTTTAAAAATTAGAATATGAATCCAGTAGATCCAACAGATAAAATAGAGGGGAGAAAATTATCGAAGAACTACTATAACATTTTTTTTTTCAGGAACACAAGGACACAAAACACATAGCGCAGACATGAAGGATATGCCTTTGTTAACTACTGAGTTAACCCAAAATCATGTCATGTTCTTATTGGGAGGATGGAGGGAGGAGACCTGGAGGAGTTTCGTAGGAAAGCTCAATTCTCATCTACCACAAGGAGTCAACAGATGCCTAAAACTGGTAAATCAAGAAATAACGATATGAACAGAAATAGAAACTAATCGGAGGGTTGAAAGAGGCTATACCTCTAGAGAGTGCATGACTGAAAAAGATGGGGAAGGGATTTTTATTATGAGCCTCCCTGTACTATTGATATTTTAATCATATGAATGCATTATTTAAATACGCTTGATTAAAAATTTAATTAATATAAATACAATAAAAAATTGGAATGTGGTGGCATTAAATTGAATAATTTGGAAAATTCACTTATGCGGATGAGCCATGTCCCAAGGATGCTCAATAAACTGGCATGGGTGGGCATAAACCTCGTCAACATGGCAGTTTGTCCTGATGTCACTGGCCAGTAAGGCAGCTGGGGAGGTGGGGTGGGGATGGGAGCCGGCACAGCAGCCCTTGGGTGTTCACTGGCCCCCTCCCGCAGGCATTTGTGTGGGAGACCCTGTCTTTGAGGATGGATCCTAGCAGGCTGCCAAAGAAAAGAGGTGCTGGCCACCCTTTCAGGTGACTTCCAGGAATTCACTAGTGCTGGGTATTGGTTTGATATGATTTCAAATCTGCTTGTTTATGACTTAAGTGAAATTGTTTTAAGTCACCTGTTTATGGCAAGGACCAAAAAAAAGTTGTCCTGTTATCATATATAAGGATGAAGTAAGTTGTGTCAGGATATCATCATCTCACCTGTTGTTGCTGATAAGCCCTCAGTGGCCCAACTGCTGAGTAGCCCCGCTGGCGGCATATGGACAAGTACGTGTGGAGGAGCCACTGTGGCAAATGGACTTTCAGGCTATAAAGACCGAGAGTTTGTGAGGAGTATCTGAGAGTTTCGTCTGGGCACAGCGACTCTTTGCTGACCTAAGTAACTCTCTGAAGACCTTAGGGGCACATGCTCCACTTCGGGCAAAGGTGATTCTTAATGGCAGTGGTGAAAGTCCTACAGCAGCCTGAGAAGACAGATCATCTTGCCCTTCAACACTGCTGCCATCGTTCCCTAGCAACGTGCTCTAGTGACAAGGGACTTTTATTTTTTGCTCTGGCAGCTCGCCGGATGTTAGCTCTCAGTTGGCTTAAGCCATCTCTCCCAAGTACCAGCTCACATAAAGGTATACCTCAGTGAAATCTGAACTATTTTCCTCTTATTTCCCCTTGCCTGTTACAAGAGTGTAATTAATCCATCATTGCTCGTGAGTGTTATTTTTTATTGGCTTACTGAGAGACTATTCTATATGCTATTGGCTTGTGGAATTCCCTCAGTGAACCTGTGCTAAATAAACTATTAGCAAAGATAAGCTCAGTCTCTAATTTTGCACCCCCCCTCCCCACTCCCAACCCAAACAACTTGGATTCCCTGCCTTTCCTACTCTGGACAGGGACAAGAGACTGGGTTTTTGAAGGCGGGTGAGGAGCCCAGCCCAGGGCCGGAGCCACGGGGCTCCTCACGGGATGTGCTGGAGTCAGGCTGTCTCAGCAGCTGAAGGTGACTGCACACACTCATCATCATCTGATGAAACAGATGGGCCTTGGGTCACCATATTTCCTACCAGGGGTGCCCCCAGGAGAAGCCAAAGTGGAGAACATGCCTACAGGGGCTTAAACCTTACTTCTGAGGTACACAGGCTTGGGCACCAGCCCTCAGGCGTAACCATCTTTTTCTTTCTCCTCCTTCATCCACTGCCTTTCCTATTCCCGCTCCTCCCTGCCTCTGCCTCAGTCCTTCAGAGCACTGTTCAGCTGGCTTGCCTGCCAAATGCACTGCAGTTTCTTATTTTTATTTTTTTTAACCTTTTTAATTGTTACTTCCTTTCTTTTTTTTATTATATTATCATTATATAAGCAATATGTATTCCTTGTAGATAAATAAGAAAATATTGAAAATCACCCATACTTCTACCAGCCAAATAAAACCACTATTTGCCTATGAATTTCCAGGATGTTTCCAGGCTCATACACACAGGTAAATATATACATCTCATCTGGGTGCCCAGCTGCTAAGCACTCACCACTGCTGGACCCTGTGCTGGGGGCCTTTAGCTGTGTTAATCTCGCCAAATCCTCACAACTCAGTGAGGCAGGTATTGTTATGCCCATTTTACAGGGAGGGAGCAGAGCTTAGGGAGATCACATCACTTGCCTGAGTTCCCACGCTGGTTAAGAGACTGATCTGAATTTCCACCCTCCAGGCTGTCTAAAGCTACTTTCCTTGCATGGTTTGTAAGCTTTTTCCAATTTTCTTTTTCTTTTTCTCTCTTTCTTCCTTTTTTTTTTTTTTTTTTTTAACTTAGCAATGTATGCAAACATCCTTCTTGTCAATAAATATACACTTAGGTCATTCTGCTGCATGACATGCCCTTCTGTGGATGTGCCGGATTTTGAATGACCAATTCCTTTTTGTTGGGCTTTCCGATGTTTCCGTTTTTTTTCAATTACAAACAATGCAGTTATAAATATCTTTGTACATACACCTTTGCACAAATGTGATTATTTTCCCAGGATCAACTCCAGAAAGTGGGATTGCTTGGTTAAAGGCCAGACGCACTTTTAAAAGCTGCCTCTTGCCAATCGCGTCAACAGCGTATGTCGGTGCATATTCCCCCACATCCATCATTCACTTTTTGAAATTTGGACTGCGATTTAACACAGTATCAGAGAACCCCTATGCTGGAAGCATCCTAGTTTATTCACCTAAATCTATAACCAAATCATTCTGCATGAAAAAGAAAAAAAGGCCCAGACACTCTGCCAAGGCCTGTTGTGACTTTAGCAGGCCCGGCAGAACCTCCAGAGAGAGTGAGGAAGGGGAATGGCCTGGAGGGGGCCAGGCAGGGCCAACCTGTGGCCTACATTGACTGGCTTGGAGGAGGTTGCCATGTTTTCCCAAAGGAGGCACTGTCTTCCTGGGTCTACGGACCTCACAGCCACCCTGATGATCCACCCCTCTATACGAGCCGTCCTCACTGTCCCCAGTGCCTACACTCCATCCAGGAGGTCAACACAAGTCCCCTGGACCTTTACTTTGTGCAGTTGCCAACATATCAAACTCTAGTCTTCCCTGAACACCTTCCAAGGCCTTTTAAGTTGAGAAGTCCCAAATTAGACACAGTCTCGTTGTTCTCTTACCTTGATGCTATTTTCTTCTAATAGGCTGCAAACTCTAGCACCTAGAAAAATAAAATAAAAGGAAAGTAAATGATTGAGGCAGAGCACTGAGGGTGGGCCTTTGGGCAAAACAAGCCTGATAGAAGTTCAGTAACACGTGCTCATCCGTGGCGAGTTATTCAGAAGGCACTGGGGGCTGAGTTGGCAGCACGCTGGCTCAGGGCAGACACAGGCCCCAAGACTTCACACAGTGGCATCCTCCACCAGGGACATTTCTTTCTCACTAGCATGTTAATGCTTCCATGCGGGCAAAAACCCAGCGCTCTTTCCACCTCGTCTCAAGGCCTGTATAAACGGTAAGTGTTTTTTTCATACATTGTTGTGCATATAGCCATTCATCAGATATTTATTGAGCACCTGATGTATGCCAGGCACTGTCTTTGGTCTCTGGGGATACAGCAGTAGACAAAACAGACAAAACTCTCTGCCCTCATGGGGCTTGCAGTCTACTGAGGGAGACCAACAACTAAGTAACTAACTAAGTAACTAACTAAGTAACTAACTAACTAACTAAATACATAAATAAAATATATACTAGTCAGCAGATGTACGAGCTCTGGAGGAAAAATAAAGCAGAAGAGGGGGAAAGGGGATGTTGGAGCAGAAAATGGGAAGAAGTGCCAAAATTCTAAATAATGTGGGCAGGGAAGCCCAGACCAGACATGTGGAAAGGTAAATTATGGACAAAGACTTGAAAGAAATGAGGACATGAGCCCTGAGAGTTAATGGGAAAGAAGCTTTCCAGATGGAGGGACTAGCACGTGCAAAGGCCCGGAGGTGAGAGCCTGCCTGATGTGATAAAGCTCAGTGGGGAGGGTGATGTGGTCAGAGCAGAGTGAGTGAAGGGGAAGTAAGAGAGGGGATCAGAGAGGTAGTGAGAGGCTCCAGAGTGTGCAGGGCATTAAAGGAAGGCCCTTGCATGAACTTGAGCTTTGACTCAGATGGGAGCCACTGGGAAGTTTTATATAGAGAAGTGACATGATATGACTCACATTTTAACAAGATTGCTCTGGATGCTGCGTTGAGAATAAACCGGGTAGCATAGGTAGAACGCAGGCAGAAATCCTGGCAGGAGATAATCATGGCTTGGACTAGAGAGGCTGCATAGAAGGACTGAGCCAAGAGGATTTGCTGATGGATTGGAGTAGGATATGAAATAAAGGAGTCAAAGAGGATTCAGACGTTTAGCCTCAGCAAATGGGAGGGTGGAACTGCCATTATCGAACTGCAGAAGTCTGCTGATGGAGCATGTTTGGGAGTAAGATAAGGAACTCGGTTTTGGACACATTAATATAAGATGCTTTTTAGACGCTCAAGTGGAGAGGACTGTAGGGTACGTGAGTCTTGAGTTCAGGGGAGAGGTTCAGGCTGGAAATGAAGATTTGCAAGAGCTCAGCAGGTAGCTTTTTAAAGTCATGACAAAGGATGAGATCACCAAGGGACTGAACAGAGACGCTGTCCAAGGATTGAGCCCCAGCTAATTGTTCAACAAAGGACACTGAGAAGTAGCAAGTACTATAGGAGGAAAATCAGGAGAAAGGGCTTCAGGGAGGGTGGGGCGATCGATTGTGATAGGTCAAGTCATACAAGGACAGAGGATTAACAATCGGATTTAGCGTCTTGGAGTCACAGGTGATCCTGATCAGGGGCAGACTCAGCAGAATGGCTGGGATGCGAACCTGATTAGAACAAGTTCAAGAGAGGGGCTGAAGTGGAGGACAGAGTGGGCCGGCCGCAGCGGAAGTGCTGGAAGCAAAGGGGAAAGGGATGATATGAAAATTGCTTCTATCTTCCCTTCACTATTCTAGAAAAAGCAAGCGCAAAGCTGGCATTTCCACAGCACCTGTCAATGGCAGCCGTTGTTATCAGGCTGGGCCAGGTGCTCCAGGTTGCTGAGCTTCATGCAGTGCTGGCCCCATGAGCTGACTACCTGCCTGTTTCTAGACTCCTATGAAGTTATTCCCATGTTCCCACTGTCACAGGTAGCCTTAGGATCAACGCCCATAGTTTGGGGCTGCTCCGTTCGTTAGAAACCAAGATCTCACTTGGGCCCCTTCTCCTGATGGGAGTCAGAGGGAGCAAGATAGGCAGGGGCTTGCTCTCATGAGCTTGCTGGTGGAAGAGGCAAATAATCACCAAGGAAACAGAAAAGCAGGCAGGTCACTTCAGATGTGGACAAGTGCAATGAAGATGATAAAATGGGGTGAAAGAGAGAGAAAAGGTGTGGGAGGGGCCTCCTTCAGCCAGGTTGTGTGGTCAGGTGACATGAGACCTGGACGAGGGTACTTCTCTTCCAGATGGCCCCTCCCACACTACTCTCGGGCTTTCCAATCTCCCAAGGCTGGGTAGAGCCTGGGGCCATCTAAGTACAGCCGAAAGATGACATTCTCTATCTTTTCTCTCTCTAAATTCCACTGTGGGGATTTTTCTGCATGATTACAAAAGACATGCATTTTCACTGAAGGAACTGGAAAATACTGAAAACAGAAGAAAACAAAAGTCACTTACAATTCTACTACCCTGGGACAACTACTGTTCGCCACTGGTATGCATCCTTCTGGACAGTTTCTATGCATATACAGACATGTTTTTTTTTTTTTTTAAATGAGATCCTGTCATGAATTCTGTTTTGTATACATTGTTTTAGTCATGAATTTTGACTAAATCTATTATGAGTGCTCTTCCCATGTCATTTAATTTTCTGCTACCTGATGATTTTCAGTGACTGCATGGTATTTCATTGAATGCATACTTTTACCATATTTTATTTAATCCCCAAACATTGGCCATTTAGATTGCTTTCAAATGACTGCTAGTATGAATAAAGGCTATAACGAACAATCCTATGTCTTTTTTTTTCTTAGCGGAGGAGCTTGCAAATCTCCGATTGTTTCCTTGGGTTAAAAGAAAATGTCACTGCCCAGTGGGGGTGCCACAGGTCTCCTGAGATCAAGAGGCAGCCTGCGGCTGAGGGCAGTGTAAGGGCATAGCTGAGCCAAGGAGCCCAGAGGTCATTGAGATGCCAGAGGCTGATCTAATGCTCTGATCTACCCTAGTCTTGTTTTTCTCCCTCAATGGCCTGAGCAGTGGAAAAATGGTAGGTCCCTCCCATAAACCCAGTGAAATCCAAAGGGATTCCCCACTTCAGCCAGGAAGAGGGTGTCACTCTCTAACTGAGCACCCCCATCCTCCCTTGAAATCCCCTTAGGAAGCTCCTCCCTCCATCCCTCCCTGGGGGAAATATCCCAGTGGTCAGGCATTCAGGCTTCCCTTGGTGCAGGGCTGCCAGGAAACAGGGCTCCAAAGAAATCCAGCACCCCTCCTATCCCGGACCCAGCCTTGCTCCTGGATCCATGAATTCCTCAGAGGGCCTGGCAGGGATGGCCTACGTCCCCCATGGGAGGAGTGTCCCGAGGGGCAGTGAGTTCTGGGGTGAGGTGGGAAAAGCACAAGCCCAGGAGGACACCAGACTTGGGTTTGAATCCCAGCTCTGGCACATTCCAGCCTCGTCTTGGGCAAGTGACTTCCTTATGGAATACGAGCTCCAGGAGGGAGAGATTTGGGTCTGTTTTGTTTACTGTTTTATCTGCAACACTTAGCACAGAGTAGATGCTCAATAAGTACTATGCCAGATGGATGCATGATCCTTTCTGGGCCTCAGTTTGCTCATCTGTAAAATGGTGATGATAACACCTGTCTCACAGTCTTGTTGCGAGGACTAAATAAAACATGGGTAAAATACTTGACACAGGGTCTGATGTTCAACAAACAATAGAGTCCAAAGCCCTGGAGAGTTGCTTCCACCATGCCCCACACCCCACAGCAAGGCAGGAAGCTCTGCAGTTTCCCTTTGTCAGATAGAATGAGTTTGCCTCTGCTCCGCTCACTGCTGCACCCCAAACACGCCTCTGGTATGGCCCACATCACACTGCGTGTGTGCTTGTCTGACCCCCCAGTTAGGCTCCAGGGCAGTTTAAAGACAGGAATTTTGCCTCTATATCTTCTGTGCTTCTGAGCAACAAGGTCATTTATCTCCATTCTACAGATGAGGGAACTGAGACTAAGAAAGGTTAGGTCCCTTGCCCCAGTCTCACGCGGGAAGTAGCAGAGCAAGATTTAAATCTGGTTCTGATTTCTGCTCCCCTGCTCTGTTCTAGGTGATTCTCTTGCAAGTGGGAGTGGTGGGAGGGGGGTTATGAGGAAGCGAGCCAGTTCCTATGTCCCGTGGGAAAAGGCAAGCAGAACTCCAAGAGGAAGGATGTCTTCGGGGAGTCGGCAGGACACCAGTGGTCTCATCCTCCTGCGATCACCATGTATGCAGCAGCCATGGCCCCCAGAGGCCCGTGGTCTGGCTGCTCTGGAACAGGCTGGTGCAAAGGCAAGAGACTCGGCTTACCTCAGCAGCAGGGCTAGTGGCTGAGGGTACCTGCTCAAGACTGGCCTATCTCCAGCTATGGGACAGGAAGGGCTCCCCGCTAGACCACAAGCCTCTTGATTTACCCATCCCTGTAATCCCAGGACCCTACTGAATGAGTGAGAGCCCCCAACTGCCAACATGGAAAGTGAGGAAGAGGACACAGCTAGACCTGAGCCAGGGATGCTGACGAGGAAACAAGGGACCAGGTAGAAGAGTTTTTAATGACCAAGAATGGCCTGTCTCCCCTCCCCCCCGTTAAACCATAGGTTTCTGGAGGGCAGGTCCTTGCTGACTCATCTGTGTCTCTACCACACCCAGTAGATTACTTTGCAGAAAGTTGCTACTTGGTAAGTGTAGCTTATTGCAGGTGTTACTGGAAGCCAGTCTACAAGATGACAGATGGCAGCTGCTTTTTGCACCTGGGTCATTCGGAAAGGGCTAGTCCTGCTGGTCCAACGTCCTGACCAGGGTGACTTGGGGAAGGGTGGAGGCATTTCAATTGGGGTATTCACAGAGTGTGCCTCCCTCCCAACCCCCACCCCCTGGGGGACTAACTCCTCCTTCCCTGGCCAAAGAGACCACTTGGGGAAACCTCCTGGGTCTAGGTATCTCCCTGATGATAGAAACGGGTGTGTGTGTGGTGTGACATCCTTGTCCTCGGGAACCTGGGAGGGCTATGGGCCACGAGAAAGAAAAATTCAGAGCAATTGTCTCTTTATTGAGAGTAAAACTGCTGCTTTTATCTGAATGGTCAGATCAGTGGATTCTTCTTCCCTTGCCATCCCCACAGCATGTCTGTATTGTATGGCTACAAGTAGTCCCGATGTCCCATTAAAATAATGCCTTTCTTCAATCCTTGTCTGTCCGTCAGGGTAAACTGTGTCTCTCTCTGCAGGCTGGTCTCTACAAGACCAAAGTCTATCTGTGTTTATATCTGCACATCTGTGCAGCCTTTAAGCTTCAGGTCGAGGGCACCCAGACCCTGATGTGGGACATCCCAGAGACCAGTTATTATACTTGTCTATTCATGTGGCCCTACATTACGTCTATAGAATTAGGTCTAAACTCCTCAGATAATAGCCAAAGGCCTCCAGGCCACGGCCCCTTCCACCTGCCCCTACCTCCTCCCATCTTGCACTTCACTTACCTAACGCTGTGGCTCAGGTGAGATGTAACTGCCTGGACGGGCTGGCTTTGGCTTAAGCCAGTGGTTATCAAGTGTGGTTCCCAGACCAGCAGCATCAGCCTCGCCTGGGACTTGTCAGAAATGCAGATTATCAGGCCCTACCCCTGACCTACTGAGTCAGAGTCTCTGGGGCATGGCCTGGCTGTCTGTGCTCTCCCCAGTCTTCCAGGTGATTCTGACATACACCCAAGATTGAGAACAGCCTGGTATGCCATTCCCTGAGCCTGGGCTGACCCCTTCTCAGGCTTTTTCTGCCTGTTGTCATCTCAACCACCTTTCAAAGTTCAGCTCAGTATTATCTCTTTCAGGAAGCCCTCCTAGTCCCCCGAGGACCTGCGAATGCCTCTTCCTGGAACCCACAGCCCCATGCTTGTGAAAGGGCTTCATTTGTGCTTCTCTTTATGGCACAAAATTTCTGCTTCATTTTACAGTGAACAGTGAGCATTTGTGAACTGTCTCCCCAGACTGAGTCCACTCTAGCACACACACAAACTTTACTCTGAAAACACCTTCAGGAGTAAAGGCCATGTCTTACGTCACTCACTCTGTCAACAAACAACTCCGAGGGCCGGCTGTATGTGGCAGGAACTGTGTCAGGAGCCGAGGCTTCCGAGATAAAAGGTGTGGTCCTGCCCCTAGGGGCTTAGAATCATATAATAGGTACTTTTTTTTTGGTGTCTGGCTTCTTTCACTCAACATGTCTGTGAGATTCATTAATGTTGTTAGGTGTCATTATAATTTGTTCTTTTTAAAAAATGCGAGGTATTCCATTGTACGGATATGACACAATTTGTTTATTCTACTGATGGACATTTGAGTTGTTTACAGTTTGGGGCTTTTATAAATAAAAATACTACAAATTTGGTGGACATATGCATACATTCCTCTTGAGTACATACCTAGAAGTGGAGCTGATGATTTATGGGATGGGTAGACTCTTAGCTTTTGTAGATACTGCTCAACAGTTTTCCAAAGTGTTTATACCCATTTACAGTCCTACCAGAAATGTATGAGGGTTTGCTAATGTTTGGTAATATCAGTCTTTAAAGCTTCAGTCCTTTGGGTCGATGTATAGTGGTATCTTATAAGTTTTCATTTGTTTCTTGGCTATTTGGATATCCACTTTTAATATGTTCCTGTTCCAGACTTTTACCTATTTTGTCTGTCTTTTCTTATTGCCTTGCAGGATTCTTTGTACGTTCTGGATACGAGGCCTCTGTTAGGTACGTTACTGAAGATGTCAGCTTGTGGCTTGCCTTTTCACTCTTTCAATGGTACTTTTGATGAACAAAAGTTCAGGAAAGATCAATTTATCTATCTTTTCATCTTTGTGTATCCTGTTTAGGAAATCTTTATTTTAACATCAAGAAATCCAGTGAACATAGAAATAGTAACAAAAATCACTAATATTCAAAACTCCAAGAAGTGAAGGAGAAAGCTTGATGGTGAGCCTTAAGAGAGGGTGGGCATCTGATCGTGAGGCCGTGCCCACTTGAGTGTGACGTGAAAAGCCTGGACTTTCTTCTATGGTGTGATGTAAGTGAGAGGTGAACCTCTAATCAGTTCAGCATGCATGTGCAGGTGCCTAGTTTGGCAGGGGTGCCATGCCGGGTGCTGGGTATGGCTCTGTAGAGGCAGGGGAACCCTGGCTGACCGTAAAGAGAAGGACCACCCCTTTTCATGTGTGTTCAACTGGGTCCAGCCCCCCAAACCCTGCAGACTCCTCATAGTCAAGGCCCTGCTCCTGCTCCTTTGGCCAGAGCTTACAAAGAGAGCAGTGTTGACGCCTGTCCAGCTGGCTGAAGAAGGGGAAATTCTCTCCTCCTTGAGTCACAGACAGGAGGGGCTTCGCATAGCAAGCACGGGACTACAGATGATAACTGTGCTGGTTTCACTTCCAAAAATCCCCTGTGATGCTTTTGGATGAAGTCTAGATCCAAAAACTTTCCCCATATTTCCCCCAGTTTGAACAGAACAATACCCAGGGAATTACAAGCTGCCTCTCAAAACTGACTTCCCCAAAGAAAATAAAAGAGATCTCAGACTCGAGGTTATGAGTATGTAGGCTGGAGTGGCCACGCCCCTACCTCTTCTGCTTGGAGAGAGGTCGGTGGTAGCCCCTGTTACCTCGCCAAAAGGACCCCAACCCACCATATGACATAAGCTGTCTTCTGCCTCCTCCAGCAGAAAGCCCGCTCCAGTGTCCCCAGGGCTGTTTTCTCCCCATCCAGCTTTATGGAGATTTACTGCACGTGCTCTTGGGCGCTCAGGATGTGGTCCCAACATCACTGCCGACAGAGCACACCTTCTCCTTAGGGCAGGGCAGTGACTACGGCCAGGCGCCATTCATTTCTGATATGATCATATTACTGGTCTTGGGGAAAACCACAAAGTGACCTCTAGCAGCATCCAGGTTCCTTGTTTATCCCTGGTATCTACCCCTCACGAGCACCTTTTCCCAGTTACCATCCTCGTGAGAACTCAGAACTCCAGGGTAGGATCAAAGGGGTCCTTGAAATTCACAAACGGCTGGCAAAATTCTGGATGTTTGTGCATTTTCCCGGGGAACGAGTCCATCTATTTCCTTAGATTCTAGAAGAGGTGTGCATTCTCAAAGAGGCTGAGAACCACAGGACCAGGCCCTCTTTAAATAGAGCATATCAGTTTGCTAAAGTTAATTTACACTAATGAGTAATGCATCTTTCGCTAACTGGACTTCCAGAATAACACCTAGGGAAGGAGCAAGCTTATTAGCTGAAAATATATCCTAAGGGCAAAAGTACAGTTGCAACCTGAGGGGAGGAGGGCTTTGAGGCAGCAGGGTCTTCTTGCTATCTCTTCTTTAAGCCACTCCCACTGGTACGTAAGACCAATTTTCCTGTCTAGATGGCTTTTCAGAGGCTACTGGAGTGAGGACAGGGGTTGGTGACTGGGATGTGTCAAGAGAGACACAGGCATTTCTCAGATGAAGCCCAGCCCCTCAGGGTTGAGACACTCTCAAGGCTACTTAGGCTGCTAAGACCTTAAGAAAGATGGGAGGCTCCCATCATGACTTTGGGGCCCAGGGACCCCGTTTCTACTGTCACATTGGATATCAGATTGGAAGAGCCTGCCTGGAGGACATGTTTCCTCCCGAGAGGGCCACGTCCCCAGAAAACCTATGTCTGCTGCATCCTGGGCCCCTGCTCTCTGCTGGTGACAAGATGCAGCTGCCTAACCAGGAGCAATCTGAGGGCTCCTCCTCCCTCTTCCTCCCAGACGTTCTCTGAGCTTCCTGACCAAACCAGGGCCCTGCCCCCACTGCGGGCGGGCGGAAGTGATTCTGCAAGCCTTCCCAGGGACTCCTAGGGCTGGCTCAGGCATCAGACTGTTGAATAAGTGGGATTTTTTTTTTTCAGTGTTTTCAGAAACTGTTGTTTAAAAAAATATAACCACCCGAACCGTTTATGTAACTCTTGGGAAGTCTCAACAGACATGGCACCCTATTTATAATTGTGGCCAAGACTTCAAAACTAAAAGTAGAGGGGTTGTCAGAATTGGAGAGGCTGTCGAGTTAAAGATCTGCGCTTTGGCAATTGGATTCAATACTTTACTCCAATTCGAGAAGTTTCTTTTTATGCTCTTTCCCCCTTTCCTGGGTTTCTTTCCCTTCCTTGAGCACCATACACTCCCGACAGTTTCTGGGAATATCAGAGCTGTCTTCCTGAAATGGAGACCAGAATCTACCCAGAACTTGGTATTTAGGGGTTTCTAGAATGACTATGCTGGAATTTACTTAAAAGCCTAGGAATGTTCTATTCTCATAGATATTCCATGTTCACCAGGGGCAGCACAGCTCCTTACTCCTGCTCCACACACCTGCAGGGTCTGGTCTGTCTCTGGGTTGTCCTCCTTGGAGAGGGGGGTGTCAACCACTTGGTCCAACTTTCAGGGGTTCAGCTCTCTGGATCCATGCCAACTGAATCCATATGGTCTCTAAACCACAATATTACAGGAGGAATGCAAAGTTCCTGGGGACAATAACAATGTGAAGGTGACGAGCTGGGCTTCTTTGTGGAATTACCCTGGGATCTCCGTTACTCAGTGCCGGCCATCCAATTAGCATCTGGCTCTGGTAGGAAAATAACCTTTTCTGTATTAGAAAGACTATTCTTCTTTGGGTTAAAGCAGTGGTTTGGATCATAGACCGTTCGGGTAAAAAAAATAATAATCTGATGAGAGTAAGGCCTCCACCAAATGCACAATTTGATAAAACCTGAGGGCAGAGGGTAGGTTCGCTACCTCGAAGACGAGCTTGTGGACCTACGACAGGCTTCCTGACACTACACCGTGTCTAAGAATCCCTACCCATCGCCAGGCTAGCACCAACAGCCAAGGCCTCAGCCTGGGACCTCCCTGCTTCCACTAGCACTGAACATCCTCATAGAGAAGGCAGAGGCACAGGGCCCTGAGGCCACAGGGTCTTCCCTGAGGGCCAACAGCTTAAAAAGGTTGAGGGGAGAGTGGAGGGTGTGGCCACCCCAGTGCTAGTCTCCTTCAGCTGAGGGACAGTGGCCAAGAGACGTCTAAAGGAGAGTGGGGAGACTGGGCCAGTGGTTCTTCCCCTCTGTTCTCTCTACCACCCACCCTCATCCCCACCAAGCCCTGATGTCAGCCCTACTATGCCCGCCCAGGAAACCCTCTGCCACTTCCCACAGGTTCCCTCCCAGGGAAGTTCTTAACACTGGTAGGTGTGAGAAAGAGGAAGAGGAAAAATATTTCCATCCCTCCTAACTCCCGCCACTCCATGAACACCCCATCAGAAAACGATTACTCATCTGACCTGGAGATCTCACCCCAGGGATCGTAATGGCTCTTCTTACACCCATAAGGAGAATGAGTGATGAAGAACTGCAAAATCCCAACTCATAAAAATGTGGCTGAAAAAGGGAAGCACCCCCACCCCCAAAGTTCCCATATGTTGACCAGGGGCAATTAAAATGATGACTTAAAAAAAAAAAAAACCTTTGGGGTCTTTCCAAATCATTAAGAAAAACATAAACAGAGGAAGACACGCTCTAGTCTTAAAACTTTGACTGGGTACCAAACTAGGTGATCCCCAATGACAGTATACACTCTCCCTGGCACCTTTCTGCCTACCTCGCTCCACCCATAGGAGGTCCCAGACAATTCATCAAACATCTATTGACTGTGGACTGGGTGCTTCCAACTACTGCAGGAGTCGGAGTTCAGCAACCTCAAGGTGCTCTGAGAGAGCAGGGAAATGGTTCAGGCCACACTTACTGCGTACCTACACTGGGCTAGGTTTTGAGGTTTGAGAGGACAAGAATCTGAGAAAAGAGCAGTTAAGAGTACTCCAACCTGGGAAGACTAATCTACAAACAGCACCACAGGAGCAAGGAGTAATTCATTCTGCATGGTGGGATCAGGGAAGGTGACCCAGAGAGGTGACACTTGAGATGGGCTTTGGAGATGTCTTAGGATTTTGATGGGTACAGTTGGGAAGGAGCGGCATTCCAGACAGAAAGAATTGAGTGAGAAAGGTCAGAGTTGGGGCAGGAGGTGGTCTGGTCAGTTGGTCGTGTGGGGCATGGCATGTAGTCGGGCCAGTGGCATCAGGGCAGGGGGTCCGGGAGCAGAGAAGGAGAACATAAAAGGCAGACTGCAGTTTATGATAGCCATGGACAAGTGCCATTCAGAGAACCCACTGCACGGAGTGACAGCCTCTGCCGTACTACTCAAGTCAAGGTCACACTGCCTCCTGGGAAGCTCCCAGCCAATGGCAGATTATAGCAGGACTGCTAGGGCCTGTCCATTTCTGCCCAACGTGGGACTCCTGTAACGGGCAATGTTTGTGCTGGAGCTCCCACTGGGCTGGATGAGGCGTTCTCAAAGCTGCATCACAGTAGAAGGGTCTTCCTTACCAATTCTCCTTTCTTCCCCGTCTCTTTTTCAAGAGTTCCATCTCGACTGCAGTCTGAAGGCAGCCTTCTCCCTCCTTACTCCTGCTCCCTTCCCTTTATCTTTCACAAGCATCATCACCCCCACCCCCAACAAATCTGCACTTCAAATTCCATCCTGGTATCTGCTTCCCAGAGGACCCAAACTGCCTGAGAAGGATCCTGGATGAATGCCCAGTGTCTGAACTCTGTTTTGCTGGCAGTGAGGAGCCATTAAACAGGGGAAGCCATGATCATATCCGAATTTATAAAAGTAACCCAGCAGCAGAGTGAGGAATGAACCAGTGGGGAGGGAATGGGTGGTAAAGAGTTCACTTAAAAGGACGCTGCATTTATCGGTACAAGGTTTTGACAAGAGGCAACTGGCAGCCTTTACAATTTAACTCAACAATCCCCATCTTAGAAATCTTATAGAAACACCAGCACAAATGCATAAAAGTATAAGGATGAGGATGTGCATAGTAGCCTCATACATATTAGCGTAACATTGGAAAGCTCTATGTTCATCTGCAGCAGGAAAGATGAAACAATGTACATCCATGCAGTGGAATAATACCATGTAACCTCTAAAAAGAATGCAGTAGATCTCTGTACCGTGTTATAAAGAGGTACACAATTTATTGCTATTTGTAAAAAGCGAGTTGCCAAAGTATATAACATGATCCAGTTTTCATGAACAAAGTTATGCATATAGTTTGCATTTGTTTGCATAAATTAATTGGGAAGAAGACACATCAACTGTTTCTAGAGGTCACTTCTTTGGGTGGAAGGGCTTTCATTTTTTTACCTGATGTGGATTTACAAAGTTGTAGTAATAAGAGAGATTCTGGCTTTCATTTTTATTTTGCTTTTCTGCATTTTCCAAGTTTTTAGATGGTTCGTTTCTCTTATCAGAAAACAGAATGTTAATTTAAAAAGCTCCATGTCTACTTGAGAAAAAGTATAAAAATCCTTCATATTGCCTTTCTAGAGAAAAGAAAAATAACAAAAAGCTCCCAGGAGAATTGGGAAGTCTGTCAAGGCCTGGTCTAGGTAAATAGGAATTAGAGATAAGTTGGAATGGAGATGAACACAGGGTGGCAGATAGAAGTTCTGGAGGCCCAGAGGGTTATTCTGGATAGTGGGCAGGTGACCAGAGCAGGAGGGGCTACATGTGCTGAGCGTGCTGGCCTTCGCGAGGCTCAGGCCCGGACAGGTGGTGTAAATTCGAGATGACGCTGGCTCCTGTCCTACAGCTCAAGAGAGTAGTTAGGGCTAGAAACGCATGACCTACAAAAGATTCAAAACTCAGCAACAGCACTCACCAATGAACTAAAATGCTAAACAGAAACAGTGAACTCATAAAAAAAAACAAAAAACTAGAAAAAATAATGGTGACTATTTATCTGAGCTTAATAGAGAAAGACTTCGAATACAAGAATGAATAGCATATTTAAAGTCTGGCAATTTTAACAACATTAAACATAAACACCTATCCTTTAAAAACAAAATTCATAAACAAAATCAAAAGGCGAGAAAAAATGGGGAGAATATTTACAACATTTACAGAGAGTAATATCATTTATATGTAAAAAACACAGATAAGTAATTTTTAAAAAATGCTCCAGAAGAAAAACAGAGCATTTTGTGTTAGTTAAAATTTGGTTCAGTTACGTACAACAGAAAACGACCATGGCTTAAACAAGATGGAAGTTTACTTCTCTCTCACATTAAGAAAAAAAAAAAAGTCCAGAGGTTGTCAGTCCAGGGCTTATATGGTGGCTCCAAGAGTTACTAGAGAGCTAGGCTTCTTCCAGTTGATTCTGCCCCATCTCTAGGGTAAAGCTTTCATATTGGTTGCTAGAGCTCTGGTCATCATGCCTTTATTTAAGGAAGCAGGATGGAGAGAAGGAGAAAGGGTAGAAGGGCACACCCTCCCCTTTTACGGGAACTTGTTGGAAGTCCCACATGATACTTCTACTTACACTTCACTGGCCAGACCTCAGTCACATGGCCATACCTAGCTGTGAGGGAGCCTGGGAAACATCATTTTTGAGTTGGGTAGCAACTCAGGGCTCAGCTAAAAACTGGGTTTGTAACTCAGAAAGAAGGGGGAATGGACATTGGAAAGCAACTAGCAGTTCTAACATACATGCGAACAGAATTATCAAAAGAAATACAAGTGGTAAAGATTTTAAAAGGGTCAAAGTTGCTAATAACCAAATAAATGTAAAGTAGCCCTCTCGTGGTCTCCTCTAGCTAAGAGCTTGAAGGGCTGGCCAGACATGCCACCAAGACGGTCAAGAGCTGACTGTCTTGGTAACAGCCTCCATACAGCTGCACGGGCAGATTCCCAGGGTGAAGGCGCTTCTGCCTGTTGAGTGACTCCTGGCCTTTCTACCCACAGTCTCCCTCCAACCTCAAGTGATGTCAGCTTCTACAAATTTTGGGAAATGGAGAAAATTCTGCACCCAGGGATTCTCTAGCTAAACTAGGGTTACAATTAAATTTTAGGTGTTTTTGAAACTTCCTTAAAAAGTAAAATCCTCATGTAAACTGAATCAGCAGTTTCAGAACTAAAAAGAACCTCTTCTCTGTGCTTGGGTTGTCACAAACTAAGCATGAAAACTGGCCATTAAAATAAGGACCGGTGTCGGGAGATTCAGGCAAGCCCGAGTTAATTCTTTTGGCGAATACGGTTTCCAGAGGGCTGTGATGTCACCGCCACCCCCAGGATGCACAGAAGACAGAGCAAGGTGGGCTCTGAGGGCTTCTTGAATTCTTATTCCTATTTTTAGTAATTACTACGCCTTTTCTCCATCTCAGACTGTCACCAGTCACTTCTCACACTTTACTCGAAAGCCTGCCTTTAGCACCCACTTTTAATTTTTGCTCCTTTTACATGGTTGTGGATTGGGAAACAAAATACAAGAGCAAGTGGATATTTAGTGGAGTCTGGGGAGGTGGTCTTTAGTGTGCGGGAAGCAATGTGATATAATGACTATACATGCACGTGCTTAGTCACACGTATCAGGAACACCTGGATTTGAGTCCTAGTTCTACCATGAACCAGATGTGTGCCCTTGGACACGTTATTAGACTTCTCTGAGCCTCGGGTTCCCTGTCTTACAACAGGGACATTACAGTGCTTACCTCATAAAGTTTATCATATTTGCCATAAACAGGGTTTAAGGAAACCAACAAGAGACAGTCAAGCACTTTAGGGCTAGCGACGGCAGGGAGCTGTTAGATGAAGCTGGGGAGGATGGGAAGAGGTAAGGGAATCCAGAGATAGCAGCTGTCAGAATAGGTGTCTGGCAGGAGCTGTGGGCTCCAGTGGAGGATGCAGTTGGCCTGTAGTGACCCAATGGGGACACAGGGGAAAAAAATTTATGTCCACTAGTCTCCTGCCAGTATTCCTACTGGCCAAACCCAGCCAGAAGCCAGAGGCGAGGTAGATGGTGATGCAGTGCGCACAGGTCCGCCTCCCGGGGCACAGAGCAGGTGGAGTGGGTAGACAGCAGATCTGGAGGTGCAAACAGAAGGGCTTTGGGGAACTTCAAACAAAATAATGTGATGAGCTTAGCACAGTGCCTTGAACATAGCAAGTCCACGAGTCCTCAATAAATGTTAATTAATTTCGGACTTTGATCTTCTCTCCCCGGTCTCACTCTCTTTCTGGCTGCCTTTTTCACTTATTGCTTACTTCCTGGTTTCCAACAGGTCACAAATGGCTGAGGTGACTTCCAAGAAATCCAGTTCTGTTACCTATATTGGAGGGTTTTGAGGGAGTAATGAGTATGTAAAAAGGTAACCAGGGACTCCGTGAGCTAGGGATGAGAGAGAAAAACCAAATAAGGGGAGAAGATAAGAGGAAAGGGGGGAAAGCTGTATGTTCCCCAGCAGGCTGCGATGAATACAGGTCTGTGCTACTTTATGATCA
Source organism: Pteropus alecto (assembly GCF_000325575.1). Lineage (NCBI taxonomy): Eukaryota > Metazoa > Chordata > Mammalia > Chiroptera > Pteropodidae > Pteropus > Pteropus alecto. The sequence goes on from NW_006443124.1 coordinate 11,298,651, forward strand.
CATTATGCATTTCCTGGGACATGATAACAGCACCTTTGCAATTTACAGCCTCGTGAGACTTGCAAAGAAGACTTTCCTGTCCCAAATGCAAAACCTTGTTGTTATTCTGGACCAACAGGTTTTACCTCAGTGCTCAGTCCCTCCAAAACCAAGTTGTCAAACATGTGCACATGGATGTTCAAATACTTCCATGCTGCATCTCGCTGCCTGGTTCAGGGGAATCTTCTATTCTGATTTGGAAAACTGCTGTGTGGAGTGGGGTAGTCCTGCCATGGGGGTGACGCCAGGTGCGAAGGGAGGCCAGAGAGTGGTCTGAGCTCCTGAACTTCAGCATCCTTTCTCCAAATCTTTGCCTGCTGTCGGCTTGACCCCTTATGAATCTGTCTTAACTCCACAAGCTATTCTCGAGCTTCTGGTACAGGCTCCAGGGTGGAGCATTCTATGCCACCGTTCCACCTCCAGCCTCCTTCTCACATTTGCTTACCATCCCTCCAGGCCTTTGCACAGGCCACTCTCTCTGCCTGGAACACACACGCTCTCTTCTTTGTCTGGCTAATCTCGCCTCCTCCTCCAAGATCCCTCAGGTGTCATGCCCTTGGGATAGCCTTACTGGACAGTGTCTCCTCCCCTCAATGCTCACGGAGGGTACGGGGGCGGGTGGGAAGCCCCTCTGTCCGCTCCCATCGGTCCTCTTTGATTCTCTCACGCACAGCGCTTACCACATCGTCTTAATGTCCCGGCCTAATTCTCTCGACAGATTGAACACGTCTGAAGAAGAGACCCTGACATACTCATCTTGGTTCCACCACCGTCTGGCAGAGTCTGCTGGCACACAGAGGACACTCAGTAGAGATCTAGTGAATGAGTGTTTAGGGCATAATTCAGAAGATAAGAAGTGTTACAAATCCTAAAGCATCAAGTTAACCAAGCTATATTCTAGAACATTCTTCCTCTCCTCTTGTTACCTTGGCTCTACTGCCCTAACAGCAGTCAGGACAGGTAACCTTATGACTGTTCACCTGCTCTTTTCTCAATTTTTTTCTTTTTCAAATGTCCTTTTAAATGCCACTTCCTCAGAGGCTGTCCCTGACCACGCAACCCAAAGTAGTCGCTCAGTCACTTGTTTACATTTCAGTGTATTTTAATTTGCTACACAGCACTTATTACTAGCATTAACATTTTATGGATGTGTTTGTTTAATTATTGTCTATCTCCGCCACTAGACTGTCAGCGCCACTTGAGCAGGGACCTTGTCTGTTCACGGCTGTATGCCAGGCATCTAGCATAGAGTGTGTTGCACAGCAAAGTGTTCATTAAATATCTGTTAAGTGAACGTGTGGTACTGCTGCTGCATTCTGATCCAATTGGACGCACGTCTTCTTCTTTTGCTGTTGGATTAGGTGCTCCAGAGAAAGTCGGAAAGACCTCCCTCACGGCATCAGAGGGTGGGAGGGGGGCCTCAGTTCCCTTCCTAGGCCAAGTAGGATACACTGGCCACCTATGGCCTCCTTGCGGCCAGATGCTAAGGAACCGCGGCCATGTGTCTGCAGGCCGCAGGTGCTGGAAGCGCTCCTCCAAGCTTTTTGTGAGCGCAGCTCCAGTGACCATCATCCAGACTGACAGGAATGTGCTCAGGGCTCCTGGCTGGCCTGGCACCCAGCAGCAAGCAGGCAGAGTGGCCAGCATTGAGGACAGATGTCTTCCTTTTCCCATAACGCCATCCCAAGAGTGCATGTAGCTGCCTGGCTGGGTGCACTTGCCTCACACGATGGGCGGTGGGCAGCGGGCAGCGTGGCTCCCTGGCTCTGCGGCAGAATGGCGCCCGCATTGAGCTCTGTTCCTGCCCCTGCCGCTCCCGCAGAAACTGCTCTGCCAACTCAGCAGAGGGAGGGCCAGATCTGGAGTCTCTCACCTGCCCCTGGCCCTTCCTTGAAGCCCTCTGGTTTACTGGAAATCATAAACTGTGAGAGACAGCCTTTATCACACTCTGAACAGTGCACTCTTAATATTTAACACCAGAGGCTGAAACGACCAGGGATGCTGGCCTCCTGGTTACTCCCAGTGACTGATATTTGCACCTAGTAATTGAGGTCAAATTTGCTTCTCTTAAATCACATGATTTGCCTCAAGACAGGAAGGTGTTGGGGGCCACTTGTTGCACGGGGACCAGGAGGTGATCACAGAAAGGCTGCAAACCAGCTTTGGCAGCGAGGGCTGTGTTTCCTGGGCAGCCAACCCTGGGAGCACCGAGCTGAGCTGGCAGCTGGTAAAGGACCCACATAGGGTCTAAACTTCAACATTTTACTCAGAGCCAGCTTAGGACATGTCTTCCCTTTAAGACACCTGCTGAATGAAGCTACTTTGGAATAGGATGGGACATAAATAAATTAATTAACAAACTAATTAAGCATATTGAGTAGGCCACCCAGAAGATTCTAGTCACTTAAAGGTCTCCAAATCACAGTACAGGCCCCACCCTAGCCAGACACCTAATCTTGCTCTAGGCTTTGCTAAACCTCAGGTATTTATCTCGTGGTTGTCATGGAAGCTACTCAGATAAACAGCAACACAGGCAGCCCAGCCCCTCGGCCAGCCTCCTGTCCTGAGAGCAGCGGAGCTCCCTGGTGGCCACTGGCGGCCCTTCCTGCTGGCCTGGAGGCAGCCCTACGCCACCTCACATCTGAGGTCTTTTTCACATGGCCTCTGAAAGCACACAGTAGGTGCTGAATAAATACCTGCTGAATGAAGGCACCCCTAGAGAGTATGTTAGTTCTTAGGCTTCAAGACCCCTAGATAACCTTCAGTGGCTACTATAGCTAGAGCAGACTTACCCCTGCCTGTCACCTGTCACCCCAGGGACTGCAGATCAAGCATAAAAAGGCCACTCAGGCAAGCAATCCAGGTGGCCCACAGACTACTTCCTTTGTTCCCAGAGCCAGGTGGATGCAGACCTGTGAGGAAGAAGCAACTCGGTCGGAGGGCAGGTGGGGATGACGTCTGGCTTCAGTTGTGCTGGACACCACACACCACAGTCAGAATGGCAGAAGGCCCCACCACATGCACTTCAGTGGAACGTCACTGCCCTGTGCCTACCTGAGGACTAAGCACACTCTCGAAATGTGTCCCTAACTATTCTCAAGGATGGACTGCTGGCCTCGGAGGACACTGCAAGAGGATTAAGGAAGAAGCAATTGTCACTGCAGACCCTGAAATGGCTACTAAAGAGGTCCCCTAGTATCTCAGGAAATCTTCTAAAATAAGACAGACTCTCTCTTCTGTGACATATAGCTCAGTCCAGAAAGGAGACTGGGGGATGGACCAGGCTACTTGATCTCTCAAGGCCACCAGGTCAACCGGTGCCTGGTGTAGGGAGGTAGCACAGGGCTGAGCGTGGAGCTGGATCTGTGAGGGCCAGGTCTGCTGCATAAAAACAGTGCAGCCCCAGCCATCATTTAACCCCTGTCTCTTCATTTGCTTGTTGTCTAAGTTAAAAAAGATAATGTATGTAAAACTTTTAGTATAGTTAACTTCCTATTTTAGCTATATGACTATATTTTCTTTCAAGAACACTAAACTGAACAGGAAAAAAAAGCAGGTAAATAAACGGCATGGCATCACACATCAGCAGAAGCTTAATCATCCACCCTGAATAACAGAAATGACTGTAAATAACAGCATAGCACAGAGAGGGTTGAGTTCTTTGGCTCAGTGATTTTAGAGTCCTATGTCAAGGCAGATGCACATGTAAGCTGTGTCCACCCACAGACTGGTGGGGCCCACTGATATGCTTAATAGCAATGACAAGGACGATAAAAATAGCTACTATGGGCCATGCACATGCTAAGCAGTTCACACAGGTTATTTTTAATTTTCAAATCTGTGAGGTAGGTATACTTGTTCCCATTTTATAGATGTAGAAACTGAGACTTGAACAGGCTGGATAATTTCCCAAGCACACCACCGGCCACCCACCCCGCCCACCCCGCCCCCTACACACACACAAATGAGCGGAGCTGGGACCCCAACCCGCCTGCTGTGGACTTCCCCACTGTGCTGTCTTGCCTCGGGCAAAGGTCTAAGTGCTGTCCATGTCACGGAAGACCCTCTGGGGAGCCAGGAGCAAGGGCATCACTGTGTATCTAAGACCTCAGTGACAGATGACCAGGCCAGCTGGAAAGAGGGCATCTGCTGCCCCTGCCCCATAGGGCAAAAGTCAGGTCTCTTTTTCCAAAGGGCCTCACGCCTACTTTCCACAGGAGTGAGGGCCCAGCTTTGGGAAAAGATGGAGAGTTCTAGAGCGCCCACATGACACCCGCATGCCTGTCCTAGCCCCCTCGTCATTCCAGGCTCAGTCTCTGTGATGCTCGGGTTGGAGGCGAGGATGGGAAGGAGGGTGGGGATACTGCAGGATCCAGGAAGCACCAGGCAAAGGCGAGGAGAGGAGTCCTGGAAGCGCACCACCCCCGGCCGTTCTGCCGCTCAGAAAACAAAAAGCAAGGCTCCCTGTCCTTGGCTTCCACGGATGCCCCTCCCTGGGGAGGTCTTAGTGCCCAGGATCCAGAGTCAGACTCCGATAGAATTGACTCAGATAGAATATTCACATTTTCTCCTGGAGACCAAAATGAATTCCAGGGACAGAGCCCTGGCCTGGGACCCCTTGAGTCCAGGCTCCTATTTCCGGCTTTTCCTCTAACTCTCCACATGACCTTAAGCGAGTCACTTAAACTCCCTGGTCTCGGCTTTCCTTCCTGTTAAAGGGGAATAGCTACATGTAATCATCACCGTAGCTGACATTCACTGAAGTTTTACTTGGAACCAGGCCCTGTGCTGGATGCATCAGCACTTTTATCCTCAGAGTACCCTGTGAGGTGGGTATTGTTTTCACGCCCATTTTCGCATGAGGAAGCAGATGGAGGAACAGGGGAGGCAGGGGACATGCCCACAGTCACAGTAATGGTTAGTAAAGGTGGACCTGGCTCTGAGAGCCACGTCTATTTTGCCAAGCTGTTAACCACTGTGACATAGAGTTACTTCATAAAGATCAAGGAGAGATGTAAAAGTGTCTTGAAAGCAAAAAAAAAGGATGTGTGTGTATGCTGCATAATACAAATATAAATCACAACTCCCTGGACATGACTTAAAGAATATTCCTAATTCCCTTAAGAATATTCTGTGGAAACTGTTCACAGAACCACAAACCTCCAAGATGGAGAAGACCCACAATAAGCCACTTTTTTCCACCCCCTCCCTTCGGACAGGAATGCTACAACTAGCCAAGTGCTGCAGGGGAGACCAGAAAGGTCAAGCAAGGGTGGCCAGCTTAGGCTCTCAGCTTGCAGGTGAGGGAGGAGAGAGAATCCAGTCTCCTGGCTCCTAGGGGAGGGGACGATGAAGACAAAAGGCCCATTTGTATCAAAGTGGAACCCCTCTGACCAAATGTAAACATTTAGCATAATATCTGACCATATCTTTTGTAACCTTAAAAACATTTTATTTTCCTACCAAGCTGGTCTCATTCAGTTCTGAATGTGTTTGTCCTCCTCCCCGCCTGGAAAAGCCCTGCAGGAACAGAGCTCACAGCTGCAGACAGTGGGACCGATGGTGGCTAGTATCGCCAGAAAAGGGACAGCATGTGCGGAAGGATATTGAGTAGATCTAAAGGATCTCAGTGAGGGCTGCAGATTTAGAGGCCAACCAGAAACACACCTCCAATACACCTCAGAGCTCAGCCAAGAACAAAACTCTGTCCCCTAGGGTGGCCAGCCCTGCCTCCCTCTGTGGCCTCAGCTCCTGGACCACCACTGGACCACCACGGGCCTCCTTGCTGCTCCCCAGACAATCCCATCCCAGGGCTGTGAACACGCCGTTTCCTCTGCCTGGAACACAGACAATCCCATCGCTTGCTCCCTGGCTTCACCAGGTTTCCGCTCAAATATCCGCTTCTTATCCCAGAGAAGTCTTCTTGGACGGCCCTGTCACTCCGTGCCCTCTCCCAGCTTCACTCTTCCCCAGAGCACCCTCTGCTCCCTGACACCATGTTAAGCATTGAGCTTCCCTGACGGGGCCCTAGGAAGCTCCATGAGGGCAGGGACTCGGGCTGTTTGGTTTGTTGCTGTAAGCCCACAGCCCAGAGCAGTGCCTGGTGCATTTTCGGTGCTCAACTATTTGCTGAAAACTCTGTGAAGGAGTGAACAAAGGAATGAATGGAAAACTTTAGTGAAAACCAAGTCCCCACATTCTCTAGCCCGCCCGTGCTGGAGGATTAGGGCAGTAACAAGAGTCAGCTTGTGCTGTGGCTGCAGCTGTGCTGTCTGTCACCCTGCCCTGATCAGATCAGCCCTGCGGCTCCCACTTTGGAAGGAAGACTTGTGCGGGGACCTGCAGCTCCAAAACTCGACAGTCTGCAGCACTCGGGACTTGTCCAGACTGTTGCTGTGCAGATCACGGAGGCCTGGCTGGGTTCCTGCCCCTGTTTTGCTAGGGCCTCAGACAGGCTGGGAAGTGACTTACCCACAGTCCTGTGTAGATTCACAGGGTCACACGAGGTCAGAGCTGGGTAGAGTTGGTGCTGATCTCAGGACCAACCTATGCCATGCAGGTAGTGCAGGGCAAATATTCGTGCGACTCTGGGGTCTGGCAGATCCAACCTCCGCCAGCTGTGTGACCTTGGAGAATTATTTGAAAGACAATACTTGAAAAGCACAGCTTTTCTCATGTGTAAAATGGAACCAAAAATCCTTCCTTTAAACAAGAAGCTTGTCTTCCTGTTCAGAACACTTTACTTTCCATTCTTTATGATATTACATTCAAATTCCTACTACCACCAAAATCGGGTCAACACAACCGACCTGGTGTGATCCCTCCGGACTCCTCCAGCACGCCTCCTCCTTCCCACCTGTGTGCCCGGAACCGCCACCTTCTTTCCTCCCATCTGAGTTTACTAAAGCCCCAGGGGCAGGTCTCTTCCTTGACTTAGGCTTGACTGGGCACTCGGGGATGTATGAATTGCATGTTAACAGGCAGGAACCAAGTTTTGACTCTTCAACCAGAACGTGGCATCCTTGAGGGCAACTGTCTCGTCTCCTGTGATGTTCCCCACACCAGCCCTTAATCTACAAAAATTCCTGTTGATGGACTCACTTGAAAATGCCCCCAGATATTTCCTCTAGTTCCCAAGGGAGGGAAAAGTAAGATATAGAAATAAATTGGAGATGAATTCAAATCACTCCTATCTGTGGGCTTGGTCTGTGTGAAAAAAAAAAAAAAAAAAAAAATCATCTCTATCTCCAAACCAGACTTGACAAGTAGAGGAACGCCCTAAAAACAATGCACAGAATAAATCACAAGAACCAGCCTCACTTAAAGATTTCAGGAAGGAAAACACAGTTTAACTGAAAACTGTTAACTGGTGTTTAAGAAAAAAACACAACAAACAGCCCGGAAATGTTTTTAGGACCCGTGTCTATCACAGTCCCTCAGGGGCTGATTTGTCCTTCAATGGGGTCTTCCTAACACCTGTTTTTACTGAAAATCAATAGCCCAACATCAGAGCTTCATGAGTGAGAAGGAGAGGGAAACCAGACACAGAGGGACACGGCTGTGAAGCACACCACCCAGATGGCAAGTATTTATTATATAATATTATAAACACTAAATATTACTGGCCAGTGCCCTCTGACCACGAGAGTGGGCCACCGGGAAGGTGACCCAAAAGCAAATGGAGTTCCCATGTCACCAAGATCTCCCTCCTGCCTTGTTCCTCTCTCTGGTCCATGCCTCTACTTCTCCCACCCACCTGCTAAATACAGCTGATAAAAAATCCTTGCACAACCCTCCAGCCAAACTAATTCCACATTATTTCAAGTGAGACCTAGGACCAACACATATTCCTTTCTTGTGCTTTTTTAAAGAAGAATATTAAAAGACAGAACTTAGAAAACTCAAGTGAGATGGAAAAGAATTAGATCTAATACCTTTTGATTATAACCTCATATTAATCTTTTTGAATGCAACTCTACATCTACACAAAGAAACTGTCCCTTTAAATTTCAAACATCAACTTAGTTCTCTTTCTCTCTCAGATTTCGAAAAACAGGACTTGCTCATTACAACAGAGTCACAAAACACAATCACAGTCTACATAAAATCCTATACACAAAAATGTTCATAGCAGCATTATTCACAGTAGCGAAAACAGAGAAACAACTCAAATGCCCATCAAATGATAAATGAATAAACATAACGTGGTATATTCATATAGTGGAATATTATTCAGCAATGAAAAGGAATGGAGTACTGACCCAGGCTACGACATGGATAAACCTTGAAAACATTATGCTAAGTGAAAGAAGCCAGGCACAAAAGGCTACATGTCATACGGTTCTATTTATATGATATCCAGGACAGATGAATCTAAAGACACAGAAAGTAGATGACTGGTTGCCTAGGGCTGGGGAAAACGGGGAGCCTGGGGGGTTGATAATTTAGGGGTATGGAGTTTCTTTTTGGAGTAATAAAAATGTTCTAAAACTGACTCTGGTGATAGATGCACAACTCTGTGAATACCCTAAAAACCACTGAATCATATATTTTAAATGGGCAAATTATATGGTATAAGAATTATAATATAGCTATTTAAAAAAAAAAAAAAAGGACAAGGAAAAAATACCCCACAATCACATTAGTGACAATCACAAGTTTGTGGGAGTGGCTGCTGTGGAAGTTTGTCAGTTGGAAACATCCGCAGTTAATGTGTTCTGGAGGCTATTTGTCCTGAGTTGACCAGAGAGGTGCTCCAAAGCAGTGCTCAAGAAGATGTCCCCCAGGACAAAGGACAGGTTTTCTTTCACTGTCTGCCGTTGTAACCGTAATATTTTAAAACATTCAGATATTAACAGGCATTTACGAGTGACGTGGTTTATAAAATAACTGATTTTGACCCTTTAGACTCAGGTGGCATCAGTTACCAGAACTAGGCTGAGACAAAGTCATGTTCAGGGAGCTTAGAGTTTGTCAGTGTGTGCGTCCTCAAACAGGTCATGAACCCCCTCAGCACTTTTCGAAATTTTCAAATCGAACTTTTCCAATTTGTGGAGGTTATAGGTCTTTCGAAGGAACAACAAAGCCACCTTGCATCAACGGGTCCACATGATGATGCAGGTAATAATGGGCATGAGGCAAACAGTAATACAGACAAATTTTACCAGTGTGTGCCAACAATTCAAGCTACATGAAATAAGGAAGGTAAAATAGCATCATGTAAAGTTAGGATATTAAATTTGGAGCCAGGGGCTGTCTGGGGATTGTGTGTTTGTTTCCCATTAATTTCACTTTGTCTCTTTCTCAGGTTGTGAGACCGAGAGCGAGTGTGACTCATCTACCCATGGGTGGCCAGCCTCACTTTCTGATAAGAGACCTGGGGCTGCCACTTTGGCTTGCTACATCTTAGCTCTGGAAGTAATTTAATCTCTGAGCCTTGATTTCCACATTTGTAACAAAGGAATAATATCATCTATTTGACCAGGTTTTTGTGGGGACTGAATGAGATGTAAACTGTGTAGCATAGTGCTTGACACACGAAGGTTAGGGTGAAACTGGCACAGGTTGGGGTGAAGGACAAGTTCCCTGCGAAGAAAGACCTGTGACATGTGACACTGAGGAAAGGTGTCACAGAATCCTTATCAGGCAGGGGCCCCAGAGGGGTTGCAGGCCAGTGGAAGGATATCACCAAACCTCATAGGTGCTGAAAATCAGGGAGGTCCTTCGCTAGACCCCTCGCTAGAATGCCAAGAAGTGGTGTAGGTGCCCTTAGTGTTAAGGACCGAAAGTATCTTTATGCTCGAATGTAAAACAGAATTATTGTCTGTTAAGGGTAAAGCTAATAACTGGGGCTGAAATAGAACGTAAACAATCTCTACTCCACTGCTGTGACTACAGCACAAACAGTTTTACGATCAATAAGGTGGAGCTATGAAATCACCAGCTGTGGGAAGAAGGGAGGAGCAGTGGGAGAAGCCTAGCAAGGGAGCCGCAGGGTCTGGGTGAGCACCTGGGCTCTGCTGGGCCGGGGGCAGCTCCCTGGCGGGACATGAACAGGCCACCCTGTGAGCACCTGGAAGAAGTCCACCAGGTCCTTGCAAAGAACACCTCACACGCCCCGCTTACATGTGATGAATTAAAGGGAACAATTCTGGATGGATACTGCCTCCCTGGATGACAAAGGGGATGGGCCCAGGGTGCAGGCAGGAAGGGACACCACACTCAGAGTGCAGAGGATCACCCTCTTGCCCCCATCCCCTCTGCCACATTCTAGCAATACTTCTGGTTTCACTGCTCTTGTTTTTTGTTTTTGTAAACAAACTAAAAATCAACAAACTACCCCAAATTCAACATGTGTGACTTACACCAATTTCTATATTTAAAAAATACAAATAATTTGGAACAAATAAGAGAAAAATGCTGGTCAAGTTCTAAACTCACCCACGGCTGGTGGCATTCATGTCTCTAGGAGAAGGGAATCCATTTTCTTGTTCCCCTGCTGTCCAGCCGTAGGTTGGCCTGCCGTGCAGAGAAGTCCAGGGCATGCTGCCATCTGCAGGCAAAACAAGGAAAAGCACAAGTTATGGCTCAAATCGCCCATTTAAAGCCCCTGGCCTGGGCCTTTCCTCAGGCAGCTGGAAGACTCAACCTGGTGCAAGAACCAGGAGAACTCACTCAGTTCCATGTTTGGGACCCCACTGCAGAGTTGCAACAGACTTCGTCAGTGAAAATTCTAAACTATCAAGGGCTCAAGTATTTCTTGACAAAAACAACAGCAAACTTTTACACAGGACTCACCATGTGCCAGACACTGCTCTAAACGATTTTCACTTATTAACGCATTTCACTCTCAGAAAAACAGGTGACTATTTTAGAAGGTCTCTGTCAGTTGGTCTGATTATTGAGCTAGGTTGGATAATTAAAATGCAGAACTTGATAAAACCTGATTTCAAAGGGAGGTCAGATATGAAAACTCTGAGAGAGACTCTGAGGTCATTCATTCTCCAAATATTTATCGAGTGCCTGTTCTAGACCAGATGCTGCTCTAGGACCTGGGAATAGAGGCATGAGCCTAAAAGACAAAGTCCCTGCTCTCACGGAGCTTCTGTTCTGGTGGGGGGAGGTGATGCTAAAAGAGGTGATAAAGGCTGTGCAGACGCAAAAACAGAATAAAAGAGCTAGAGAATGATGACAATGCTGTTAACATCATCCATCCATCCATCCATCCATCCATCCATCCATCCATCTATTCATTCATATTCCCAGGTTTCCCAAGTACTTACTAACCATCTACCACAAGCCAAGCACTGTGCTGGGATGCAGTGATGGGCAAAAGACAGACATGGTCGTTGCCTGCACATATTGATCAAACGATCACCTAAATAAATGCAAAGCTGTTAACCTGTGGTAAGTGTGAAAGCAGAGTGGTACAGGTCCCTCTGAGGGCATCCCAGGGAGACTTGACCTTGTTTGGAGCCTTGGGAAGGCTGGAGAGGGAGTGTGTGTAGAAGCGTCCTTGGCAAAAAACACACTGTGTGCAAAGACTGGATCTTGAACACCAGCCAGAGGTGGAGTGGGGAGAGAAGAGGCAGAAGGAGCTGGAGAAGGAGTGTGGGCAGTCCTTCTTTGCTTGGTCCTCCCAGACACAAAGGGCCTCTGAGAACTGGAGCTCAACACAAGGGTCCTAGACAGAGGTATAACGTGGATGGATTTGTGTGTTGCCCTGCCAAAGATGATGTCTGAATTTCTGGAAGCTGTGAATATGTTCCCTTACATGGCAAAATGGACTTCACAGATACAATTAAGTTAAGAATCCTGAGATGGGGAGATTATTCTGGATGTAATCACAAGTGTCTTTATAAGAGGGAGGCAGAAGGAGGCCAAATACAGAAGAGGAGTTTCAGCATGACGCAGCATGAGAAAGACTTATTGGTTTAAAATATGAGGAAGCAGCTATGAACCAAGGAATGCAGGAAGCCTCTAGAAGCTAGAAAGGCCTTCTTTGCTGTTACAGCAGCAATAGGAGACTAATTCATACACTGACTTCTGCTAATAAACAAAAAGACTAGAAGTAAGGGGAAGGGGAGGCAGGGGCCAGGCAAATGTCATTTTGTTATCCAGGCAAGGGATGGGTGAGAGCTTGAACCACAGCAGTGGCAGTGGGGGTGGAAAGGAGTCGGAGGACCCCAGGAGGGCGGGAGTCGGCCATTCAAAGGTCTGCTGCAACCTGGCAGATGTTAGTGGAATGCCACAGCAGGCCTCTCTCTGTCTCAGGACCAGGCCAGCTCACCCTGGGCAGAGCCCAGCACCCATTGTGGGAGGAAGCAGCTCTCACCAGGGCAGTACGATCACTCCTCCACTCACTTAATGGGGACCTGCCAACTCCATTCCCATGAAGGAGTCCAGGGGCTTCCAGGAAGAAGCTCTAAGAAGTAACGACAACCAGGAAATTTCTACCATGCAAAAGGGAGCAATTATTTGTACCAAGCATTTGGCTTTGCACAAAGAGATTTCGTAATCCTGGAAATGAGGCGTCCAAATTTAAACACACACACATCTCCAACTCAGGTGATGCATAAGAACAATTAAATCCGATGTGTAGAAATTTCATGGTCAGTAGAATAATGCAGAAATTAAAGAAAGAGAATAAATGAGAAGCTAGGATATCCTCTTATCATCTACTTCATTTCTTTTTAGTGATGCAGACCTACTGAAAAAGTGGGGTCCTAATTTGCTCCTGCCTAATAGGGCCGTGAGAAAAGGCAATAAAAATGATTCCGAAGAATTTTAGCTATATTCTCTCTATTCCCCCCAAAGTATAACTATACACCCACCAAGACTTTGGAGTGTACTGTGGGGTGACAAGGAGGTCTTGAGGACACTACTCCCCCATCCCAGCCCCAGGTGACTTTGCAGCAGGCCTCAAACTTAACCTGATTCTAGGAGCACATAAGGACCCAGGAGTGCCTGAAGATGGCAAAATACCAGGTAGTCTGGTATTTTATCTATATCTAAACATAGATATATGTATGTAGGTATGTATCGTTTTTCTGGTGACAAAAGCAACATATGTTTATTATTGGAAAACACAAAAATCCCCTGTAGTCCCAACCATCCAGAGATAACTTATTTGGAAATATTTTCTTCCAATCTTTTTTCTAATAATTTTAGTGTGTGCGTGTATGTGTGTGTGTGTGTGTGTGTGTCTATATCTAAATCTATACTTTCTTTCTAACAATATTAGGATACTGTGTTTATTTTTCTCTGCAAACAATTTTGTTCTATCTAGCAGTATATAATTTTTCCATGTCATTAAATATAATTTTTAATAGTTGGCAGTATTCCATCCTAGAAAAGTTTCAAAATCACTTAAGGAATTCATTATTGGGGGACAACCTAGTGGTTTCTAAATTTATAATTGTAGAAGTCCCACTGGGAGGAACAGCTCCAAATATAAGAACATCTCCAATGAAAATCTGTGTCTGAGCTCTGATTATTCCTTAGGGTCTTGTTTTGCACTTTTCAGTCATCTATTCATCACCATTACTACTTCGCCATAATTATATACTGTCTGTACTGTACTTAACATTTCTCTTTAAATCAACTCATTTTTGCCCTTAAGTAAATGTACAAACCTTACTTACTATTGTAAATGGAAAACCAGCATCATATGTCATGAATGAAGCAATTGTAAAAATAAATACAGTGGAAAACGAAACAGCATGGTGAAAATATAGTTTAAATACTGCTATTCCCTGGCTCATTCTTTTATATCAAAAGAGAGATTAGGAAGGTTTAGAGACGTGTTAAAGACATATGAGCACCAAGCTGAGATTCTTCTCCTTCCCTTGCTCAGAGGATTGAAAAGAAATCGAGCAGGGGAATAACTTCTCACCATGTGAGTCAGGGTTAGACGATGCTGCAAATGTGTTCCATATAGAATTACTCTGCACCACCTGAAGTGACTGCTCATGGGAATCGTGTCTTAGGATATATTCCTGGAAGTAGAACTAATGGGATAAAAGGTATGGACACTTTAAAAAGCTTCTGATAAGTACCAACCAAGGCAGTTTTACTATGAGAGTGCCCATTCTACTTCTCTCAAATGCTAAGGATAAAGAAAAATGTTAAAATGTTAAGCTTTTTATTGTAAGATATTTTGCAGGGCCATTACATGAACCTTCGGTTTGTGGTAAGTTTACACAAACTGATACTGCACTTGGTTTAACCGAGCTAAAGTAAACTCAGTAAAACACGAGGAAATGACTTTAGCGTTTGCAAATATTTCAGAATGTTTTTATGCCAGCAAAGGTCAAATGAGGATCAAAATAGCCTGCATTCCACAGTATACTTTTGAGAAATCAGAGACCCAGGGAAGCATTACTCATGAGATACAAATCACTACAAATTTTGAGTAAGTCAATGAAAACTCTAAAAGAAACACATGTTTAAGCCCTCCTATCCTGGTGTGATAGGCAACTGCACAAATAGATTATAGATTGATGCAACTGTTAACATTTATAAAATAGAAAAAGAAGACAATTTTGAAGTGTAAAGAGTTAATAATAATAGAAAGCTTCCAGATTATTTCAACAATTCCTGGGCAGATACCCATGTGTGTATGTGCCTGTGGGGGAAATGTGGGGGAGGAGAAGATAATTAAAAACATGCTAAAAAGTGTCTCATGTCTGGAAAGACATTAGAGATTCTGATTGATTTTTGGCATTTGTAGGAAAATATAAGTTTATCTATGCTTAAGAATTTAATGAGCGCTCCTAGTAAGATACAGAATTCCAATTCACTAAATAAAAAGGTAAGAAAGAATAGAGACAAAGACACCTTGATAAATCCAGAAAAAGGCATAAGAAAAAAGAAAAAAGAAAGAATTCATGATGAATATATGGCAAAACAAGATGGCAGGAATAAAGCCACACTTATCAGTGATCAAAATAATATGAATGAATTAAATGCCACTATTAACAAACCCAAGACTTTCAACCTAATGGCTATCAATAGAAAGATGGATAAGTAAAGTATGATGTTCCATTTTAATGGATGTGTGTATGCATCTGCATACACCACAGAAAGAGGCCCATGCTCTACCTAGTTTAGAAATTGTAGAAAATTGTAGAAAAAATGTAAAAGCAGAGAAAAGGGTCCAGAAAAACACACTAATCTGGTAACCGTGGTTGCCAGTAAAGAGTGGAATTTTAGGGGACAGGAGGGGCTTTCTCGTCTCACTCCATGAGTGTCTACGTTGTTTGAATCCGTTATAAGCAGCATGTAGCCAGAAAAACAAGGCAAATGAGATAACAAATATAAGGACAGAGCCAATGAAATAGAAGATATATTGAACAAAAAGTAAAGGTGGTTAACAAAACTAAAAGTATTTCTCTGAAAACAGACATATCTCTAGGAAGATTGATCAAGAATAACTGATAGAAGATGGGGGTGGGGGGGAAGACTACAGAAAAAAAGAGGAAATTACAAATACAGCAGACATTTTAAAACTTATAAAAGAATAATGTAAGTAATTATATGACACTACATTTTGAAAACATAGATGGAATGAATAAACTTCTAGAAAAATTGCCAGAATTGGCACAAAAATGATAGAAAATGTGAAAAGTCATTTAAGAAAATGAAATAATTTTTAAAACCACTTCCTCATAAAGTCTCAGGCCCAGATAGCTTTACCACTGCATTCTACCAATCTCTAAGGAACAGACAGTCTCTACCTTAAATGTGTCACTTAAAAAAATAGAAAAAAAGAAGACATTGCCAACTTAAGGTTACTATAATTTGGAAATTTGGAATATGGACTTTTCAGAAAAACAAAATACAGGCCAGTTTCACTTATAAACATGGATGTAAAACACCTAAATAAAATAGTATCCAATCAAATCCAAAAGTGTATTAAGAATGTATCATGATAATGTAATAAAAAATGGTTCAAAGTCAGAAAATCTTTCAGTGTATATCACTCCATTAATGCATTATGAAAAGGGTTACCACTGCTCACTGTCTCTCCCTTCTCCACCTCCTGGGAACACCATGACATCTCCCAGCCACCTCACAACTAGATGAGACTGTGTGACTGGTCCTTGCCAATAGAATGCCAGTAGAAGTGACATTTGTCATCTCTGGCCAACATAAAGGACCTATTATTGAAAGATTCAGATCCTAATGGATGGGGAATCAACAGGCTAGAAAGAGCCTCAGCTCCCAAAGGACTAAGTGAAGAAGAGCCCACTATCTTGCCAACACCCTTGGACTGTGTCATGAGTGATAAATTAAAAGCTGTATTTGTATAAGCCATTGAAATGTTGAAGTTGGTACAATAGCTAATATTATATACCTAATAACACATGGAAAATCAGGATGGGGAAATCACATGATCATCTCACCGCATACAGAAAGAACATTTGACAAGGTTCAATGACTAATTCATGATGACAAGAAAACCAAAAGAAAACAAAAAATACAATTCTTGGAAAAGTAGAATTAGGGGACCAAGCCCCTGTCTTCTCCACCACATTTTCTTCACAGCTTGATTATCCATTGGTTTAGCCACCACACATGATAAACTTTTGCTATTAAATTTTTCATTAGAAAGTAATACATGGGATTTTGTTTATTTTCCTTGGTATCTCAGATCCAAATAAAAGGGACTTCCTTTACTTGATAAAGGTTGTCATCTACAAACCTATAGCTAACAACACACTTAATAAACTGTATCAATTCTCTTTAAGAAATGGAACAGACAAGAATGCCTGCTTTTACCACCACCATGTAATAGAATGATAGAAGCAGTAGCCACTACAGGATAATCAGAAAGAAAACAAATATGAAATTGGAAGGAAAGAGACAAAAGTTATCAATGTTTGCAACTAGTGTAATTATTTATATAGAACTCTCAAGGGAATCCACAGAAAAACTATGAGAATGGATAGGAATTCAGAAAGGATATAAGACCAATCTGAAAACAATTGCATTTCTCCACACCAGTAGTAACCAACCAAAAAAGAAAGGGAGAGAAAAATATTTAACATTATAACAGGCATCAATGTAACAAAATAAGATACCATTTATAATAGTAATGTTATTGAATCTAGGAATTATCTTAATAAAGAATGCATAAGAGCCCTGTGGGGAAAATTTTAAAACTCAATTAAAATACATAAAATGCATAAATTTTAAAACTCAATTATAATACATAAAATACATGAATAAATAGAGAGATAAGACCATTCCCGTGGGTGAGATGACTTGACATTTAAAGGTTTCAATTCTTCCCAGATCAAGCTGTGATTTCAATTAATTCCAATAAAAATTTTAGGAGGACTTTTTGTGAACTTTCCAGACAGATTTTAAAACGTTTACAGGACAAGTCCATGACCAGCTAAGAAGAGCTTGAAAAAGAAAAAGTACAAGTTAAGACATATAGCAAAGCTATAGTAATAAAAACAAAATCCAATTGGGTTAAAGATGTAAATGTAAAAGATGACATAATAAAGTCAGTAAGAGAAAATACAGAAACAAATTTTTGTGTAAGAGTTAAACAATAAAGCTCATAGATGAAAACACAGGAGTGACTCTTCAGGACCTTGGGTCAGGCAAGGATTTCTTAGATATGACACCAAAAGCAGAAGAAATAAAAGAGAAGATTGGTCATTTGGATCTCAACAAGATTGAAAATTTTTGCTTTAAAGAATTTAAAGATTGAAAATTTTTGCTTTAAAGAACACCATCAAGAAAATAAAAAGGCAACTCACAGAACAGGGGAAACTGTTTGCAAGTCAAGTATCTGATAAAGAACGTGTATCAAGAATCTATAAAGAACTCTTACAACTCAATAACAAAAGACTAAACATCTCATTTAAAAAATAGACCTGAATTGACATTTCTCTAAAGAAGATATACGAATGACTAAGTTCGTGAAAAGATGCTCAACACCATTAACCATCAGGGAAATACACATCAAAACCACAATGAGCTACAATTTCACACCTGCTAGGATGGCGATAAAAAGACAGACAATAAGTGTTGGTGAGGATGTAGAGAAATTGGAACCCTCATGCACTGCTGGTAGGATTATAAAATGTTGCAGCTGCTTTGGAAAACAGTCTGGAAGTTCCTCAAAAGTTTAAACAGAGATACCACATGATCCAGCAATTCTACTTCTAGGTATATATCCAAGAGAAATAAAAATATATGTTCACACAAAAACTTACACATGAATGCTCAGAGAAGCATTATTCACAGTAGCCAAAAAGTAGAAACAACCTAAACTTCCATCAACTGATGAATGAAAAAACAAAATGCTGTATATCAACATGACAGAATATTATTGGGCAATAGAAAGGAACACACTAGTGATGCATGACATAATGTGGATAAACCTCCAAAACATTAAGCTAAGTGAAGAAGCCAGTTGCAACAAACCACATATTGTATAATCACATTTATATAAAATTTCCAGAAATAGGAAACTATATATAGAAAGTAGGTTAGTGCTTGCCTAGAGCGGGGGAGGGGGATATTGAAGGATATTGGAATGACTGCTAATAGAGTAATAAGAATGTTCTAAAATTAGATTATGGTGCTGGTTACACACTCTGTAAATATTCTATAAATCACTGAATTATATCTTTAAACAGGTAAATTTTATGGTATGTAAATTATGTCTCAATAAAGCTATTAATAATAACAAAAAGGAGACCATAAATGAGGTTAATAAGCGAGTGGGTGACAAGATGAGGGGATGACTTAAAACATCTACATTTGATAAAGGATCAACATTTTAATATGTAAGGATATCAACATGTAAGGAACAAAATGCAAACCAGATAGAAAAATATCAGAAACCTAAAAGAAAAGAAGGGCAAATGAGACAGCAGGGCAATTCACAAATGGCAAAACAACATGATGAGATGCTCGATTAGACAGAAATGGAGTACTGCTTTAACCTACCAGTTTGACAAAAATTAGTTAGATATTAATAAGTACTGGCAGATGTTGGGAAAGGGGCTCTTATGCACTCCTGGTGGGAGGAAACCGATGAAGCCATTCTGCCACAAAAAGCAGCAGTTTTTAGAAAAAGACATGACACAAATATCCTAGAACTAGAAATCTCCTATCTATCCATTATCTATCTATCTATCTATCTATCTATCTATCTATCTATCTATCTATCTATCATCTATCTAGCTAGCTATCTATCTACCTCTCTCTCTCTCTACATCGTCATCTATCATTTATTTATTTATCTAACTATCTCAGAGAAATTCTTGTACAAGAACACGTGGACATACTTGAAAAGATGTGTGGTATAGCACTGTTTATGGAAGCAAGGCATTCAGGGGCCACCCAATGTCTAGTCTCAGGAGACTGGTGATGTACTTGTGGTGTACACTTTTAATAGAAAACTATGCAACAGCCAGGAGTAATGAACTAGAATTGACATATAGCAATAGGGTTTGACTATAACTCTAGAGGAAATAACAAAATAAAACAAAAAGACTCAAAATGGACAAAGGATAATAGTGTGCCATGAATTGAGGAGTATATAATTCAATTCTGTATGCCTGAGATCCTAAGGAAAATAAATAAAATGCCAGGCATTACTTTCTAGTGAAAAATGTAATAACAAAGGGCATCACATGTTAGTGGCTAAGCCAATGAATAACAAAGCTATGGAGGAAAGAAGGTCGTGAGGGGCTTGCTGGGTCTTCAGCTGAGTCATTCAGCTTTCAGGAACATGGAAGCAAGAACCCAGTGTGGTAAAAATGTGATGGATGGTGTCACCTAGTCCTAGACCATTCCTCCCCCTTACCCGCAGACAGAAGATAAAGAGTGTGGGAGTGTAAAATATTTCTTTCCACTCCCATTTGTCTAAGTTCTTCTGGCTGGACTAATAGATTAACATGAGACAGATTAACAGGAGAAAAATGTCCAAATTTATTACATATGAGAGTTCACTAGTTGAGGTTTATAGGCCATTCTGGACTAAGGAGAGGGAGTCAGGGGTTTAAGATTTCAAAGGAAAAGCAGGTAATTCACAGGTAGTTGAGAAAGAGCAAACATGTGGTAAACAAATTCTTGCTGGGCCACCCAGAAACAAAGGGACACAGTGGGGAGTCCAAAAACGGGCTTGGCTAGATTTCTCCCAGTCTGCCACATTTAATTCATATATGCTTTAGGTGAACACACTAGGGTTTCCTCCCTGAAGCAAGTTTTTCTATCTGAATTCCTTTAGGTAGGTAAGGGTCAAATGTTCTGAGGCTTTTGTTTCTTAAAAATAACCAGCTTAAAATCAACATCCCAAAAGGTATATTTAGAGGTGGCAAATTTTGGTCCCTCTCAAGAAGAAAGGGAGAGAACCATCCATCCATGAGTTTAAATTTAGTTAACAGGAGGAAAAGAGAAGGACATTATGGAATTCAGAAGAAAAGGAACAGTTTGGTGAAAGTTAGTCATAAAATCAAAGGTCTGATTTTCTGGCTTATGATAAAAGCAGTATTTTCTAAAACTAATGAATACTCACCACCCCACTGCCACTGGGCGGGGTGGGGCGGGAGGGGGGAACTCCATGTTTTAAAAATTAGGGCATCGAGTCATCTTTTGTCAAATTCAGATGGCTATTTTCAAAGCCAAGATCATTCCAGTTTTGTTTCAGTAATGGGTCTTATGATCAGATCCATGTGATTAGGCTGAATTCCTTTTTATTAAGACAAAAAAGTCGAGTAGAAAGGGGTTCTTGGTATTGGCTACAAAAACTGGCATGTAAGTCAAGTGCCTGCAGATTTCATCACTTTGAACACCGAGTGCCTCCTCTCACCTATGCTTGTCCTACGCAACTGGCCTGTGGACAACTTGCAGACATATTTTCTCTAGCTAGGGGATGGGGAGCACCCCATGGCAGGGGCTGTATCCGCGGCCTTGAGGCAGCGCCCAATTCTCCGCATACCACGAAGGTACGCGGCAGACTGGAGCAAGGACAAAAAACCAGGGCACTCGTCTTTCACCCTTTCGCTGGTGGACGCAGTGGACAGAGTTTCCCTGTTTGGGAAAGTCTGGGTCCCAGAGTGCATCCATCCCTGGCCATTTATGCCAGACCCAGGGGCTGGATCCCTGCAGAGTGAGCTCCTCCTCCCCCGTCTTCACACGGGCAGGGTCTTGAGGAGGGAGGGCGACATCCTGCCCTAGCTACTCTCCAAGCCTGCGACCAAGAGAGGTGAGC
Organism: Pteropus alecto; assembly: GCF_000325575.1. NCBI lineage: Eukaryota > Metazoa > Chordata > Mammalia > Chiroptera > Pteropodidae > Pteropus > Pteropus alecto. Next base: position 11,319,931 of record NW_006443124.1, read on the forward strand.
TGCCAGGCCCCTGGAGGGCACCACAAGGGCGCCCAAGTGCACGAGATCTGAAAACCGCAGAAAGCACAACTACACGAGGCACAGGCCAAGTGGGGAAGAGGAGGGATCTGATAGGTAAGAAAGGATAAATGGTGCGTTCCTTCATCCCCGCTGAGCTCAGTTAGGCACTCTGCTTGCATTTTGCATCCATCCATCCTCCCACTTTGATTTTAAGAAACCCGAGTTGGGGGGTGCGGAATCCGCGTTCCACAAAAAGGAAACGTGCGCTGGGAGTGGTGGCCTGACTTGCCCCCGTCCCACCTCGACCCCAGGACCCCAGATCCTTGACACGTTTGCCGGAGCTCCCCCAGGTCTTCCAGCTCGTCTGCCCTGCATTCAGCGCCTGCCCGCGCCTCGTGGCTGGCGGAGGCCGGGCCCCCCACTGCTGGCGCCCCTTCATGGGTTCCGGGCCTGAGGAGGTGGGCGCTGGCCTGGTAGCTGGGAACAAGCCTCTGAGGAGCCCCGGTTGGGGGCGCCGAGCGAACTGGGGCAGGTTTGGCTCGCAGACCCCAGGGGTCGGCCTGGCTCCGAAGCCCAGGCATGGGCCCTGGTCTCTCTGCCCAACTGGCGCACTGTGTCACTTCTAACAGCTTCGTCCTGGCACAAGGTACCAGACTCTTCATCCTGGGTCAGCAGAGAAATCAAAAGTCAATGGTATCAGTGAAACGGGGGACCCTTCCTTTGATAAGAGAAACTGGAACAGCAAGCTTAAGGTTTGGGCTTCGTGGGCTAAATGGTGCCCATCAATACCCAAGAATTTAGACTCCAGGGTTCAAGGCCTTGCTCTGTCACTTACTGGCTCTGTGATTTGGGGCAAACTATTTATTCCCTTAGCCGTAGGTCCACTGTGGATGGGGATGATAACCATAGCTACCTCAGGGGTGTAGGAATTAAATGAAACCATATAAAGGAGAACATACTTGGTCTTTTCTATTAGGCTCTATGTTGGTTCTTTGAGGGCAGGGACCAAGTCGTTATTTTTCTGGATGCTTGGTAGACATTCTCTAATGGTCAGCTCATAGAATTGGAGGCCTCGGTGATTATAGGATAGTTCGCCAAGTATTGACTGTGTGATCTTGACTTGGAAGAACGGAGGGGGCGCTGCAGTCTTTTTCAAGGCACCACACGCTCAGCCTGACAATGAGCCCCTGTAATTATGCCACTGAACCAAGGTTTTTTTTTTTTATGGTGGAGCACTGCTGCGAGGTTTGACGACGTCCCTACTGCTCTATCCAGCATCAGTCTCTGAGATCTGAAGATATTTTGTACATATTCCTCGGAAAACGCGACAAGACTGCATGCTTCAAACACAATTTGCCACGTGTTTGTTCATATTTGTCGTAGAGCAATCCGATAACTGCAACCGAAAACAAACTGCTTAGTCCGCGAGTCGCTCTGGTTTTCCTGTTTGTAATTCGGGTACATTCCCTGCATGATGCGGGCCTTGATCTGTGACTGATGTGGAGGCTCTCTATATGCCCTTGCAGTATCTTCCTCAAGAGCTGGTGGTGGCCTACCCGGCCAAATGGTGGCCTTAGAACAACAAAAACCCATGTTTCCCCTGTGGATGGTGCTTTTGGTCTATAGTATGAAGTAAAAAAAAAAAAAAAAAAAAATCAAGGCAAGCCTTGAAGCCTCTTGCTTGTTATAGAACAATAACTCTTGACTCCATGAGAACAAACTAGAGCTAAATCTGCTTCTGCATCAAAAGTATATCTGGGAGATAAGGGTCAGGAAATGAGATGTAGACATACAAGAAGATAAAGCCGAATCCTGGTTACCTGTTATAGGTGTTACATATGTGAGCAGAGAAGTGCCAGGAAATGAGAACTAGCCAGGAGTCATCATCTTGGTGATTTCCCAAGGTCCAGATTTGGTCCTCAACCTTGTGGGATCAGAAATTTCATCTTTTCAGTGTTCCAGTGTTGATGAAAAATCAGTGTTGTAGAAAACTGAATGCTAACTTACTGATTTCATTAACTATTCGCTAGTCTCTATACTAAGTGCATTACATACATTACTTAATTTAATTCTCTCTATAATCATGTGGTGTGTTGTGATTTTTTTTCTTTCAATTGGGGGAAAAATGATGAAGGATATCCCCAAGGTCACACAGTTAGTGTGTATGTAAGTGGTAAAGTCAAATAAAGACCATCTGATTTCAAAACCTGGAGCTTACCATTCTTGTTAGACACAAAACAAGAATGCCAGATTCTTGAAGTTGCTGGCGAGTCCACTGTCGTTTTGGAACTGCAATTTGTAGCCTAATTGTCAGAAAGTGGCTCAGTGAGCTTGAAATCAGAATTGGAAGAGTGAATTATCTGGCTTAAATGTTTAAAGATATCAGCCTTGGGCAGCCTGCTGTGTCTTTCTCCACACCAAAGGTCAAATGACCTGCTGAGAGGACTGGTCATTCATTGCCACTAGCCTAGCTGGCCCTTCTCCTTGGGTGTCTGCCCGGTCAACATTCTGAATTGCCAAGGCTCTCTTTATTAAGCTACCTGGGCTATTCCTTGTCGGGTGGACACGTTTCTTTTTTAGATATAGCAAGGCCTTACTGAGTAGTAGTACTGTTAGGCCTTGTAGGTCTTGGAATCATTTCTCTTTACGGAGGCATTTTGTACATCTTTGCTCTGATTGGCTTGATTTATAATTTAAATTTCAAAAGATGACTTTATATCCCAGCATTTTGGAGGAAACTCATTTTCTTTTTCTTCCTACCTTCCCTGGCCTTCCAACCCTAGAATAAAAGCTTGTGCAATAGCAATTTTCACAACAAGTATTTTATCTAGGCTGCAATGCTCATCAATGAAGACCCAAAAATCCAAGTCCAAGGCCAGCCCTCAAAGACTTTACCATGGGGTTGGGGAGGGAATCATGCAACACACCTGGAGAGCAATATATATGGAAAGAAAGATAGTATTCACCGGTTAGAAAACACCTGGTGTGTGATTCAAATAAAAAGGAAAAAAGTCAAAAAACCCTTTTAGATATTTCATTCGTCGAAAAAATATTTTGTGGCAAATATAAAATGCAACCACTCTGCTAATGCTGGGGATTTAATAATGAGCAAAAATAGACATGGTCTCTGCTCTCAGAAAACACACTTTAGTGAGGTAAACAATCACATAATCAGTCAAATATAGAATACTATCCTAGATGCTACAAAGTGGATTTGATTCTATAAGAGGGAATAACTAAGGATTTGAACTTGTCGGGTCAGAGAAGGTTTTCCTGAAGTGATGTTTGAATGAGAGCTAAGGAATAAATATTAGTTAATTGGGTGAAGGGATGTGGGGTTGAAGAAGAGATCTTTGGTCAGGGGAACAGCACGTACGAAGGTCCTGAGGCAGGAAAGAACTTGGAGCATTTGGGGAACTGAAAGCAGGTTGGATCATCTGATCCGATCATCATCTGATACCCAAAGGTTAAATGGAGCAGAGAGGGTCCACAGGAGGCTGAAGCGCAAGGCAAAAGCCATAACAGGTAGGGTCTTGAAGGTCATGCTGAGGACTTAGGTCTTTATCATAGGAGCTCTGATGTTGTTTAGGCAGGGGGTTACATGATCTGACTTTGTTTTGAAAAGACTGCTCTGCTGCAGGGTGAATGGGTTGAAACGTAGTCACCAGTTGGGAGCAAGATAATGGTGGAGAAGAAGAGAAATGGACAGATGAGAGAGATATTTAGGAGGTAAAATGGTCAGAAATGTGGTGATGGATTGGGACTTAATGCTAAGGGAGAAGGAGATGGCAAGCACGGCTTCAAGGTTATATAACTGAATGACTGTGGCAGCCACATAGGTAGAAAGAACACAGCTGCTAGCTGCTGCACCTTCAGATTCACTGCAGTGCTCATACAAGGCCGCACTTTCTGGGTGCTCCCAGCCAATGAATGAGCACAGTAGGGGTCCCAGAGCTGGCCATTTCTGCCCAAAGTGGGACTCCTCTAACAGGTAGTCTGTTCTCTGGGCCTTCCCGTCAGTGTGACCTACACTTTCTCAGAACTGCTTGGCATCTGCTCTAGGATAACCCAAACTGACACGATGATGCTCTGCATTGAGCTGGAGAATCTTGGAAAAGGACCAAGTTTTGGAGGGTTTTGACTCTGCATGTGTTGGGTGACGTGTCAAGTGGGCAGGGAAACTCCATATCCACTTGCCTACTCATAAGACATGTTTATGTTTTGCTACTAAACTATCGACTGTGTCCTCTGTGTGAGCTAGTGTCTGGTTTTGAGAAATGCTTATTACATGGATAATCTCCAAACTTCAGTTTAGAACTCAATACTAGAACTGTTTGCCTCTAGAAAAATATGATTTACCAATAGCAAAAACATCCTTTAACTTCCTTGAGGAGGAGGCAAAGTCAAAATATAGAAAGGGAGTGAGCAATTGTTCTTGAACAATCGAAGGTAAATAATTTTGCTTCGGGGGCCCTGGTTTTCTGGGAAAAAGGAGTTGTCTTTTAAATGTTCCTGAAGGAAAGCATTTACACATTTGGCAATGCAGAAGGAAATCTGTTATTCTGTGGGAAAAAGAAGCGAGCGCTCCAAAAGGCACTCTTGCTCTGCTATCTGTGTCCCCAAGCAAGGTGCCCTTGGAGAGCTGGGAGCTTGCAGTCATGAGCGGCCTGAGTGAGTCATCGTGGGGAGGACAGCTGTTCAGGGCCAACACCTTTCATGCTGTTGAAGCGGGCTTGAACGAAACCATGACTGCTGCACGAATATTTGCTCACTGGGCTCGCTCATAGGTCAAACAGCTTTTCCTTCACTGATCACGGCCACCTCAGTGTGAAGTGTGGAGGCTGACAGTATGTGAGTTTACAGGTTTTGTTGCCAGGCTTTCAGGAAGCCCAGAAACCATTCATCTGGACTAAAAAAAAGAAAGAAGTAGGTGTGAGTGTCATGAGGTATTTTTTTATTCAGAGGGCTCTGTCTCTCTTGGAAGGATGAAAGAGTAAACATATTTGTCAAAATCAAAAAAAAAAAAGAACTACCAAATGTAAGGTGAATATACTACTTAAGTACCTTAGGGATAGGAGATCTGTGATTTCCCCCAAAGGTAGTTCTAATTTCCCTCAAACAGACTGTGACAAGGACTAATTAACTGTTGCATTGATAACTGCATGAAAGCCAGGATGACTAGCAATGCTGTTGTCAACACCAAGTTTAATCCTTATAATTTAATCCTTATAAAAACCCGATGAGATAGGTCATCTGTTTTCAGATGAAGAAACTGAGTCTCTGGAAGGTGGAGCGATCTGCCCAAACTTATAGAGCTAGTCAGTGGAGAAGCCTACTTCTGGACCGCATGGCCCACATAACTGCCCCTGGAGTGGGCACTTAGCCAGTAGGCTGTAGTGCCTCCCAGGGAGAGGGTGTATTTGAGGTGGACCTTGAACATGGGTAGAATTGGGATAATGAGAGATGAAGGAGGACAATGTATGGATGGAGGCAGGAGTGTCGAGGAGAAATATGAAACTGGATGTGTGTCAGCCATATCAGGAGTCGAACTACATTAAAAATATATGAAAGTCTGGGAAGCGATGGGAGGAGTTTTAAAAAACACTGAAAAGTGCACAGAATAATTCATCCTTGTTCTCATCTTGCATATTTACTCCTAGTTTTGTTCATTGAAAAACACTTCATCGAAACTTAGGCGTGTACATTATAACGAATACAAACACTGTAGAAACTACAATAAATGCTTTAAAAGCTCTCTCAAATCTTACCATCTAAAATTTACTATTATTAGGAAAATATTATTAGATACATTTTCCTTTGCATTTATACAGAAAGGATAGATGAAAATGATATCTCAGTATAGTTTTCATTCATATTTCTCTTATTAGGAGGAAGGTATAGAATCTTTTCATGCATTTAAAAGTCGTCTATATTTCAATTTCTGTGTGTTGTTTATATCTCTTGCCCAAGTTTCTACTGGAGTTGTTAATTTTTTCTTATTTTTTTTGTAGGAGATCTTTTTATCTTAGGTAAATTAGCTCTTTGTTACATGAGTTGCAAATGGATTAATTTATTAATGGGCAGAATTTCATTTTTAAGTAGTTACTTTAAAAGGGGTTCATGGGCAACTTATCGCTTGAATTTAATATTTAAGAATGTTTGTTTATTGCCATTATATAGTACTTGAATAAATCTTTTTAAAAATTAATTCTTGTGGTAAACTATACATAACATAAAATTTACCCTTTTAACCTTTAGGTGTATATTTCAGTGGCATTAAGTACATTCAAATTGTTGTGCAGTCAGCACCACCATCCACCTCTTAAACTTTTTCATCATCTCAAGCTCAAACTTTACCCAGTAAACGCTAACTCCCATACCTCTTCTCCTCAGTCCCTGATAACCATTATTCTACTTCTATCTCTATTAATTTGACTATTCTAGGTACTTCATGTAAATGGAATTGGACAATATTTGTCCCTTTGTGTCTGGTTTATTTCATTTAGCTTGTTTTCAAGGCTCACCCATGTCGATGAATTTCATTCCTTTTTAAGGCTGAATAGTATTCCATTGTATTTATATACCAGTTTGTTTATTCACTCATTTGTTGATGGGAACTTGGGTTGTTCCTACCTTTTGTCTATTGTAAACAATGCTGTGAACACAGTGTGCAAATGTTGGAGTCTCTGCTTTCACTTCATTTGGGTATATACCTGGAAGTGGAATTTGCTGGATCATACAGTAATTCCATTTGGTTTTTGGAGGAGATGCCATACTGTTTTTTATGGCAGCTGTAACATTTTAAATTCCCACTAGCAATGCATAAGGGATCCAATTTCCCCACATCTTGACAAAGGTGCGTTATTTTGTTTTTTAATAACAGCCATAAAAATGGATGTGAAGTGGTATCTTATTGTGGTTTTGATTTGCATTTCTCTAATGATTTTCACATTTTTTCATGCGCTTATTGGCCATTTGTATGTCTTCTTTGGAGAAATGTCTACTCAAATCTTTTGCCCATTTAAATTTTTGAGTTGTAGGAATTCTATATATATGTTTAATATTAATCCCTTATAAGATATTTGCAAATACCGATACCACTGCATGCATTTCTCATTCTATCCTTGATGTGTAGAGTGTATTTCCATACCTCCTCTATACATCCATGAAGAGTTTCTGATGTGAGACTTCATCTAGGGTAAAAACAGTCAGGTGCCCGGCTGCTGCCCTCTGGCTGTCCCAATAGAGATACGATGTCCCAGTTCCTCTGGTAGCTTCTTACACAACTGTCCTTGAGATTAGGCCCCTTATTCCCCAAGGTGAGACCTTCTGGTATGAGTCTGCCCGAGACTCCAGGATATGATGTGATTTCTGAGAAACCTCTGATTCTGTCATCCTGGGCATCCTCTACCAATCTCATTGGGTTTTATCTCATTTGGAAGATCGAATGAGATAATAGATGTATTTTCCAAAGTGCTGTTTGCCATAGCAATGGCACACAACATAAGGTATTGCTCATGTTGTATGTGCTGCATCAAGCATCTTCCTATCAGCCTAAGAGCCGTCAGGAAAAGGGATTAAACAAAACGCCTAGGGGAAAGATTTGTCGAGCTACTTACTACTACCTGATGGAACAGGGCCATCTGCCAACTCATTCACCATTGCTTAGACTAGGTGTTAAGCTAAATAATTCTGTCTGGCAAAAACATCAGCCTTTCTTGAATTCATGAGCGTGTTTAGGGAACTCTGATGGAGACGGGAACTAGTTGCTAAGAATAGGAAAAGAATATGTGGTAAACTCTTATTTTCACTTTGATCTGTGGTAGAAAATTTTTATTCTATTTTTAATCTGAATTGTCTCTCCACCTCTTTTGCTTTGTTCTTCATATTTCTATGGATAGCCTGGCTTCTAATTTTTACAGGTATGAACTGAGCAGCTCATCACTCACCAGCCATCCTTATGACTACAGGTCCAGCCTAAGAGCCGTCAGGAAAAGGGATTAAACAAAACGCCTAGGGGAAAGATTTGTCGAGCTACTTACTACTACCTTGGAGCAGGGCGCCATCTGCCAACTCATTCACCATCGCTTAGACTATGTGAAGCTAAATAATTCTGTCTGGCAAAAACATCAGCCTTTCTTGAATTCATGAGCGTGTTTAGGGAACTCTGATGGAGACGGGAACTAGTTGCTAAGAATAGGAAAAGAATATGTGGTAAACTCTTATTTTCACTTTGATCTGTGGTAGAAAATTTTTATTCTATTTTTAATCTGAATTGTCTCTCCACCTCTTTTGCTTTGTTCTTCATATTTCTATGGATAGCCTGGCTTCTAATTTTTACAGGTATGAACTGAGCAGCTCATCACTCACCAGCCATCCTTATGACTACAGGTCTGCACACCTCTTCCCAAGAGGAGATCCCTGGTCAGGGTTACTGGGTCAGTCACCCCCAAGTCATGGCTCTGATGCAAACAAGCCATGCAAAGGACCAGCAGGCCTAGACAGAGGCCTTGGATTTCTAGCTACTTAGCTCAGCTTGGGGGAAGTGACTTGGGCTATTGCCCCTATGGTAAGAGCCCTGAGCATTCAGGTAGTTATGATTTTTGCTCCTAGAAGGCCACAGGTGACCGGAACCAGTGACACTGAGACTAAGAAAACTCAGCACATCTTCATTCTTGTAACAGGAGAAAGGGTATGCGGGACCGTAATTCATATTCTAGAGCCACTCAGTTAACCAGGAACCCAGCACAGGACCCGTTTTGAGGATGGAGAGGAAGCCAACAGCCTTATAGAAGATGAGCTTCCTTTCTCCCCACCTGAGTCTGATGCTGCTTGTTTTGTCATGCAACATGTCTTTTTATCTATCCAACCCTGGAGTTTTTACTCAGATCTATCTATACATTCTATCTCAGATTGCCCTGTGACACATTATATATATATGTCTGTGCACCATGTCCAACCCCCAATCCTCGTGGCCCTACCACTTACTCCAGCCACTGTTGCAGTGACCAGGTCACACAATTTTGACCATTGCAGTGCAGCCTGACAGTGCCTCACTTTGGGCCTGCAATGTATTACCTCTTGCTTTCTACCCAGGGGACAGAACCTCTTTGGGACCCATGCATGTGCAACTGGAAATGTGGGGAGCTGACATCTGTAGGGCTGCCGTTGATGAATGGAAGGTGGAAGCCAATATACAAATGCTTTCTGCCTTTTATCCATTGTGCAAATGGTTCCGAGATATATTTCATAAGGTTCCTCCGAAGTTCTGGCTGGATGGAACAGTGCCCTTGGCTCTGGCAGACCTGAAAATGCATCCTTGTAGGGGGCCTTCTCCTCCCCGTTTTTCTCCCCCTATCCTTTACTCCTGCTCCCTGGAATCTTATTCCCAAATAAACTACCCAGCTGCACAAAAGTGCTGGTCTCAGACTCTGCTTTCGGGGGAACCTTTCAGGCTAAGATATTTGTGTAAGAATGCTGGCTCAGCCCAGAGTCAACAGAGTGACAGTTTCTAGCACACAGGGATTAAATCTTAGCCTTAGAGACTAATCAAAAACCACTGCTAGAATTAGCCCAAAGTGACACAGAGAAAAAAACAGGTGAAAAGACCAAATTGTGGAAGTAAAGGTCATGGGCAGTTGCTATTATTTAAAAAATCATTTTATTTAGTAAAACATGTTAATTTCCCAAGGCACATTAGTAGCTTTCTGAAAAATAATGGTTTTTTTAACCAGGTGAAGCATATGCTTTAGGAGTACCATGGTAACAATCTGAAAAGAGAAGACAATTACACTGAACACAAAATATCTCCATGTCACATGTCTGAAGTGAGCAACTCTGAAAGACTGAACATGACTTAACTTTCTTCTTTGTAATTTTTTTCCATGATTAGGTACCACAAAAGGAACAGATACAGTAATGTCAGTTTTGGCACTCAGAGAAGTGCTAGTGGCTGAGGCTGGTAAGTCCTTGCATAAGCAGCAACTGCAGACCAGTGCCAGAGTGCTTCTGGGTTGGAAAAAAAAAGACACAAACCAGGAAGCTAAGGAACCAGCCTTTCCTAAGTCTATTGTGAAGGGCAAATAACTTAAGGAGAAAGAGACAGAAAACAAGCAACGAACAAAACACAAAATCCACATTATAGTTTTGACAGAAGAGACAAGTTTGCTTGTCTCTCTTTCTCACTGACACATTTCCTTCAAACCATACATTGAAACCATGATAGCTAGGTTTGATTGACATGGCATGGAAACAAGAATAGTAGTTCAATGAAGTGTTTGTTATGGGCCTGGATAAGCCCAGTGCTTTGATCAGATGTAAACGAGTCTACTCAGTAGTCACACCAAGTGGTCTAAGAGCCCACAGGTCAATGCACTTGCTTGTGCTCTGTACCTGCTCTGTCCCCTCCATGTTCATTACCTTCGGGTGTCCCCACACCTGGGCTCTCCTGCTCTGGGAAAGCAACAATCCCAGCTAATAACCTTTGTAACTAAAAAAGTGTGAGAAATCAAACTCTCTGTGACATGATTTCTTTCCCTCTATGTGTACCATTGGAGTCTCAGGGGGAAAAGATCTGGGGATGGGATCAGACCTCTGGTTTTATCAGAGGCCCTTTCAGGGATGTCTGAAATTAAAATGTATATTTAGCAGATGCCTCTCGTATTCTTCCAAATCCCACTGGTTCTCGTGAACATTCAACTTCTTAGAAAGTGCCCAGTCCATCACTGTATTAGTTAGGACTTCTCTAAAGTTGTCTGTCAGTAGCCACGGTGTCCTTGGAGGAAAGGTGGTGCCCTAGAACCACATGCAGCCTCTGAGTCCAGGGGCCCATCTGTGAGCAAGTCAGACACAGGGTCTACAGAATGAACAGCAAAGACCTTTGCCACTGAAGGACTCACTGTCTGCATGAGCCATTTCCAGTGGTCTTTCCTCTTCACTTTCTCACTCACTGGAGGTTGTTAGAAGGCTGTGCTTTTAAGGACTGTGGGGTTTTCTTCACCGTCTTTTAACATCCTTGTGTGGCTTGGCGTTTGCCTGTATTTTATTCTATTAGAACAAGCAAAGCAAATGTTAGTGAGAAATCCTGCAAAAATGTCTACCAGTCTCAGAACCAATCAGTGAACCAAACCCAGAACTGAGCATATCACACTAAAGGGAATGTCATACAGCACATTCTGAAAGGCCTCTGCACTATGCCAGAGCCACTACTGCTGTGGAGATGTATGTGGTGACATGGTGGTCCGGATCACACCAGAGAGGATAAAATGAAACCTCCTTGCCATTTCTGACCCTCTAATGGCTAAACCAGTCCGTGGCATTTGTGAGAGTTTGTGGGAAACTCTGTGCCAGGCCCAGACCCAGTGCTTCAACATTGTAAAGGAGGAGGCCTCCTTACCCTTTGACCCGCAGCATCTGGTCAATGGTGTCTGGGAGAGGGGTGCCAAAGCTCTCTGGGAGGAACAAGGTGAGGATGGCTGTCAGGATGGTCAGGCTGCCCATCAGAATGTAGGGCAAGAAGCGGTCGTAGGCACCTAGGGTAGAGCAGACAGAGCCCCAAGGCCGGGGTGCGGTTAGCCGTGGTCTCCCTCTGTGCTCTCAGGACTCTCTAAAGGGGATCACTTGCCTTCTCAGCCTCAGCACGTCCCACAGTCTGAGCTGCCAGGTTGGAGTTTGGCACCTAGACAGGTCTCAGAAGCCAGAGTTGGCACCGAGGTCTGGTAGCACCTCCCGCTGCAGGGGGGAGCCACGATGATCGCTGTCCCTACTTTCCAGTGCTGGGTTTCCAAGGGGCTCGAGGTGCTCGTCCAGGGACAGGAATAGCTCCTCCACCTCCCCAGATGTGTCACAACCCATTCGATTTGCCTACAGGCCAAACAAGGTGTTTCTGCTTGTCTATGCAGCACGTTCACAAAGCATTCTGGGCACTCTCAAGGTGCATGCCACCCTTCTCCAAAGATGTGTCAACAAGGGATGTGCAGGGGTACAGCAGTTGTTATGAGAAAATGATTCGGAGGAAGAGGAAACTGGTGCCCTGCTACAGAAAATGGCACAAGATGGGTCTTCACACAAGATAAAACACTGTGTCACATGCTTCAAGTTACAAAAATTCTTAGTTCCTCTCGAATGGACATCTTTCCCCGCTCATGTTCCTTTTAAATTCTGATTCCAGGAAGAGATTTCTCCAGTTAAGTACACTGACTCCCTGAGCCACTCTATAGTCTCTTAGGACAGGGGAACTGTATTCTCTTATGGAAGGCCTGGGATGGCTGAAACAGGAATAAAACTCTACTTTTTTCATCGATTTCTATCTAATCTATAGGTTGTTTTCCATTTACGAGCGAGTGCCTCCCCCGACCCAGCGCACCTGGATGAGAACCTCCTCCAGGCACCGATCCAGTACTAGATAGATTCCATTTGTATGTGTGCTTGTTTTCCTGTTACCAAGCCATCTCTGGCTCACATTAATGCCCATCCCATCGGTGCTTCCACTCCACTGCTCTTGCGTGCTCGGCCCACGGGACTTACCAAGGTAAATGAAGTAGGGAGATAGGATGCTGCCCAGCCGGGAGGCCGTGGAGCTGACCCCTACGCCCATGTTTCTGACCACTGTGGGGTACAGCTCGGCTGTGTACACGTAGACCATGGAAAAGGCCGCAGTCACTCCAAACTTGCCCACCATCACCAGGGCTGTGGCCAAATAATACAAGTCTGGAGAGGCAAAGGGAAGAAAGTAAGAGAAGGCACCGACCCAAGGTACATTGCTATTGAGAGTTCCATGTGTGTGTGTGTTTTACCTGAAACAAACTGTCTCTCCCGTTGCAAGGAATAGTTTCCATAACCTCCTATTGTTGGATAAGGGCCTATAGCCAAGATGTCCCTCCGAGTTGCTTACGGAGAGGCAGGGACCTGCAGCTATGTGAAGATATGCTCTTCTCAGCCTAAAGGCCACCAGAGTGAGCCCCCAATAGCCCAAACAAATCTGCTTTCCAGGCCAGAAGTCATTAAAAGACATGTCTGTCAAGGGGTCAGCTGGCACTCAGAACCTCATGCTGCAGGCACAGTGGAAATGATTAATGATTTGGGGATGGATGAACGGGGAGGTCAATTCTAACTCATTTCATGCTTTCGTGCTACTCAGACCTCAGCAATTCACACACCTGCAGAGCCTCAGAAGCAATCCTCTGATCCACCCTGCTCACTGTGCCAATAAGGAGATGCTGTGGGTAGCCCGTGGGCTGCCCTGAGCTCCGGTGCGAGCCCCGCACACATGCCTGGGCTCCCTGCCACGCTGCAGTGGGGCTGCCTGCTGCAGGGGGCCGCGACCCATAACCAGGGGTTCCCAAATCCACCAGTGCACTAACTCTAGGGGCCACGGTAAGTCCCTGAACTGTTCCATGAATTGTACTAAAGGGCTGTCCCCCACCTGTGGGATAGCAAAAACGGTTTTAAGAATAAAATCCTGCTAATGGCCTATGAGACCTACTCTGTAACCTGGCCCCTCAAACATGCCAGGCTGGCTCCCTTCTCAGGGTCTCTGTCTTTGCTACCTCTTCGGCCTGAAATGTTGTGCTCCTGAAATGTTGTGCTTCTTCTCACGGCTCCCTCTAACAGTGCATCTGTTTTCTGCATAAACTAGCCCTCCACAGCCCTTTATTGTTATTATAAAAGGTAACACAGTCTGCACTATCTTAAGCCTTTATTTACTTTTGCTGCCCAACTTCTCAAGTAGAGTGTGAGTGGCAGGAGGGCCCTGGGCTCCACCCAACTTGCTGACTTCTATATTGCTGGCCTCTACCACCGTGCCCAGCCCAGAGCAGGTACTCCCCGGCTACTTGTTGGCTCTCTTTCCTCCTTACTCTGCAGAGAAAAACAGATGTGCACAAACTAACTTGGATAGAAAGGAAAATTAACCACCAGCCCCACCTGGTTGCTTTGCCTACTCCCTCCACGCCCAGGCAGTGATGTCTGGTCCCAGGAGACACTTTTGACTTTTTGGCTGAGAATGTGAATATGCAGGTGAGCTGTGATGGCATGATTTTATTCTCTTTATTAATTGGAGAGACAGTCTGGTAGAGACTGAGTGACGCAGAGGAGGCTCAGACAGCAGACACACGTGGTCCCTACCTGAGGGTACCAGCTGCACGAAGAGGAGAACGCCGCCGCCCAGGAAGAGGGCGGTGGCCATGGAATAGCGCCGGGGCAGGTACCGCAGCAGCAGCCAGGCCAACGTGTATGCCGGGACCTCAACCACCGCTGAAAGTAAGCAGTTCACGTAGATGTCGCCATGTAAGTTAGGTGTGTCAAGGGAGAGCCCAAAGTAGCCCACTGATATGGTCATCCTGAAACAGAGTGCAGAGAGCTGATGGGGCAGCGTCTGTGCAGGCACCTCCCAATGGGACAGCTTTGCAGATACAATTAATGCAGGAAATTCAAAACTCTCCTTACAGCAGGCAGCAGATTTAACCCTGACTCTACTGCTTAGAACAAAAGATGACTTCCCCCAGCCCAGAGTAAATTTCAAACCAGAACACTTTTAGAGCATCCCAAACAGCAATAAGGTTTATATAATTCAGATAAGTTTACTTTGCTGAAAAAAAAAATCAACTCGAACCTGCCTTTTGGCTTTAAAAATCCTAAGCTGAAGCTCTCACAAAGCCTATTTCCCTACTCTCTAGATCTCCCCAAACCCAGCAACTTCAGAAGGAGCCAGAGAATGAGCCAGGAGGCAGGTATCAAGCGGGATGGGATAGGATCAGAGAAATGAGATAAAATAAGGAACGATCATCAGGTCAAACGTTTGCAGAGCCCCAGCAGGTGTTCCGTGGAGACTAGCCAAGAAGAGGCTGGTGGAGGCAGCGGACCCCGATGCTACCATACCCATGGGGAAGTGGTGGGGCCCCAGTGGTGGGGCCACATCATCTTCCACCTGCATTGGTGACCCTGGCCTGGTCCCTGTCTCCAGGAGGCATTCTCTCTGGTAAACTGGACCTTTGTGGGTTAGACTGGACTCATCTGCAGGCTGAAACCACAGCTGGTACAACCAGGGAAAAGGGCACATGCAGGAGCCCCTGGGACGTCCACGGCAGGGGAGGGCCCGTGTGAACCACGGAATGGTGACTCATTGGAGGCGGCATGTCCGTGCAGCAGACTGAATGAGAGCCCTGTCTGAGGCCAGCACTTGGATGGCACACAACCCTGAGGGATCCTGGGCTATTCCTTGGAAATGGGTGACTCATCATAATCCCCAGAGAGCAAAATGGCTGGCTGCCCAAGGTTGCTCAACTCTAGTAATAGGGACTCTGGGATGAAGTCCAACTTCCTTGCCCAGCAGGGTCAGGTAGTGGCCTACGATCCTGAGGGCCACGAAGCCAACGCTTCTCAGGCACTGGGCTGTGTCCCCTCTCTCTGGCAACTCAAAGCCCTTCCTGACAGACTTGGCGAAATCCTTCATTAGAAGGAAACTGATAAGGACATCTAGGCTGTGGCCTTGCCTCCAGGATGGTCTCCAAACAACCCAAAGGGAGGGATCCTGCTTCCATCTTTCCAGAAAGTACTTAGCAGCCTCTGTAACTGAAAGAACAAGGTGTTTTCACTTAGAGACTTTGTGAAGGCCTCACCTGACTTCCTTAGTCACTATCTGAGGCACAGAGGACATGAACAACTAGGACCCAGGGTAAGCAAAAATTTGCCTCAGGACCTGGAAAGATCCCCAAAGAGCCCATATTTCCCCAAAAAACTCCACACAACAGTTTTCATTGTCCTTCTCTGAGAGTCCTTCAAGTTAAGAAATGTGACATAATCATTTCTTTGATCGCAAGGGACATCTCTTTCACTTTCTGATGACACAGGCTTTTAATTTTGGTCTGAGACATGTCTGCCAATGAGATGCACAATAGCTACTGCCAGAGGCTTTGTCTGGAAGCCTCAGGTAGGTCTCACTTACGTACCACAGGATTATGGACATGATGGTGACTGTTCGGATATTCCGGGTTCGGAGCAGATCCAGAATGCTGTGGGGCTGCTGCTTCTTGGAACTTAGGTCTTGTAGCTGTAGAAATGACAATGACAAGGGTATAGGAGGGAGAGAAGGCTGGAGACCCAGAGAACCAATCACACTGGAAACCCTGGCATCTTAGCCTTCTGCATCCCTGAGTTGGGGAGTGTTTTGTTTCTTTCTTGAGAAGAAGAGTAAGAATAGTGATTATATCCTGGGGAAGCAGAAGGCTTCCTCAGACCTTGTTAGTAACAAATTAGTGAATAAGAATGAAGAAGAAAAGTAGGTGACCAGTCCCTCAGGGGATGCAGCCAAGGTGGAGGCCCAGGCTGACAGCACCACCCCTGGCCTCCATTCCAGGAAGCCTCCTGAGCATTCCTTCCCAAGGCTGGATCCCTGCCCTCTGGGTCAGAGACAAACTGGCTATAGAGTTTACTGATGTGATATTTTAAAAGAGTTAATGTTTCAAGTCTTCATACCATGTAGTTAGTTACTGGTCTATTTCCAAAACCAAAAAAATGCTAAATAGAAAAACAGGAAAATTGACCTCAGCTTCACCCAGAGTAACTTCCTATGAAATTCGGCACAGCCAAGGACATTAATAAACCACACGTCTAAACACACTGATGTTGCTTTCTTAAGCAAACCCAGCTTTGGAGCTTGTTTTTCCCGAGTTAGCAGTTCAACAAAAGGTCAAATTTTGACTTTAAAGATCCCTTGAAATAGCCTCATTTCCTCAAGGATGCCAGTGAGGCTTATGACCCCTCACTGAAAAGCCATCAGAGCTACCTCGCCTAAAAGCCCTCTCTGTCATCTAGGCCTGCCCTGCCCTTTGTGCATCAGAGCCCTTCTCAATCCATGCTGAGACTGGTTGCTGGGCCAACACTTAACTGTAAGGCTGGCAGGGCTAGCCGTGGCCTGTGGCTTCTCTGCTGACTACAGTATCTGGTCTTTTTCCCAAGCCTCAAGTCTGCATCTTGAGTTCCGAATGTCTCTGACACGCCTTCCACGCAC
>NW_006443124.1:11336962-11357030 GCF_000325575.1 Pteropus alecto
GCTGTTCTCAAAGCCAGCTCCCTGCCTTCCCATCAGATCAGATGCATGTTCCAGAACCCTATCGGCCAGCAATTACAATGTCTAACTTCTTCTTATTGTCATGAAGACAACCACCTGCTGCAGAGAGGGTGGAAGGAGAGAGAACAGGAAGGGGAAGAGAGACCCAGGAATCGGGCAGAGCCAGGAAATTACTCATGCTCTGAGAGTAGGGTCTGCAGGGAGGGGCGGAGTAGAGCAAAGGGGTGGGTATCAAAAGGGACCTGACTGCAGGATCACACAACAACCAATCACTGATGGGTGGAAGGAGACTGAACATTTCTAACTCCAAATCTATTTTTGCTTCATAGTTTATGTACTACATTATTTTTTTAGGATGAGAAACTATCTAAGGTGTAAGGAACAATGATTCCCCAAAACGCCAACTCTGTGAAAGGCCTAGTACTCGCAAGAGTGTCTATTATTAAAAGTAATGGTCAGACCACATGATGGCCTAGAAAAGAAGTACATATAGTATGAAAACCTAAAATCCACGGGAAGAGTGAAGACATTGAGGCAGTTGGCACCTTCTGAGCAGCTTCAGAATTTTAACAGGGGGCGGCTAGGGCAAGCTCAGGGAGAGGGCGGGGCTCCTGTGTGAAGGGAGGGCTTCCCCCCTTTGTGATGCTGCCCTCAAATCATGGCCACCGAGACCCTCCCACCAGCTCCCATGCCGTGCCTACCTCACTTGGTTCAAAGATGTTGGAGGGTGCAACAATTCTGTTGATTTTGGCAGCCCTGTGGATGATCGCCTCTGCCTCTTCAAATCGTCCCTGAGAGATGAGCCATCGGGGGGACTCAGGGATGAACCTGCAGGATAAGGGGCACTCTAGCTGAGGCTCTCCTGCCTGATAGACCAGGTGCAGCATAAGTGGAGGTGGGAAATGGGGTTTCGGAACCAGAGCTGGGTTTGGAGAATGTTTGGTTTCCAAGCCAGAAGCAAAGAGATGGTCAATACCACAATTAGTAATCACCTGAAGAGTGAGCCTCTGAGTACACGAGAGTGCACAAAACGTGGGGGGGCCCTGCACACTGGGATTCCTGCACTGGCTGGCCACCTCCATTTCAGCTGTCCCACAGCATCCTGGACCTGCATTCCGTAGTGCCACCTGCTGGACACTAAGGAGACTGGCGAAAATGGGCTCCTGAAGCCAGGCTTCTGCTTGGGCTCAGCCCAGCCCAGACCCTAGGTTGGCTATAATCCCGTGCTTGTCTCTGGCATCCACAGAAGCTTCTGCACTGGCCTCTTAGCCTCTGCTTTTGCCTCATCCCCCACTGATTCATCTTATTGACTTGTCAGACTTTCTATCTGGCTTATCAAGGCACCTAGGTGCTTTGAGACTTTATAAATCTTATTTTCTACCACACCAGGAGCACCTACCCTTGGTCATGACCAGGACGCACCCTGTGCTCAGTATCTTCCCCCATTATGCTCTGGAATGTTCTCAGCTACACATGGGGGCAGTGTTCTCAACATCCCCACCTGCAAGGGGTGATTCCCACCTCTGCCCCTCTGCTGTCTTCCCTCTTTTGGTATGGAATGGCCTCCTCTCTGCCTGTCCAACTCCTCTGTCTTGGAGGCTGAGATGGAGCCTGGCTTCCTCCGTGTAGACACCCTGAGGACTCTTGCTTCCACTGCGCTCCCTCCACTCCCAGTGCCTGTGGCATGAATCCTCGGCAACATGCAGCCAGAAACAGGGCCTAAGCTGTCTTGTCCTGTGGTCTGATAACTTCCTCGAGGCCATGGAGGACCGTATCATCTTGCAGTTACTGCTTCTTCTCTCCCTGAACTCCAACTGACCAAGCACGGGACTGAGAACAAGTCTGTTGATGTCTTAGGACTCTTTTGTTTTTGGCTTTTTACTGTGTGGAGAAAACGTTCTGAAACAACTTATAAATAATGTATACTTCCTGTCTCTGGGAGCCCAAACGGGTTTGTGGGTTGCTGCTGCCCCCTAGTGAAAGCCAGACAGAAGACATCCTGCTGGTGGCCACCTCTGGTCACAGGGCCACACACTCACCACCAGAGCACCACACACAGCACCCCCGGCACCGTCAGCGCCAACAGCAGCATCCGCCAGTCTCTGATGAAGTAAGCAAACAGTGGCAGCAGCATGTAGCCGAATGCATAAAATATGCACACTCCTAACGTGGAGAATATAATACGAACTGACTTGCCAAGAATTTCTGTTCCTGTTCAAAACAAGGGAGGAGTCATGTTAACATTTTAATTTAGGTTATTTCCTTCTTAATCTTCTCTTGTGTAATTTTCAATATAAAGACAAGAGAGCAGCCAGAATCCTTAACTTTCCAAGCCCTGGGAAGGGACGGGATTCTGATTTGAGGGCAGCATCACAAAGCGGGGAAGCCCTCCCTTCAGGTTAGTCTGACCATCTGCTGGAGGTGCCTCATTGTGGCCTCTCAGGCCCCTCAGTGACAGTCCTCCCATAAAAATTTCATCACTTCCCGAAGCCATGTGCTAAAGATGCCATGTTAGGCCTCAAAATTTAATCCTCATGTGAGGAAGAACTGATTAAAGGGGAAATCATTACTGAGGCTGCACATGCTAGCTGTTATCCTCTAAGGAAAAAATATCCTGTTAAAAGTGAAGAGAGAAATAATCCTTTCAGTAATACAGCCAAAGGAAGCCAAAACCCAATAAGCTAGAGTTAGAGTCCTCTAAACAGTGAAATTGGCAACTTTTCAGTGAGAATGGGCTGAAGCCTTGCAGTGTGATCTGAGTGAAAACTCCAAAGGTCATGTGACCAAAGCCCATTCCTATCACTTTGTTCCTGCCAGTGTCGACTTCACTGGCCACAGTGTTTTGCAGAAAAGGCGATTTTCTTCCTTGGCAAGCCTGCCAATCTTGGCCCTGTTACTCATATCACATCTCTCTCTTCCCTTAGCTATCTTGGCCCTGGGCAGTGGCAGGCCTTTTTTTGAGGAATGATCTTGGGTGAGTTCTAGTAAACGGCCATAAAGTACTAATGAGACCAAGGTGCCACATCTCAGAGGCCAGAAGAGAACTTTGATGCAGCAATCAGGCTACTGTACTGTTGGGGACCCAAGGCTGGGCACCTGGTGGACTCAGTTACCCTGCCTACAAACTGGGTTCTCCAAGAAGCCCTTGCTGGTTTTACTACAGACCACTTCTCCTTGAAGGCGGGTAGTTAGATGATGGTGAAACACAGGATCAAGTACTCAACTCCAACTTGATGGCCATACCCAGGACAAATGCTGCCACGTAGTTGGAGATCTGACCCATGCCTACAAGGACAAACAGCACGGTAAACATCTCGAAGTTCTTGGAGAAGACCTGCAGGAAGCTGAAGCCTGTCTGCATGCCCATGGTCACGAACAGCACGTTCTTCCGACCAAACCTGGGAAGGAAAAGGGAGTGACAGAAGTAGCTGGGAGAAGGCTGCAAGAATGGGCTCCACCAAGAGGGGCTTTCCCCAGAGCCATTTAGGGAGGGGTCATGGACAGAGCGGGCAGGACACCTGGTGCAGGGACAGTCCCAGTCTCTCAGCTCCTATGCTGTCACCCCCCTCCCCCGCAACATGCACACTCACACACACTCCTCAGGATCAATGTGCAGCCTAGGCACCAGGGTTGCCCATAAGGCAGTGCCACAGTTATGATGACACTTGCAATGGACTGCAACACATTTATTATGTGTAAATCCATACATTCATAATGTATTTTTTTAAAAAAAGAACTGGTGTACTTTGGAGGGTGATGAAGAAACAATTCATTATAAATGAAAACTGGTAAATAAAGTGAAAGGAATAGTTGTCCTGACTTTCCTATGTAATCTGTGTGAACAGTAACCCATCATAGATGAGAGGAAGTATCATTTTATAAAAGTATGCCAACTATTAAATGAAAAAGAAGTGATCAAATTAGAATATCACCATTGTACAACCCCCAATGAATGAACAGATATGGGCATTATATCTCAATAACTACTAACATAATAAAAAGAGACAACTGAACATTGCATGACTCTTATAGTCTTAAAAGGGACTGAACCTGAATCTGATCAAACCTCTAGATCCAGCTGTCAATTGCAAGAAATGCAGAGAAAAGAGGAACATGCTGAACTGCACCATGAATACGTGATTAGCCAAACCCAGTCTGGGAAATTCTACAGGTGGAAGAGCCCAAGATATTTCAAGAAATCAACTGTAAGGCAAAGAAAGGGATGGAGGGAGAGTCCCTAGATTATAGTAGACTAAAACATACCAATTTTTGTGTTTAAGGATGCATATTTGGATGATAAAACTACAAAAACCCACAAAGAAGTGATTATTATAAACGTCAGGTTACTTATGGGGGAAGGACACAAAGACAGGGCTTCTTGGTGGCTAGCAAAGCTCTATTTCTTGATTTGGTAGTTATGAAGTTATTTCCCTGGAATAATTCATCAAGCCACACATTTGTTCTATGTAGTTTTCTGTATTTGTGTTCATTTAAAAATTATTTAAAATGCTGGGGTTTTGGTCAGTTTGGTTTTAAAGACAGCGCAGAGATGAGGCCCAAAAGAAAAGCAGTTGTTGACAAGGGGGTGTAGGGATAGGGACCAAGCTTTCAATGACATGCACAGTATAGTGGGGAGACCGACATGAATCACATGAGAACAACTTCTGAGAGGTATCGTGACGGCAGGGCACGAGGCAGCAGGGCAATATAAACCAGGGTCCCGAGTTAGCCTACGCGGTCGCGGAAGGTGAGAGGGCAGGGTGGGGAAAGTGTCAGACTGAGAGGAGCACACATGACTGTGGCTGGAGGGGTATGATGAGCATGGCTGGCATCAGTTGGTCACTAGAAGGCTGCAGAGCTGGGCAGGAGCCACACTACACAGGCCTTGCAGCCATGCTAGAGTTTAGTGCTTCTACACACTGCAACATGTTTGTTTGTTTGTTTTCCTTTTCTT
The DNA here is from genome assembly GCF_000325575.1 of Pteropus alecto. NCBI lineage: Eukaryota > Metazoa > Chordata > Mammalia > Chiroptera > Pteropodidae > Pteropus > Pteropus alecto. The sequence continues at coordinate 11,341,935 of NW_006443124.1, forward strand.
TTTCTTTTTTGGTGCTACTGGCATCTAGTAGGCAGAGGCCAGAGATGTTCTAGACACCCTAAAATGCCCAGGATAGCCCCTCCGCAAAAAAACAAAGAATCTTCTGGCTCAAAATGTCGATAGTGCCAAGGCTGAGAAACTGGTCTAGAAGGAGCCTCCGCCTGCCCCTGCACTTTCTTGTTACAGAGCAGCCTACATGCCATCCAAGGGTGGCCCCTCACTGCAGGCAGACGGCTGTAACCTCTACCCCCACTTTCCCTGCCCAAGGACTCCCTGAGGTGGTGGGAAAGAGAAAGACCCGGGGAACTCTTACATAGTACCATTCCTTGGCAATCTGGGGTTAGGCCCAGCAACACTCACTTTTAAAGTCTGTCAACAAAATGTAAAACACACACGTGCCCACAAAACCGGAAAATATCAGTCTACTTCTTCCCAGGGTTGTGCCTCTCTCGTAATTCATGCACATAAAGGTAACTCAACAATGTCAGATAAAAGGCTTTGACAATCCAAGATTATTTTATTGCGCTTGAATTTCAGCTTTATTCATATCCTAGAAAGGTTAAACCTTTGTCCTATATAAAAAGTTACTGTTGGTACCCTAGACAAATTGAGGGCATGAATCCATTGCTCTTAGGTAGCGTTTAGCTTAGGTAGGTTTTTGAACCTGATTACTTAGACGTAATGAGATGAGAGCCTGTCTGCCCCACAGAGCCCTGGGCCTCCCATGGGAGTGCAGACGAGCTTGAGGGGTGGCATTGGGAGCTGCAGGCAGGGACTACAGCCAGAACAGTCACACTTTTAGCTATTTAATTTACTGCAGCGGTCCCCAATCTTTGTGGCACCAGGGACCAGTGCTCCTATGAGAACTTAATGCTTGATGATCTGAGATGGAGCTGAGGCAGTGATGCTAGCGCTGGGGAGTGGCTGCAAATACACATGAAGCTTCATTCATTTGCTGGCTTGCTGCTCACTTCCTGCTGTGCGGCCCGGTCCCCAACAAGCCACAGTCTGGTAACGGTCCATGGCCCAGGGGCTGGGGACCCTTGATTTATTGGACTCAAATGATCTTACTTAAAAGAAAAAGCCTGCTAACAAAAATTTTTTAAAGTTTTGAAAAATGCTGCACTAGCCATTCTGAGGACTACGATGGTCCTTAACGTACTCATTAATTTTGTTTCTGTTTCCCTGGGAGCAGATCTTTTGGAACTTAAACTCTTTCCTCAGGTAATCATGCTGTTAACACAGTAACTGGCTTCTAAGGCTAGCCCACGAAGACCTACCTCACCTATGACACAGCTGACCCTGAGTTTCAACTCTGAACTTGGGGTACCTCCTCCTTGTTCTTTACATCAAAGTAATTCCTCTGAGTCTCAGCTGCCACTCAACTCTGAGGGGATCTCTCACCATGGCACTTGGAGGGCCTCTAAGCTCAGTCCTGGGCACTTCCCGCCTTACTCTATACTCTTCCCGGGCCATCTCACCATGTTTGGGACTGTGATGAGCGTCTATGAGCTGACGATTCCCAATTGTGTTTCTCCAGCCCAAATCTGTCATGGAGCACTACATCCATACATCCAACTGCATATTCAATTCCTCCACTTAGAAGTCTGAGGCACCCCAGGTTCAGGATGTTCAAACTGAACTCACCAGCTTCTCCTACAAACACAGTCCTCTTCCAGAGTTGTCTTATTGATTGACTGATTGATTGACTGATTATTTATTTATTTATTTATTTATTTATTTATTTATTTATTTATTTATGTGAGGCAACACTTGGTTGACCTCACAGGTTGCAAGGATCTTGTCAGCTTACAATTCCTTATTTTTTATTTATTTTTTTACGCCTACAGCACCTGGTCTTCCTATGTGGTCTCCCATCCAAGTATTAACCAGGCCCGACCCTCCTTAGCTTCTGAGATCAGGTGGGATTGGGCTTGCTCAGGGTGGCATGGCTGTAGACCCAGAGTTCTTTGTTTAGAGAAGGGTGTTGTCTACCTGGCTGTGCAGGTCAGAAATGTTCCTATCTCACTTCCCCTGTCCAATCCATAGCCAAGTCTTGTTGGTTTCAGCTCCTACCACTCCTCTCCACTCTACCAGCCAGGCTCGTCCCAGCCACCATCACTTACATCCTGCATAAATTATTGTGATGGCTTCTTAATTGGTCTCTCCACAAACCTAGCTTCCTTTCAATCCTTTCTCCATGAAGTTATCAAATAATCTTTTAACAAATGCAAATCTGATTTTGTCACACTTCTGCTTTAAAAACTCTTAATAGCGCCCCACAGCTCTGTGATGAAAGCCCAAACTCCATATAGTCATCTGCTAAGCCGCCTGCTCTTCTGCTCCGGCCTCTGGGCTGAAAGAACACTATCCTTTGAAGTCAAGGGCTAGGCACGCACATGCTCCTTGCTTGGTGCTGGTGTCCCCTGCAGTTGCAGGAGACAGACACCCACCTTACCTGTCTGAGAGCTGCCCCGAAATGAAGGAGCCCAGCAGCACACCAACAAAAAACAAGGAGATCGTGAGCGGGGCCTTCCAGTCATCCGCACACACCAGGTCCCACTGTAAGAGGAGCAAAGGGATGTATTATTTTAAAAAACATTTTAAACTTAAGACTTCTTGGAAAATGCAATCGGAACATCCTGCATCCCTGCATGCTCTGTTTTCATGACGCGTGGGTGTGGTAGCTCACTTGAGATGACGATGGCTCCTCTGGGTAGCCAGGCAGAGAGCAGGTTCCCCTCGCAGGATCAGTGAGCTCCCTCCCCAGCTGGTTTTTCATAGCTTTTGGCCCCATTATTTTGCTTCCAATTTGAGGAGGAGAGAGGCAGGGAGCAAGTCTTCTGCCCATGTTCCAACTCAGAAGGCGAGGCCTCTCATGGTCACTTTGAAAAATCTGGGCAAAGCCCAAGGCTGCAGATGCGGCAGGGCCACTGGCAGGAATGGCACAGGAGAGGCTCTGGAGCAGGGTTCTGGGGCTCTAAGGGTTAAGGCATCCAGCTAGGAACCAGGCCGGAGGGCCTGGGATGCACCATCTAGATTTGCTCTTTCAGCTCTGCTCAGGCCCCCACCTCTGGGTCCTTTCGGTGTCATTTAGAGCTGGGCTCCCTGATGCTGCACTATAAACACGAGGCCCAATTACAGCCAAGAGCTCCGAGCTGGGAGTCAAGAAACTGGGGCTCAGTTTCTATTCTATGGTTAACTGGTTATCCAACCTCAAATAAGAACCACCACCCCCTCTCCTTCTACATTGTGCCTTAATTTCCTCATCTGTAAAATGGGAGTGGGGGTAGGGAATAGGTTACACTGCTCGAGTTTCCCAGCACCCCATGCCTAGTCACCATGAAAAGGTCTGCGGGCACGGGGAAGCAGCTGAACACTCAGATGCGAGGTTGCCCCAGACTAACAAGGAGCCAAAAGCAGGAAGAAAAGCCAAAACAGGAAGCTTGTTGGTTCCCAGAAAAATGTTTCCCAGAGCAGGAAGATGGCGCTCTGCAGTAAGCAAGAACACCGCCCTCCAGAAAATTCAGACCTTCGCTTGCCTGGCGCCAGGCTGCTGGCCTGCCCTCCAGGGAGTCTGTGGGCTCCCCAGTAACACACAGAGGCAGGGGAGGAGGGGGAATGTGTGGCTTCCAAGAACAAAGCATCTCTTCCAGGCTAGTGACAGAGGGAAAAATAAGCCTGTTTCTCTGCCCTGCTTCTGTGTGCATTGCTTCTGGACACCTCACAGGGGTCAGAGGGCAGCCCTTGGGCTGAGCATGGAGTGGCAGTCCCCACCCTAGGGAAGAGTCTGGAGTCTCCAACTCCTTCATCTAGAGGAAGTCCAGACTAGCAGGAGGCCGGAATTTCAGAGCACCAAGGCCTGAAAGATCCAGCCACGGCAGCCTTCCCGCCTCCACAGCCTCAGTGGTTCCAGCACCTAGACACCGTTTCTCTTAGAATGGCGGGCACTCCTAGGGCAGCCCCCGTCCAGACATAGCTGTTAAAGTGAGGATGGGAGTGGCAGGGGAGTCAGAGCTGGGGGATCAGGTGATGGATGCTGGCCTGAGTATCAGGCAGTATGTTAGGCACAGCTTCAGAGGCCAGCTTACAGTTATTGTCGCTTTTGAACATGATGGGATCTATTCTCAGCTAGCAAGCATGACTTTTGTAGCCAAGAGATAAAAAAATGAATAGTCAGTAGCTCTCTCTAAGGTTGGGGATTGAGATAGCTGAGCTAGACTAGAAATCTACAGAAGCTTTTGCAGGGAGTTCTGGGGTGATAGGCCCCCCAACCCTAAGTCAAGTCTCCCAATATAGGCTTCTAGAAAAATGTGGGCTGCCAAGGCCAAGTGCTCCCTGAAACCAGGTCAGGCTATGCTCTGCAGGAGACAAGGTGACTACAGTGCTCATCTTGGAATAGGTTCCCGGACCATGTCTCCAGCTCCCGCAGTCTCACCTCTGCCACTTGCTCCAACTTGTCCTTACTTTAGGCAAGTGTGTAAGTCCCTGGAGTAACTGGGCTCTCTATCCACCACTGAAAATTCTTTACAATTCTCAGGGCCTGGCTTTGGGCCCCCAAAAGCAAACATGAGCTAATACTTCTTGTTGGTCTCAAAAAACGAACACAAGAGCAGGCATAGACTAGGTCCCACCTAGCCAAACTATCCACTTCCCCATCAGCCACCAGATGGACTACGGTGGGCTCCAGGACTTGGCCTGAATCCTTCTTAGGAGAAGTGGGATGAAAAGCTCTTAGAGTCCAGGCTATATACTCTGGGCTTGTGTTTACAAAGGAATCTAGTGTTCCAACAATGAGCTCCTGGCTCCCCAGCTGTGACTAAAGCAGCTACAGACCAGCTCATCGATGCCTCCACTTGGTGTGTGGGATGGTCTGTACTGGCTGATAATAACAGGTATCAATATTAAAACTAAATGTGGGGGTTAAGATTCAGGTCATGAGTCTAGCATCATGACCCCTCAGCTGGGTGAGCTGTGAGCAACTCTGGCAAGGGGCCTAGACTGGCCATCCTTCCTGGTAAGAAATGTGCTTCTCTAGTGGTGATGGTCTTGTGGACATATATACCCATGAAAGCTTTTCAAATTGCACACTTCCATTATATGCAGTTTATTTTATGTCACTGAAACCTCAACAGAGTTGTCAAAATTTTTAAGAGAGATGTCAAAATTTTTAAGAGAGAGAAGTGTGTCTTTTGCATGCAGTCCGTAATTGGTGCTGCTTCTCAGTCATGGGAAGTAGAGAGATGACGTAGTTTTCTGGAACTGAATGTTCTTACTCATAAGTCAGCTGGAAGGGAAAAGAAATAGGGTCTATGGCCATAGGGCAGAAACTCCTCCTTGAGATGTACCTCGCCTGACTGCTTCCATGGTCAAGCACACTGGTAAACACCATCTGTTACTGAATGCCATGTATTACGACCCACATTTCATCCTGCCTCCTGCTGTAATTAATGGTGGATCCTTGCCCCAGTGCTGTCAGGGCAAGGAGACGTATCTGCTACAATATCCTCTACAATGCCTGGCAGTGCCCTGCAGAGGAAAGGCTCAGTAGCTGTTTGGTACATAGGTAGTGAGCAAGTGAACAGATGGATAAAAGGGCTGTGAACCTTCACCACCACAGTATCCTTTTGGGCTTGGTATTTGGGGTTCGTTGCCCCAAGCCCAGATGAACCCTGAACTTCGAACAGATTTTATTTGCTTCTTCAGTCTCTTCCTTGTGTCAACTGTCAGAACTTTGACCCAGGGTGTGGGTTCTCAGCCACCTAGAGAAGGGCTCAACCTGACCACTCATGGGCAGATAGGTCTGCTATGATTGTGCCTGCACAGGGGGCTTCAGGGGCCCTGCAAGTGGCTTCTCTGGCTTGTCCTGAGCTGCAAAGGCAGGGATAAAGGTCTGTGCTTCCCTTGAGTTAGAGAAGTCAGCAAAGGCATAGCAGTGACGTAAAAGCTCCAGTACTAGGGTCCAGTCTGGACCCCAGACTCAGCCCTGCCCACCTCTCTAGCTGGCCTTTCCTTCAGGTGATGTGGGCTTATAGATAACAATGGAGGCTCTCCTATCTTCCAAGACTATCTATGCATGAGATAAGGCTAACAAAAAACCTAGTCCAGAGAAAAAGGCTTTCTAGGACAACTGAGAGTAAGTCAGAGTGCTGCCAAGGTCTAAAGCAGGGGGCTTCTGGGAAAGCAGAGATGAGCAGGGGGCAAGGGGACACAGAGGATGGCCAGGTCTTAACTAAAGAGACCTCAACTCATGGGTGCCAGAAGAGCTGGAAGTTTCTAAAGGAAACTTTCTGGCTGCAGGCTTGGCTATAGAGACACCAAAAAGCAAGTGGTCCAGGCAGCCTAAGAAATCACCCAGGTTCCCAAAGGAGGGGGCAGTTCTGGGCCAAGAAGCACTCTGGATTGACACCACAAGGTGAGATGGCTGATTTCCCAACTCCAGGGATGACTGGGGGACCAGAGAAAAGGCCATCTTAGGAGCACATGGAGCACAAAACTAGTCCTGAAACATAGGAGAACAACCTCTTTCACCTCATAAGTAGTGTCACCTTTCTGCTAATCCCAACACTTTGTCGGAGATCCACACATGAGCAAGCCCCAGTCCGAGGGGGTGGGGGATTACATTTCCTTTAAAATATTTCAGCCAATGTTTTCAACCACTCCCAAGTTTCCCTTCTATGAATTAAACTGTCCTTTTTTCTTCAGTTCTCAAACTTTAGAGAAGAGTTCTTAAATGATTCATTAATCCATTCAACAAAAAATTTCCTGAGTACTCCTCTCTAAATCCAGCATCATGTCAGGACCTGTGGGAGATGATGCAACGATTTAAATCTACCGCAAACTTCAGTAGTACGTGTACACATTTCAACTTTAACGAAGACAAAGACGACCTGAGGTTTTCATCTGTTGAAAAACACAACCAGGAACCCCATACCAGTATACTTATAAACACTTCCACGTATGATGTGGGGCAGAGGGCAGGCCTGGGGACATTCAGCAGGTGTGGGACTAGCTGCAGTGGTTAGCAGGCCAGGTCTGGGTTGAAAACAAATGGGCCTCAGAAAAACAGAATCATCAGAATGTTAATGCAACAACTTCCAACAGTGATGGTTCACCTGAGAGGAACAAACAACCATGAATGTCAAGTCAGGCATTCCAGCATCCCCTAAGTCTAAGAAAGGTATTAACCTGTAGTCCCAGCAAAGATCTGACAACCTGTTAGTAGGTGAAAGGGCACACAGCTTTTATGAAACTGCTAAGACAGTGAAAAAAGTAGGCTAAATGTAAAAAAGGAAAGGCTGACATTGACAGCAATACAGCTTAAGGACCCTTCCGGCGCAGTCAGCCTTTGTGAGCTCATCAGTGCCACCACTGCTCTCAGCCGAAGGCAGGATGAGGGCAGCAAAATAAGAGCAGATGACTAGAGTAAGCCACTGAGGGACCCTAGGGGTCATGTTAAAATCCAGAGATACCATGAGCTTCTTCTGACTTTGCTGCCTCCCACTTCCGTGAATAGCCAGAAGCAGAAGTTGTAAGGAACTCCTGTGTCATGCAGTATGGCTTCCCTCTGTAGTCCCTGCCTGCAACTGGAGGGACAGTCTCTGCTTTTACAACTCTCACTGACTTCCAGGAAGGTGACATTGCTTGTGAGGCCAGGATCAAGGATTTGTGATGACTGGAAATTTTGATTCTCTGGACTCTTAGGCTACAATGTACAGTCAGATCTCCATTCAATGCTTCTTTTGTCAACACTTCAAGACACTAGAATGATGTCACTAGCTGAGAGATCCCAGTGGGGGCTCCCCTTCTCCTCCCTGTGAACTCTGCCCTCCTGCTAGGTTGTTTTTTACTCTTTTAGACTTTGGATCTGCTGAGCTGAATACCCCAGACTCACCGAGAGGCCTCCTCCTCCTCCTCTTCCAGAAAGCCTTCCCTAATCTGCAAATCTCTGATCTTGACACCTGGTGAAATTGGGCACCCTGGTGCCTATCAAAGAGGGCTCTTTCACTGTCCTGCTCACTCAGGTCCACTGAGACTCCAGTGAGTTAGTGTCAGTGTCTGAGTAAGATGCAAAGCACATCCAGTAACATGTCATACATCCAGCTCTAATGACTGTGGGGTCGCTAGGGGACAAAGCCACCCAAAACAAAAATCCAAGGGGGTTGGAGAACGAGAAAAGTTTTCCCCCACTTCTTATGAACTAAGGTTTTATGCTTTAGCTATAATATTACAGGTCAACAAGTCGCCCTGAATGAATCTTCAGGTGCGTGGAGGAGCCTAAAAGGCTGGTAACTAACCATGAGCAAAAGGTAAACAATTCTTTAGTGTGTGATCAGACTGTCATTTTGAGGTGAGGGTGGGTTGGGAAGGAATAACTGGAAAAAGGGGCAAGAAACAGTTTTATACACATGATTCTCTTAATTTTAAAAGTTCAGGAAGGAAAAGGAGTATTTCCTTTTTCTCTGAACACATGCCAAGTGGCTAGAAGAAAAACGGTGTCAGTCCCTTGGCCCAAGTTCTGGCTTCTGCAATTCAACACTCTCACCCCAACTAAAGTTTTTGACCACTCAGGGCCTTACGGTATCTAAATGGGCTGCTAGGGCCTTCTTGGCTCTCTCCCCAAGATGGCTATCAGGATAGGTGGCCAGCCTGACATCCATGCTGTGAGAGGGCATGCTCTGACTGGAAGTCACTGTGCAAAACGTTCCCGAGCCATCTGGCTAAAGGATAAATGCCCATCACCAGAGTGTAGTGTGTTGAGGGAAAGGGAGTGACAGCATCAGCGCGCATCTTTCGGGGAGTAGTAGTAGGAGGGTGGAATGCTCGAGCTAAAAGATTGCGAAGGTCCTCCCGACACCCCGGTCCCTGGCCGGGGCTCGGGGCTGGTACCCACCTCGGTCACGATGGTGGACAGATAGACGTCCTGGCTGAACTCCCAGCCATCCAGACAGCTCTCCTGCTCCAGCTGCTCCAGGTCCACGTCGCGCCCCGGCTCCAGCCCGAGCGCCGAGAAGTTGGCGATCGCCTCGAGCCGGTAGCGCCGGCAGCTGTGCGGCACCTCGCGGCCGTCCTGCAGCCGCAGCGGGATACTGTGGTTGCGCCACGCGCTGCTCAGGTTCGCGGTGTCCGGCACCCGGCAGCGGTGCTCTGGGGTCGCAGCAAGGAACACGACTGACATACCATTGAAGCCATTGGGGATGATACTGGCGCTGAGCAGGAAGAAGATGAGGCGCTGGAAGGGCCCCCACTCGCCCAGGAAGGCGGTCACCTCGTCGTAGTCTCGCATGCTCCCTCAGTTCCCGGAGGCGCGCGGCCGGGGGTCGAGGGACGCGGCAGCGCGCGCGCGGGGGCGGGGCGCGCAGGAGTGTGCGCGTGCGCGCCGGTCCCCCACCGCGCGACAGAACGAGGGTCGGAGCGGGGCCTATCTGGCGACCGAGCAGGCTCGCTAGCTCCTGCCGCTGCAGCCACCAGCTTTACATAGGGCGCGAGGCCGAAAAGGGTTGTGGGCTTGGGCCGCAAAACCCTCCCCGCCGCCCGCTGTGTGGCGCCGCCGGGGCGGAGCTGGGGCCCCACGTGATGCGAGTGGGCGGGCCCGGCCACCGCGCGCACCTGGGGCTCTGACGCTAGGTTACAGCCGGAGGATCCCTGGCTCGGCTTTTGGAGGCAGCGCGACTCGTGACCTCGGCATCTGAGCCGCGCTCGCTGTCACAGCGCGAAGCCGAGGGGGACGGGAGTGGGTGTGTGTGTGTGTGTGTGTGTGTGTGTGTGCAGGAGACTCGTTAGCGATCGGCACGCGAGGCTCAAGTACAGTATTAAAAATGCCGCCCTCACCTACAACGTTTTGCCGAGGCCTGCAGGGGGACTGTGACTGGCCCAGGGTCTCACTGCTAGTTAGCTGCCCTCGACATCGCCCGTCCGTATTAACGAGTAACAGGGATTATTTTGAAACCGGAAACGTTTGCTACCCCAGTGGACAGGCAGGAAACCAAGACTTTTAATTCTAATCCAAATGGCCTTTCCGTATTTTGTTCTGTAAGAAGCCTTCCTGTTATCCTTTAACGTATTCAAACAAATGTGAAAATTTAACCTCAAGATTATTGACGATCCCAGTTTAAGATTAAATATTCTCCCCAGATTAGTTATTTCTGCGCAGAAGTTAACTCAGGAGTCGACTGAAGCCTCACCGTTCTAAAGCCTCAATGTTCAACGACGTAGATACCTTTGTAATTTAAAACTTTCTAGTAGCCATAGTAATAAAGTCACCAGATTTAGATGACAAAAATACAGGACACCCAGTTAAAATTTGAATTTCAGATAAATAAATAATTTTTAATTCAACTGGAACTGGGAGTCCTCTATTTTTTCTGGCAACCTTACATATTAAAAAAGTAAAAAAAATGGGTGAAATTAATTTTGATAATATATTTAATTCAGTATATCCGAAACATTATTTCATCATGTAATCAATATAGAAATTATTGAAACATTTTACATTTCTACATTTAAAAATCATCGATCTTACCTCTTTTTTTTAATACTAAATTTTAAGAAACCAGTGCCTACTTTATAGCACATTTCAGTTTGAATTAGTCACACTTTAAGTGCTTAGTAGCCGGGTGTAGCTGGTGGCTATCTTATTGCACACTACTGTTCTAAGGCGATTAAATTTGACGTTGTAGCATGTTCCTTTTCACAATAATAGTGGCTTAATGACAGAAAGAGAACTAAACGCACACTTTTAAATGTAATCTGTTGGATAAACACTTCAATAGTGATTACATTCTAAATTGAAAATAAAGAGAATGGGAAGCTAACCTTGCCAGCATGCTTTACACAAGGAAATATGAACATTTCTGTAAAGCATAATAGATTTTTAGAAAATTAGGATAAAAATGTTAACACAGGTATTGGTCATTTCATTTACACAATATTCCTGCTTCCTGAAGATGGTTTGCTATGCCTTCTGAAATGTACTTAATTCTTTCTAACATCTTATCTCAAGTAACAATCCTTTTCTGGAACTAACTGACAAGGAAAACCAAGCTTCTTGAAGATAAACTTGTTTCTTGTATCGCCTCTCAAAATTGTTTTAATATTTCAAAATAAACGAAAAGACTGCAGACCTGCGTCCAGACTGAGGAACAGAGCGAAGAAATAAAATGGAGTCACTGTAGTCATGCTGTGTAGCTATGCTGTGTAACATTGAGTAGGCTGAGCCCCAAGGAAACAATTCTAACGAGCCAGGGAACTTAAACTCTTTGGACTCTCCAGTCCTGCATCAATGCCTGGATATACATCTAGATGTATACCACACCTCCAGATAACCCTCTGATTATGCCCTGGAGGACTCATGGAACCAGACCACTTGACATCCACTATCCTGATCCCCTGACATCTGACTGATAACTGCCCCGGACTAATCCTAGACCAACCCCATAACTCTCAAGAATGGACTTTTATTATAAGAACTCTTAACTTTTCTTTCTTTTTCAGGACATTCCTAGATTTTTCCGATTTGAAAACTCTAAGAACTTTGATTTAATCTTTATAGTTTATTTCTAGCCAAAGCCTCCAGACCCTTTTTGAGTTCCTTTAACAAGACCAAACAAGGTAAAAAAAAAAAAAATCTTATTTTGAGAAATATCAGAAAACACTCCTGAAACGGTTTGAAAACAATTCAGTGGGATACTAAAAAAGATGCAGATCTTAAGAAGAAAACAAACCATTTGTCATAGATGGCTTGTCCACGTACAAAAAAACAAAGAACAACTTGGGAAGGTGTCTTCCAGTTCTTGGTGGGGCAATGATTACTACATATCTGAATGTTATTATTGTTTAAATCTTCTAAAAGAGAGATTGAACTTTGAATCTGAGAAAATCCAGAGGCCTTTTAACCCTCAAGATTTTGAATTAGGATGTTCTTATTTTATAAATAAGAGAAAATAAAACTAATTTACATGGCAGGTTAAAGATTCAGGGTTAGAACCCTCGATTAAATGGATTAAAACTCTAGTATATGTGGTAATAGTTCTCCAAGATAGCACACAGTGATCCCGGCCTCCTGGTAGTTATACCCTGTGTAGGTCTCTCCCACTTTGTACCATGTGGTTTATGTGACCAATAGCAGAAGCAATGTTTCATCACTTCAGTGATTACATTTTAAAAGATTTCCATCTTGAATTCTTTCTTTCTTGCTCTCTCCTCCCCGCTCTTCTCTCTTTTTCTTTCTCTTTCTTTGTGAGAAGCAAGCTGCCATGTTGTAAGCAGTCCTTTAAGAGGGCCAGGCGATGGCAAGAAATGAAGAATCCTGCCAACAGCCAATGAAGACTGTCAAGTGAGAGAGCTTGTCAGTGGCCACTTCAGCATCAGCTGAGTCTTTAGATGAGTGCAGCCCCAGCCAACAGCTTAACTGCAACCTCAGGAGAGACTCTGAGCCAGAACCACCCAGCTAAGTGGCTCCCATGTTCCTGATCCTCAGAAATTGTGAGAGATAATACAGGTCTGTTGTTTTAAATTGCTAAAATTTGGGGCTGAGCAGGGAGCCGAGTTGCATAGTTTTCTTCACAGGGTTTCTCCAGTGGGGCCACCTTCACCTCAGAAGCCAGGATTTGTGAGGATTAAAGATATTTGATTCACCAGAAAACTTAAGACCACTCAACTCTTCAGTCTGCACTGAAATTACAACCAAAATATAAAATAATCAACATGGAGAATCACCTGAAATCCAGCTGATAGTAACACCTACGTCTGATAATATAAAGGAGCCACATTGAAGCTGATCCAGCATAGGCAACAACCATCTGCAGATTGCTTTGTAGTTCCCACCAAGTAGCCCTAAGCAATCAAAAGCAGCGGCTGACCTTGGCCTATGGAGGAGACTCTCCCAAGGGGCCACAAAACCATGCATCTGGAGGCTGGCACCAGTCTACAATGGAGCAACTAGTCCCATTAGTGATACACACAAAGGGCGGTTGCAACAAGTACACAAGCCTGCTAAGGCAAATCCCACTCAGTGGGGTCAGCCCCCACACAGCAACTCTTACCTGTGAGGGCAGCCAATTCCCACAATTAGTCAGCCTGAGCATTAATCGCATCCACTGATCTACTAACAACAATAAGGTCTTGGTAACAACAGAAGATCACACACAACCCACACAAAGATCATGTCCAGAGCCCCCGGCATAAGGGATCAAGGAGAGTGTGCCACTGGGCCACATAGGACACCTTCCACATTAGGCCATCTGGCCAAGGCTGAGAGATGAAACAAATATTCCTGACACATAGAAACAAACACTGAGAGGCTAATAAAATGAGAAAACAAAGAAACATGCCACAAATGAAACAACAGGAGAAAACTATAGAAAATAAGCTAAATGAAATGGAGGCAAGCAACCTACCAGAGACAGAGTTCAAAGTAATGGTTGTAAGGATGCTCAGTGAACATATGGGGAGAATAGATGAGCACAATGATAACCTCAACAGAGAGATAGTAAGCATAAAAAAAGACATAGAAACTGTAAAAAAGAACCAGACAGAAATGAGGAATACAATAACTGAAATGAAGAATACACTAGAAGGATTCAACATAGATTGGACAGAGCAGAAGATCGAATCAGTGAATTAGAAGACAAGGTAGCAGAATACACTCAATCAGAACAACAAAAACAAAAAAGAATTTTAAACTGAGGATAGTTTAAGAGACCTCTGGGACAACATGAAGCATAACAACTTCCGGATCATAGGAGTACCTGAAGAGGAAGAAAGAGAGCAAGGGATTGAGAATCTATTTGAAGAAATAATGACAGAAAACTTCCCTGACCTGGCAAAGGAATTAGACATACAAGTTCAGGAAGCACAAAGAGTCCCAAACAAGAGGAAATCAAACAGACCTACACCAAGGCACATTATAATTAAAATGCCAAAGGTCAAAGACAAAGAGAGAATCTTAAAAGCAGCAAGAGAAAGGAAGCTAGTTACTTACAAAGGTACCCTCATAAGAATATCTGCTGAGTTTTCAATGGTCAGAAGGGAATGGTAAGGAATATTTGAAAAATCTACAATTACAAATACTCTACCCAGCAAGGCTTTTAATTAAAATGAAAGGTGAGATAAAAAGCTTCCCAGACAGGAAAAAGCTTAAGGAATTCATCACCAACAAGCCAATATTACAAGAAATATTAAAAAAGACTTCTGTAAAAAGAGAAGGGGTAAAAAAGAAGCTAGAAATAACAAATATGAATAATAAAATAGCAGTAACAATGTACCTATCAATAATCATTTTACATGTAAATGGATTAAATGCTCCAATGAAAAGACATAGGGTAATCAAATGGATAAAAAAACAAGACCCATGCATGTGCTGTCTACAAGAGGCCCACTTCAGATCAAAAGACTCTCACAGACTGAAAGTAAAGGAATGGAAAAAGATATTTCATGCAAATGGAAATGAAAAAAAGCTGAGGTAACGATACTTATATCAGATAAAATAGACTTTAAAACAAAGGCTATAATAAGAGACAAAAAAGGGCATTACATAATGATAAAGAGATTGATAAATCAAGAGTACATAACCCTAATAAACATATACACACCCAACATAGGAGCACCTGCATACATAAAGCAATTATTGACTGACATAAAAGGAGAGATCAATAGTAAGACACTCATAATAGGAGACTTAACACCCTATTGACATCAATGGACAGATCTTCCAGGCAAAGAATCAACAAAGAAACAATGGGCCTAAAAGACATACTAGACCAAATGGATTTAATAGATATTTTCAGAGCATTTTACCCCAAAGCAACAAAATATACATTCTTCTCAAGTGCACATAAAATATTGTCTAGGATAGACCATGTCTTTGAACACAAATCAAGTCTCAATAAATTTAAGAAGACTGAAATCATATCAACCGTCTTCTCTGATCACAATGGTATGAAACTAGACATCAACTAAAAAAAAAAACCTGGAAAATACACAAAATATTGGTTGCTAAATAACATGCTACTAAACAATGAATGGTTTATTAATGAGATCAAGGAAGAAATCAAAAGATACCTAGAGACAAATAAAAATGAAAACCCAACGATTCAA
>NW_006443124.1:11359926-11409625 GCF_000325575.1 Pteropus alecto
GGCGGGGAGTTTGGGGACTTGGATAATAGGGTGAAGGGTTAAAAAAGTACAAATTAGTAGCTGATGGATGGTCACAGGGATGAGGAGCATGGCATAGGGAATGAAATTAGCATTAATACGTTGGCTAGGTGGAGGATCAGGGGAGGGAGGGAGCAAATTGGGGGGATCATTTTATGAACTGTATAGATGTCTAACCAATGTACTGTATACTTGAAACTAATTAAAATAAATAAATTAATTTAAAAAAATAAAAATAAACCGCTAAAATTTGGGGTGATTTGTTAAGCAGCAATAAACAATGCACAGATTAAGTAACCAGTTGAATTAAAATATAGAAGTATAATTTTTTCAGCACTTAGATAGCTAGACCTTTTCTTTGAATAAGTGTAATTTCCAACGTGAAAACCCACAATTTGACTTCAAGAGATACAGGACAAAATTTTAAACAGTATATTGTTATAATTAATTTATTTTATTATTAGTTATTGTCGTTAATCCCTTACTGTTCCTGACATAGGACAGTTTTTAAATCCATATTAATAATTATGCATTGCTACCAACTTGAGCGGCAGTAGAAATGTAAAGTCACTCTTTTCAGGGTATAGCTAACAAAAATGAGATGTGAAATACGCTGCTTGCATTTTAAAGACTGGTTATCACATTCTAGAGGAGATGGAAAAGACATTAGTGGTGACTAACGTTAGGTATATAAATTTTCCCAGAAGGGTTTTACGTACATACATGACATAGAAAGAAAACTGGGTCACTAATGTTATTTACTTCATTCATTCAGCAAATATTTGAATTGGCTGTTGTGTGCCCAGTACTGTTCTGGGTTCTGAGAATTGAGGAAAGAGTCAAGACATCTGTTCTCCAAGAGCTCACATTTTAGTTGGGTGATGGTGAAGCTGACAATAAACTTGAAAAAGTAAATACAAATTTCAAATACAGGCAGATCTCAGAGATAGTGCAGGTTAAGTTCCAGATCACCTCAATAAAGCAAGTATTTCAAAAAAGTGAGTCGTAATCTTTTTGCTGGTGGAAGCTCTTGCCTTCCATTTGTGAAAACACAACATCGGTGAAACGCAATAAAGTGAACCCAGTAAAACGAGGTATGCCTATAGTGGTAAGTGCCAAGGAGAGAGAAAGAGGATGGTGGTGTAAAGAGTAACATCGTCAGTGGGTGGCTACTTTAGATTGAACAGTGAGTGAATACTTTTCTGCAAAGCAGGTGATATCTGAGCTGAAATACAAGGGACGAGAAGGAACTTATCACAAGATCTAGGAAGAGAGTGTACTGAGTAGAGGAGCAGCAAGTGCAAAGTCTGTGAGCTAGGGCATGCGCTTGGGGTGTTTAAGCAAAAAAGGGAACACCGACGTGATGGAACATAGTGATAAGGTGAATAATAACGGGACATAAGGTCAGAGACTTTGGCAGTTTATATGGAGACCAGATCATCTAATGCTTTGTAGACAGTGGCAAGGAGTTTGAATTTTATTCTAGATGCAGTGAGAAACTATCGGCATATATTTAAGCAAAGAAAGGATAAAGTGTGATTTGTATCATAGAAGGAGCACTCTGGCTGCTATGTGAATTGACCTTAGAGGACAAAAATGTAAACAGGTCGACTGGTTAGGAAGCTATTGCAGCGTTATAGGCAAGAGCATATGATGGCCTTAACTAGAGTCAAATCTGTGGAAAAGATAAAAGAGTGAATTCAGAATATATTTTGTAAGCAAAAGGTTAACATGATACTAATGATATATATGGGCATGAGAGAAGAAATTTATGGATGTTTGGACTAAATAACTTGGTGGCTTTGATGCCCGTATTTGAAATGGAGAAATTAGGTGGAGTGGGGATATTGGTAATTGAGAGTTTTACTTTAATTAAATTTTTTTTTGTTGTGGTAAAATACACGTAACGGAAGCTTTATCATCTTAAACATTTTTAAGTGCGCAGTTCAGTGGCATTAAGTATATTCTCATTGTTGTGTAACTGTTACCACATCCATCTCCAGAATTATTTTCATCTTGCAAAACTGAAACCCTGTACTCACTGTACAATAACTCTGCACTTTCCACTCCCCACCCCAGCCCCTAGCAATCACCCTCCTACTTTCTGTCTCTATGAATTTAACCACTCTAGGTACCTTATATAAATGGGATCAGTGAGTATTTGTCCTTCTGTGACTGGCTTATTTCACTTAGCATAACGTCCTCAAGGTTCATCTGTGTTGTAGCATGAATTTTCCTCCTTTTTAAGGCTGAATAATATTTCACTGTATCTTTCATGTCACAGTTTGTTTTCCCATTTATCTGTCAATGGACAGTTAGGTTGCTTTCACCTTTTGGCTATTGTGAATAATGTTGCTATGAACATGGATGTATAATATCTTTTCAAGTCCCTGCTTTCAATTCTTTTGAGTTTTTCCCAGAAGTGGAATGATTAGATGATATGGTAATTCTATTTTTAATTTTTTGAGGGGTTGCCATATTGTTTTCCAGAAGGACTATACCATTTTACATTTCCAACGACAGTGCTCAAAGATTCCAATTTCTCCACATCCTCACCAACACTTGTTATTTTCTATTTCTTATAGTCGCCATTTTAATGAGTGTGAAGTGATATGCCATTGTAGTTTTGATTTGCATTTTCCTAATGATGCTGATGTTGAAGATCATTTCATGTGCTTATTGGCCATTAGTATATTTTCTTTGGAGAAATGTCTATTCAAGTCCTTTACCCATTTTAAAATCGGATTATTTTGTTGTTGTTGAGTTGTAGGAGTTGTTTATTCTGGATATTAACCTTTATCAGATATACGAATTGCAAATATTTTCTCCCGTTCTACAGGTTGCCTTTACACTGTTGATCGTGTCTCTTTATGCACAGAAGTTTTAAATTTTGACATAGTTCGATTTATTTATTTTTTCCTTTATTGTCCGTGCAAGTTTTAAAGCATAAAAACAAACTTGTATTTAAATATATTAATATTTTAAATTTATTTTTCAATATAAGTTTGGAGACAGCTGGATGTATGAGACTGAAGGTCATAGGAAAGTTAAGTATGAAATATCAGTTAAGGAGTTACCCACATATAGATAGCATTTAAAGCCATGGTTCTGGGCAAAATCACCCAAGAGAGAAGATACATGGGAACACATGGGTCTCCCTGTGGGATACAGTCATCTTAGAGTAAGATTCCATAGAAAGATACCAATAAGCTTTGACTGAGTTAAATTTGGGTAATATAAGTTGGATAATATAAGTTTTTTTTCTATAAAAATGTTTCAAAGAGGTTATTATTTCTGATTAAAATAATATTTTAAAGAAATTATACAAAATAGTAACAAGAAAGTAAACATCTCTCTATCTAGCGTAAGAGCATAAACTCTTTGCCAGCATCTTATTTTAAATACAGCGAAGAGTCTTATGTGCTCAATACAGCATGATCTTAATGTGCTCTTCTGAGTTAGATGCCAAGTTGGGGTGGAAATTAGAAAATCCTGGGCAAGTATCAATCTTTTCTGCTATTGTATGATTACGATAATATACTAACAATAGCCCATGACATTGCCGAGTCTTCACAGCAGCTCTATGAGATAGATATTCTTATTGTTCTCACTTTACAGACAGAGAAACCAAAGAGACGTTAAATAATTTACTTAGTTGCTATAATTAGTATGTGGCAGGCCCAAATTAGAATTCTAGTCGGCCTGCCTCCAAGCCTATACTCTTAATTATTAATGCTACATCTCATTATCCTGAGAAATGAAGTCCAGCCCTCAGCCCTTGTTAACTGACTGCATGTGGTCTCCCGAGGTTTCACATCACCAGAGTCCCATTTTTGTGTTGGTGAGTGGCCCAGGAGGGACGACGCTAATCCTGTCACCTTATTTAGGCTGACCTGCAGTCTCTTCTCTTGAACACTCTAGATTTTAACACTGTGCCAAGTTTTCATACACCCCCAAATAAAAAAAAGAAGGTAGATGACCACAGCATACTAGGACCAACAGAAGTCGTCATGTTTTTATTTCCTTTTCTCTTCAATCTAGGCACTACAGTCTTTTGCTTCAATCTCAGTTCCTCCATTGTCTTGTCATTCTACTCACCTGTACTGCAAAGCTCCAAATCCAACCATTTGTGCATACCAGTCCTACCCTGGGACACAGGAGAATATCACACAACCATGTGAATTGGTGTCTCTCCAGATTTACATTTGCAATCAGAGCTGCTATTGACTCTCTCCCAACTCACATGTTCTGCCAACCCGTCAGTGATCCCCTTTCTCACCTTAATTCAGCAGCTTCCAAAGAGAGTGAAAAGTAAAATGGTTTGGCTTATCTTAGATTTTGCAAGATGAGTAAACAAAAGGACCAGGGTAGTGGTGTGAGTGAATTGAGGGGATCGCGAGGTATGAACTGGAAAGGAAGGGGAAGGACCTCAAGGTCAGAGCTGAAGGGTCGGCAGGAAAACAAAATGGCCAAGAATGAGGTTGTTATTGTGACTGAAGAGGCCCTCCAGGGTGGCAGGGAAAGACTGAAGTAAAGGTAAAGGTCAAGTACCGTGAGGCTGAGGTGTATGATTACTCAGCTTCCTGAGCACAAAAGGCATCAATACCTCGGGCTGTGTTCCAGATAGCTCATAGAATGTGGACAAGCAACTGGGCACCTTTGGTAATAGCAACTGGAAGGCACAGCACAAACCTCGAAGGAGGCATTTTATAGGTGTGCAAGTGAAGGAGTCATGGTTTGGAAACATGAGCGGGAAACAAGGAAAATGCTGAGACTTTCCTGACTCCGAAGTCAGGAAAGACTTCAAGAAGTGGAAAATGAACAGACCCCATCTGAGAGAAAGAAGTGGAGTGCTCAGGAAGCCAAGTCCCTGTCCAGGTGCGGGTGTGGGGACAGCAACCAGGGATACGCTTGCAGGATGGAAAGTCATCGGTCCACAATAGAGTGGGGGTTTCAGAAGACACAGTAGCAGGGAAGGCAACAGTGGGAGGGTGCCTATGCAGGGACCAGGAGCCTAGAGGGGACTTAGATGGAGAGTATTTGACAAGAAGGAAGGTATTTGCCATGTTGGAGAAAGATCATCTCAAGGTTCTCAAAATCAGTTTTAAGACTTTTCTGTGGCAACACAGAGGCATTAGGTGACAGTTCAAATCCTTATAATATTTTACTATCCATTCAGTGGTCTGTTAAATATAACCTCAGCAGAGTTAGTTTGGCTTGGTCTAAATCAGGGTAGAGGTGACTGTGGCTCAAGTTGAGAGAAGGAGAGGTATAAAAATGCCCGGGTCTGGATGGGAGAAAATGACTTTGACCTGGGTTTCAGCGCCACAGAGCTCAGCCCCGCATGGGGCACTGGTTCAGTTGGCGCGGTCACAAAAGTAAACGTTTGTCACCTGTCTAGACAGAGCCCACTGAGAGCGAGAAGTTGTTTGCATTTTTCATGATCTTCGTATTTGCTTCCAAGACCTCGCACACTTAGGTGACACTAAATAAAAGTTTTTATTTTTAAACTTCTTATGGTTATAAAAGTAATTTATGTTATGTGTGAAACATTTGTAATGTACAAAAAACTACAGAAAAAATAAAACTAAAGTAGAAGTCATCTACAACCCCTATCCAAACATATATACTGTTAATACTTTGAGATACTTCCTTCTGGTTTTTCTTTTAAAGATAGTTTATCCATGTATGCATTCATTATTTGATTAATACTATCATATGCTGTTTGTTAATACTTGCATTATATCGCAAGCATTTTATCATGTTATTAAATATAATCCTTGAATACTGTTTTTAAAGGCTGAATAATATTCTTTCGTAAGGATACACCATTATTTATTTCACTATTTTCATACTTGTATTTTTATTGTGGTAAAAAAACACATAACTTTAAATTTTACCATCTTAACCATTTTTAAGTGTACAGTTCAGTAGTATTAAGTATATTTACATTGTTGTACACAGATCTCCAGAACTTTTTCATTTTGCAAAACTGAAATCCACTAAACACTAGTTCCCCCTCTAACTTCCCCCTGCTCCACCCTTGCTAATCATCTACTTCCTGTTTCCATAATTTCTGACTATGTTAGATACTTCAAATGAGTGAAATCATACAGTATTTGTCCTTTCATGACTGGCTTATTTTGCTTAGCATAATGTCTTTGAGGTTCATCCATGCTATGGCAAGGGACAGGATTTATTTCCTTTTTTAAGGCAGCATAATATTTCACTTTATGTATATACTACATTTTCTTTATCCATTTCTCTGTCAATAGATATCGTGGCTATCGTGAATAATGCTGTAATGAACATGGCGGGTGAAAATAGCTTTCTGAGATCCTGCTTTGAGTTATTTTTGATATATACCCAGAAGTGGGCTTGCCAGATCATATAGTAATTCTATTTTCACTTTTGTGAGGAACCTCCATACTGTTTTCCACAGTAGCTGCACACCATTTTACATTCCCACCAACAGTGCACAAAGATTCCAGTTTCTCCACATCCTTGCCAACATTTCATTTTCTGTTCTTTCGATAGCAGGCATTCTTATTAATGTGAGGTGATATCTCACTGTGGTTTTGATTTATATTTCCCTGATGATTAGTGATGTTGAGCATTGTTTCATATGTTTGCTAGCCATTTGTATATCTCCTTTGGAGAATTGTCTGTTCAAACCATTTGCCTGTTTTTAAATCAAGTTATTTGTTTTTGTTGTTGTGTTGTAGAAGTTCCTTTTACATTCTGGATATTAACCCTATGTCAGATACATAATTTGCAAATATTATCTCTCATTCCATAGGTTGGCTTTTTATTTCTTTGACACTCAAAATTTTTAAGTTTAATATCGTCTCATTCATCTATTTTTGTCTTCGTTGCCAGTGCCTTTGGCGTCACATCCAGGAATCATTGTTATACTCAATGTCCTTCTTCTCAAATGTTTTATAGTTTAGGCCTTACATTTAGGTCTTTAATTTTTTAGTTAATTTTTGTATATGGTGTAAGATATGGGTCTAAATTCATTCTTTTGCTTGTGAATGTCCGGTTTTTAAAAAATCATTTTGTTGAACAGACTGTATTTTCCCCATTGTGTAGTCTTGCTGAAAATCATGTAGGCCTTATATGCAAGGGTTTATTTCTGGGCTCTTTATTCTATTTCATTGGTTTCTATATCTATCTTTATGCCTGTACTACACTGTCTTGATTACTGTTACTTTGTAGTATGTTTTGAAATTGGGAAGAGTGAGGCTTCCAACTTGGTCCTTTTCTTTCGAGATTATTTTGGCTATTTGGGGTCTCCTGCAATTCCATATGAGTTTTAGGATGTTTTCTTCCTACTTCTGAAAAAATGCCATTGGGATTTTGATAGAGACTGCATTAAATCTGTAGATTAATTTGATTAGTATGAACATTTTAATGATATTCCAGTCTTCCAATCCATGAGCCTGGGAGGTCTTTCTATTTATTTGTATCTTCTTTGATTTCTTTTAGCAATGTTTTGTATTTTCAGCGTACAAGTCTTTTACCTCCTTTTTAAAACCATACTTAGCCTTTTAAGATTGCAAATAGTTCTATAATAAACATCTATGTGCAAAAATATTTCCTATAGCTCTGATTATTTTCTAATTATAGAGTTAATAAATAAAATTAAAAAATCCAGACATTTTAAGGCTCTGGAAACACTTTGTCAGTTTGTTTTCCAGAAAAAGTAAAACAATTTACATTCCCACCAGAAGAATATGAGAGTGCATTTCATCATAATCTCATCATTGAATACTGTCATTTTGCAATCTTTGCTAATGGGTTAGTTGAAAAATGACATCATGTTGTCACCTCAATTAGTAGTCTTTTGATTACTTGTGAAGCAGAACACTCATTTTGTATGTTTATTGACTAATGTTTTCTTGTTTGAAAACTAATAATTACTTTTGCCCCTTTTAGTATAATAATGATAATAATATTTATTCATTTTTTACACAGATATTTATTTGGCATCTACTATGTGCCAGGCACTATTCTAACTGCTGTAGGGATACAGAAGTGCCTCTTACTGAATGTAAGCTCCATAAGAAAAGAGAAGGACAGTAAACAAAATGAAGAAGTAAAGTAGGATGGCAGAGGGTGATAGGAACTATGGAGAAAAATGAAGCAGGGATGGGTAATGTTAGGACAGAGAGAGAACAGGACATAATTTAAAACAGGGTGGTCAGGTAAGGATTTATCAAGCAGATGATATTTGAGCAAAGACATAAAGGAAGTAAGGGAGGGAAGAGCATTCCCACGAAGAGGAAACGTGCAGAAGTATGGCTAGTATGTTCAAAGAAGACTAAAGGTCGGGTAGCTCAAATGAGGAAAGCAATGGAGACAGTAATAAGAGGTGAAGTCAGAGAGCTACTGGTGGGGGCACTTAGAGCAGGGCTGTGGAAGTGAGGTGAGCATTCCACCCATTCAGGATCATTTCATGTCTCTATGCAAGCCTTGATAAAATGGAGTAATTTCTTCACTTAGGTTTTATACATTTCTTATGATGATTATTTCTAGGTATTTCATGTTTTTATGACTATTATGAATGGAAACTGATTTTTTTTCCAGTATATTTTCTAGCTGGTTACTTCTAGTACATAAAAAGTGGCTGATTTATGGACACTTCTTAAATGTCTCCACTTAAACTGAACTTCTCGAGTGTAAGAATCTTTGGTTAACTCTCTTGGATTTTAAAAATAGAGTATCATTATATGCTCCTCATAATATTGATAATTTTTTATATTTTCTAACAATTTAACTTATCTATATTTTATACTGTGATTTATAGTCACTAAAACCCACCCTAAATGCTGAAAAGATACTGAAACATGTATCCATAAAATTCCTGTTAATGGAGGCCTCTAGTGCACTAACGTGCACTGTAATATTGGTTGTAAGTCTGAGGTTGTTATTCATCAGCAATTTCATGAACTTACTTTGTAGATTTAATTTTTAAAAGTATTTTTTAAAAATCAGGAATATATCTTAAATTTAACCAAATATTATTTTGGCACGTATCAATCGAGCTGGTCTTTGAACTACCAAAGAGATAATCGTTCGGGTACTTGTTGCCTTTTTCTAAACAGATTTTAAAAAGTCATCTCTTACTATCATAAACTATAAAGCACCCATACAAACGGTAATAAAAGGTAATTATTACATCCTTACTTTTTTTATATTTAGGAAAAGCTTTAAGAGCATTTTATATTTATGTGTTTAAAAATTCAAACGTCTATGTATCAAACATAACATTTTCACGAAGCTAAAGTTACAAAGTATCTGAAGTAAAACGAATATTTATTAAATGCCTGTTACATGCAAGAAAGCACTATGCTAAGCCGCACTACTGAGGATGAATGCTAAGCAAGCAGTACTACTGAGGGTTAGGTGCCTGGTAGGTACTAGACCTATGGGTTGGAGAGAGAATCACTTGGTAAGTTACATAAATGTCTAACTACTATGCTGTACACCTGAAACTAATATAATATTGAATGTCAACTGTAATTGGCGTTGGTTATTTTGAGGAGATGATGCCACCAAGCAATATATTAAAAACCAGCAGCTACCTGTTTCTGTGAGCACTCTATAGCACGCTCGCTGCCCCAAGTCTCCACGAGTATCTTCTTGCTATGTTATCACATCAGCCTGCCTAAGACATGGTGAGACGTAGAGCTGGCATTTATTTTCTGAGCTTATGGTAATACGTTATCTCGTTAGTGGTTTTTATCTTTTAAGCTCATTCATGGAACTGAGGTTCCGCTATTGCCGACCATATGCATCCCTGGTAGGAGAGGATACAGCTGCATACTGTGCTTGGGAAGGTGAGTATTAATGGAAAGAATTGTTTTAAAAGTCTCTCTAGATCGTTGGCTTAGACAGCCTTCTTCCTGGGTGCTGACACCTCTTGGATGTGGGGCACACAAACCATTTCTACCAATCTAGCTGCTTTGTGGTTTTCCTGATTCTCTGTTTACCAGCAAAATATCTCTCAAGCTAGTCTTAGGAAACAGAAGACTTAGTCACGTGTTCCAGAAGAGCACAACAAAGGTGAACCATTCAATTGGCTAGCTGTGAGCTGTAGCTGTTGACATCATAGCTAGGAATGGCCCTTGGTTCCCTTCTTAAAGGCCAACAGGCCATTTGAACCAGGCTACTTGATAACTTGCAAAATGCTAGCATCTCCCATTGATTCCTTTCAAAGGAGTGTATAAGATTTTCTGGCTAGGAATGCTGCATATAATCATTTGGTTACAGCAGTATATGAGTTTACTTCAAAATGACTAGAATTTTGAATGTGCTGGTTCATTTATATACACATACACACACATGCACTGTTGTCGCCTAATAGTTGTGTTAATACAATGCCTTTCTTTTTATTTGGATAGCAATTGTATGTTTGGAAAATGAGTGTTAATCTTTATGTGGATTTACCAGTCTTTAAACAACACATTTTCAAAAAATCTCACAAACCCATTCCAAAGACTTAATTAGTAAGAAGGACTCTCTAGAAATGCTTTATTTTCAAAAATAAGGAGATTATCTGGAAGAATGCTCCAGAATTTGCTATATGACAAACATTTCTCAACAGCAAGGTCCATTAATTGTTACAGTCGGTCCATTTCCTCAGGAAAGGCTTTGGTTTCTTCAGTCTTATGTATCTGTTTTTCAGTTCACCAAATGGGGTGAAAATTTGATCAGAATGAAGTTATTAGAACTTTGGGATTTTCTTCATTGTCCATTGAATCTCTTGTTTTTCTCCCAAATCTGAACCTGAAAGTAAGATAGGTGCTAAAGAGAATTAAATATTCAAGATTCTCTTCCTCAAAATGCCAACTGACACTGAAAAACATTTTTCCAGTCAATGAATAAGTAATTATTTTAACTTTAACAAGAACTTCAGAAATCTAGAATTGGTGTTTAATGTTTTAGAATATTTGGAGCCACTTTCTTAATTAAACGTGAACAAAATCCAGAATTTACACTCTTTTATAGTTTCCCTGAGGAAAAGATAGAGTGGTAAGAATGAAGTTCTTAGCAAATTAAAGTTGATACTGGAGTAGTTGTATGATTAGAAGAAAACAGCTTATCAAAAATGGGCACTTTGTTTGTATTTCTCTTAAGGATCAGAATCCATTCATGTGCAGACTTATTTTTATTATGGCTGGGCACTAAAATCACATTACCTTACATAACCTTACAATGGCCATAGGAACTATCCCCATATGACGGATAGGAATACTGAAGTTTAGTGAAAATTAAGTTTTGCCCGGAAAATTAAATTAGCCCAGGTTTATGCAGATTTGGGATTTGAAGCTAGGCAGTTTCCTTCTAGAATCTAAACTTCTCCTATCATACCGCTTATCTTTTAAATGTTTGCCAATCTGTGAAATCATAGAAAGATATTCAGTTTTTGTCCCCGTTCCCAAAAGAGAGCTCTTAAATTCTTTATAATTTCCTGAATGATATGGGTAATAGGAATATTTTGTCTTTTGTTCTGATGAAGCAAATTTTGGCTGTCACCCACCCCCACCCCAAGATAACAGGATGGGGGCTGGTTGTCAAGCCTTGAATTGAAGCCTGGAACTTTCACCCCACCCCTCAACTTCCGTGGAGGGAGAGAAGCTGGAGATTAAATTAATGATCGACCATACCTATGTGAAGAAACCTCCAAAAAACCCCCTAAACGGTGGGGTTTGGAGAGCTTCTGAATCAGCAAACACATCCATGTGCTGGGATGGTGGCTCTTCCCATCTCCACAGGGACAGAAGCTCCTGCACTCTGGACCTTTCTGGACTTCACTCCATGTGACTCTTTATCTGGCTGTTCATTTACATCTTTTATGATAAACTAGTAAGCACAGTGTTTTCTTGAGTTTCGTGAGTCGTTCTAAAATTACCAAATTTCATGCAGGAGGAGGGTTTTGGAAACACCTGACTTTGTAGCCAAGTTGGACAGAAGAGTGGATCACCTAGGGACCTGATATTTGCAATTGGCACCTGAAGTGAGGGTGATCTTGGGAGACTGAGCCTTAAACCTGTGGAATCTGATGCAGACAAACTCCAGGTAGTCAGTGTTAGAACCGATTATATTATAAGACACCCAGTTGGTGTCAGAAGTGATTGATTGATACCACAAGGAAACCGGCCCCCCTCCCCCCACCCCGCACAATCTCATAGGCCAAAAGAATATTACTGAATTGTTTATTTTATATATTTCTATTAATGTGAATGAGCATTTTTCTTTCATATATAATCTGCCACTGAATTTTTTTCTGTAAACTGCTTGTTTATGACCTTTGCCAGTTTTCCTACTAAGTCGTTCGTCTTTTTTCCGCTGATAACTAAGAGCTTTTTGTGTATTGGGTGTGACAGCCCTTTGTCAGTATGGTGTGTTGCAAATATTTTTCCCCTGCTTGTTGACCTTTGTCTTTGCTTACGGTGCTTTTTCTTGCTGTGCCAATAATGTCTAAGATTACATAATCAGATATACCAATCTTTTCCTTTATGGCCCTTTGTTTTTTATATCGTGCTTCTCTAAAGTTGTAAAAATATTTATATTTTTTTCTGATACATTTTTGATTTTACATTTTAAGGCTTCAATTTTTAATCTTTCGGGAATTTATCTGGATGTATTTTGAAGCAGGATTCGAGTTTTTATTTATCCAAAATGGCTAGCTGAATGTTCTAACATCTTTTACTGAATAATCTAATGTTTCCCTACTGATTTTGAATTGCTACTTTTTATCATGTACTGAATCCTCACATTTTTCTTGAGTTTAATTCTGAACTCTCTTCCAGTGATGTCTAGTCCTGTGACATCAGCACACTGTTAGTAACCATTGCTTACTTTATTACCTATATTAGTGACTCTATGGAGAAACTTCCTGGCCATTCTTGCAAGTTTATTCTTTCTGAGGAATTTTGGTATTATTTTTTAAAGTTCCACTTACCATTTCACTTTTTGCATCTGCTCTAAGGTCTCTGGTAGGGTCATTCCAAAACTTTCAGGGAAAAACAGGGTGACGATTCCGATCAGGACTGTCAGGCTGCCCATGAGGATGTAAGGCAGGACTCTGTTGTAAGCACCTGCAGGGCACAGCACATATGACATCATTTAGATACAGGGATTCTCCGGCTGCTCTCAAGAATCACTGTGTAAAGGTGGCAAACGGAATTTGAGAGCAGTTTTGAATCTGAACATTTTCAGAAGTTAAAAAGTATGCAAAACACAGTTTCTTTCCGGCAGATGCCACTGCCTCTGCATTCCCTTAATCATTTACCTACTTGATTTTGCATTATCAGGAGGTCCTTCATGTCAACTAGCATTCTCCAAGCTACTGCTTAATTACATGTGACAGATGTTCCTTCGATAGAAACCTTTGCCTAGCAAAGTTCTCCCCTGAAGCAGGAGGTAATTAGAGATGAGGGTAAGGGGACACCAAGAAGAGAGAGGCTGACCAGGATGTTGCAGCGACATTATGGCTGGTTTGACCTTTGTTTTTGCCCAAACCAACAGGCCGCAGTGGAAGGAGGCTAGTTCCACAGAGTTGCGAGACTCTAAAAAAGGCTAAATAATATGTTCGATCTAATTTAAATCAATAAATGTCAGGCACTGTGAAAACACAGTGCTTTGGTTTCTCTTTGCAGCATTTATAAATCTTGGTTTTATATGTAATTGGAAGAACCACCCCACCTCTCCTTTATATAGCATCACTCAGGAGAATAATAGATCCTCACTTTGCTTCTCTTATGCATATGACAGGAACAACACATCCAAGAATTTTATTCGACAAAAAAAAAAACATCAATCCTGAAGCTTCTCTGAGGCCTCTGTGTCACTAACAGGAGTAGCAAGTGTGAAATATAAAGCTCTGTCTTGGACTCTTCCATTTATTTATTTTTTTTTATGTACCAGTGGACCCCCACTAAACCATATGAGCATGGTTTGAAAGTATAGGGAAGAAAAGAGGGGAAACAACACCATTCTGTACAATAATGTGCTTTCTCAGGCTTTGTTCAGGGCAGCTGTGAAGAGCAGGTTTAAGATAGGATCATGTTTCTCTTCTCTGGAAGAGATGAATGTACCTTTTCTGAGAATTCATATTTGTGTGTGTGTGTGTGTGTGTGTGTGTGTGTGTGTGTGTGCATGTGTGTGTTTGGACCACTAGGTAACCAGTGGATGACCAGGAAGAATGAGGCGGTATGTCAACATCACTCATCAGTAGAGTCCGTAATGAAGATCAGGCTCGAAGCACCAGATCCTACATCCAGTGAACATCCCACTAACGCCCCTCTGGAGTGTTAGTCCAGACTGGTAAATTTGATTTAAAAACTAAAATTTCCCGCATTACAAAAAATCTCATAAAGTCAAAATGTAAATGATAAACTAGGAAAAATGTTTACAACATGTACAAAAAGCTAATTTCTTTAGATTATAAAGACCTCTCATGAAGCAAAAATAAAAAATTGAATAAACCATCAGAAAGATGGGAACAAGACATGAAAAGTCAGGTCACTGAAAAATAAAGAGTGTCAATAAATACATGAAAAATGCTCAACCTCATTCATAATTAAAGAAATGGAGATGAAAGCAACAATTATATCCATTTTTCACGTAACAGATTATCAATGATTAAAAAATTGAAAAATCCTCATTGTTGGTATTGATAGTTGAATCGTAAATTGGTACAAGATTTAGAGGTCAGTTTGGCAATATCTATGAAATTTTTTGGTTGCCCCTTCAATCCATGAATTCAAATATATATAATCAAATAAACGAAGGGTGTAAGGGCATAGAGAAAATGTTCACTGTAGTATTATTTGTAATAACAAAAATCTGAACATGGTCTAAATGTCCATCCATTGAGCCTAGTTAAATAAATTAAATATATACATACATTGGAAGACTAGATATTGACTAAAAAGGAGGTAAAAGAGCTATGTATACACCAATAAAGATATTCTAATTCAATGTTAAGTTTAAAAAGTTGTGAAACAATATATATAATTTTGTTTGTGTATTTTTAAAATATATATACACATATATATGTTGTGCAAAACAAAATATCTGAAGGGCTACTCACCAAAATGTTAATATTAGTTACTATTAGGGCCATGATTTGAGGAGCTGAGGGGGAAGAGGTGAACTTGTACTTTTTCTAGTACTTTCTATGCTGTTTGAGTTTTTCACCATGAAAACCCATTACTTTTATATTTAAATTGATAAGATGC
The DNA here is from genome assembly GCF_000325575.1 of Pteropus alecto. Lineage (NCBI taxonomy): Eukaryota > Metazoa > Chordata > Mammalia > Chiroptera > Pteropodidae > Pteropus > Pteropus alecto. Next base: position 11,375,196 of record NW_006443124.1, read on the forward strand.
TTCTCACCGAGGTACACAAAGTAGGGAGCGATGATGCTGCCCACTCTGGAGGCCATGGATGTGATCCCCACGGCCATGTTCCTGACCAGGGTTGGGTAGAGCTCTGCAGTGAAGACATACAGCATGGAGAAAGCAGAAGTGACTCCGAATTTTCCTAACATCACCAGACCAATGGACAAGAAGTTGTAATCTGGAAAAGAGACACAGTGTAAACAGAAGTGTGATATATTTTAGGAGTGATATATTCTTAACTCAGTTGCTTTTATTGTCTTTGCTGATGTGAAAATGTTTTTATAATGTAAAGTTATTCCTCAAATAACACTCTCCCTTCGAATGTCTTAATAATCGACCTGGACAAGATAAGAGTTAATCTAGATCATCATGCATTCAGTGACCTTTGTCCACTTTTATTTGTTACAACAGTTTTATGGTAAGTTGTTGGCTTGTTACTATAGTTAAGCTTAATCTTCAAAGAGAAGGACCCATCCTTTCTATCCTGTTTCTTATTATTAAGAAATTTATATTTCTATATATAATACTAGGTATCTATAACCGATTACCTTAACATTTTAATAATATGAGAAAGTTAGACATAAGGGAAGAAGGGAGGCATGTGTTCCTTTGTGTGCCCATTAATTACTCAAACATTACAGACCATAAAAAGTCACCGAATTTGTACTGGAACTGGCATGTACTGCCAACTCTAACACTTGAGTATACACCTCAGAGAAAAGGTTTGGTAGTATCAAGAAAGTACCAAGAAATTTGGAAGCAGGGTTGTGACTTAAAGAAAGAGGTTCCAGGGTTTAGGTGAATGTTTCCATGAAGGAAACCACTGGACTCTTCCTCTTTGGGTGATGATTTCCGATTCTCCCAAGCTGACTCATCTGCTTGAGGGGTGTTGTTTTGAACACAGAAAATTACATAGTGAGCTATCATTTGTCTAATTGACTAATGAATAGATTATGATGTAATCTATTAAACTACATAAACATGGAGCGATGACCAATAATTAAATTAAATCAAGGTGTAGATCTTTTCCCTTAAGCTGTCAGTATTGGTTAACTTCTTACCTGCAGGTACCCACTGAATTAAGAGAAGCACACCTCCTCCGAAGAACAGTACTCCAGCTATGATATAACGCCTGGGCAGGGTTCGCAGGAGCAGCCAGGCTGTAATGTAAGCTGGAACTTCAATCAAGGCAGAAAGGAAACAGTTCAGATAGGCATCTCCATGTAAATTAGGAGCGTTGAGAGACAGAGCGAAGTAACCCACCGAGGTGAGCATCCTGAAAGACAAAATTAAAAACACAAAAATGACAAAAGGATAGCATGAATCACTCAAAAAGTTCATAATGGTCAAGAAATTGTCTAGATTTATTTTCCTATCAGTAGCCACTAACCACACATGGTTATTTAAAAGTAAATAAAAGTAAATATAATCAAAGAGTCAGTCCTATAGTTGCACTAGCCACATTTCAATTATTTAATAGCCACGTGTGGCTAATGGCCACTATGACAACACAGATGTCCATCATAAAACATTTTCATCACTGCAGAAAGTTCTTTTGGACAGCACAAGTCTAGGAACACCAGTATGCAACAATACTTATCCTGGTCTAGTTAACTTTACATTTCAGTATTACCTGAACAGTTAGTACATCCTCATTCCCTTATTTAAAGAAAGAATGTCAGCCACATCAGTGGACATAAAATCCACTTAATTCTTACCAAAAAGAACAAAAAATAGAAAGAAAAAGAAAGAAGGAAAGAAAGGAAAGAAGGAAGGAAGGAAAAAGATACATAGGTAATACAGTGGGATCCAATTGATTTTAGTAAAATCAATTAAATTTTACAGTAAGTCTCAATTGATTTTATAGTAAATTCCAATTGAGTTTAGTAAAACTCACTTTAGGGAAAAGAATAAAAGTCACATAATGCTTCAAAGTATCACAAAGTACACACTGCATGTCCTGTCATCATAGTTAACTTCCACATAACCTTCTCTGTGGAAAATAAGTACGTTATTGCAGACTCCCTTGAGCAGAAATTAGTTTATCATTTATTAAAAATTTTCAGTTACAGATGACATTCAATATTATGTTATGTTAATGTCATTCTCATTATTAACATGAATGAAAAGTAGAGGATATCTGAAAAATCTTTTCGGGAACACTGTTGGGTATTTCTATACAAAACTCTATGTTGGGTAGCACAAGGGCTAATCCAAAACAAAACAAAAAAAATTAAACTTTCTTGCTCTAGGAATCTTAGTGATTTTCACCTGTGGTAATAAGAGCAGTTTAGGCAAAACAGGATGGCCCTAAAAAAAGACTAGCTGCAGTCTGAACCGAGTAGTTATGATAATCATCTTTTTTGTGTGTGCTGCCATCATGGAGTAGGTATGTTCTTTTTTCCTTCTTCCTCATTTCTTGGCAGATCCATTACTAAATCTAGTCTACAAAGTCAATTTATGCCTTAAAATCACTTGGTAGTTTGCAATTAGCAAGTGTGAAAAGCTTGTCAAAACTCCAATCCTGGCCCTAGGGGTTCAGGTTCTTCTTACCTCACTGTTCAATTGCCAGTACAGCTTCAGGAAGCAGGACCTGAATTAGGATCTCGGCTTCAGGCACCAGGGACATCATTACTGGGACATAATCCCAGTAACTTTAGGAGGGTCAGAATACTGCAGACTTTAATATTGTTCCCTGTAACTTTTTTTTTTCTTTCAGTTCTCAGTTCCATGAAGTGAATTGAGGCATTTCCAAAGAACTTAGAATTTTATAATTTTTATTTTGTTTCAGGAAGACCCAGGCCTTGCCTGGATGTTCCCTTAAATTCAATAAAATCGGTTGTATGCTTATGTGCTATATGTCACACTTCCAGATCGCTTATTACTTACCATAGCAGCACAGACATAATGGTTATTGTGGAAATATTCCTAGTCCTGAACAGGTCCAGAATGAAAACTGTCTGCTGCTCCAGGGGTTTTAGCTCCTGTAGCTAAAATAATGCAAATAACCATGAGATTAAGGGATAACGAGGAAGTATCTTTGTCCATGACAACATGGAAAAAAATTTATGCATATAACTCTTATTTCACCTTGAATGTTCTTAGAAGTCTGGAATCTGTGGGGAATTAGGGTGTCTACATATACGATGCATAATTCTAACACTTTAAAATGTTTGTGGCGCATTCTAGACAGCAGCTTTTTAAATATATAACATTGCCTCCACTGTTCCTTTATAGAAAGCCTAACTGCTAGCATAGCCTTTCCTTGACTCATGCTCATCATTGTGGGTGACCTGAATGACACTGAGCTGTGACACTTAGGGCTTGTTGCATGGATAGGGCCATATAGCCCCACGCTGCCTTGAGGTCCCTGCTTTTTGTACTTTTCTTGTTGTTGTTTCAGTGTCAGGACAGACTTGGGTTACTATTTATCCTCTCTGAGCCTCCATTTACTCCTCTGTAAAATGGGTATAATAATTGGGAGTTGAGAAGATTAAATGAGATCATGTATATAAAGCTTAGTATCGTACTTGAACTATGGTAAATCCCCAAAACATTTAACTATTATTATTTCTACTGCACCACTGAGGAAACAATGCTAGCTGTCAGTGGTGAGTGATCATTTCTTACTTCTGTGAATGGGCTTCCCTCCTTTCCTCTTAATTTACTGAAGTTAACTTGTCATATGTTAGGAATCGAGATAACCAAGCTTATTAGAATCGAAACTAAAAAGCTCCAAGGCTCTGAGGTGAGGAATCTCTTTGGGATAAAGTACAAGGACTTTGTGGCCCTCTGGTGTGTAGGCAGTAAGAGGGTGAGGAAAGAGATTCCATGATGAAAGAAGTGAGGTGCTGGCCCTGTTGTTGTCACAGGTGTTCCCCAGATAATAGCATCCTTCTTTCAGGAATAATCATACACCTCCTCACGCAGCACACAGGCATATTACCTTGTTTCTTCTACACTATTTGGGGTGCAGCTCTACTGTTATGACAACAAAGCAAAGCCCCTGTATAGCTGAGGGAGCTAGAAGTCCTCCTGGAGGGCTCTGGAGGTGGCACCATGCACAGATGGAACCTGCGGGTCAGGCCCATGCTAACACTTGGTGCTTCCACAGGGCCCTTGTGAAAATGCAGACTGCGAGGTCCCACCCCAGACCTGCTTAATCCAAATCTTTCCTGGAGCCCGGAGGCCTGGAAATCTGTATTTTTAAAGCCCTTTGGGTGATTGTGATAAGCAGTCAGGTTTGGAAACCTCAGGACAAGAACATTCTTGTACCCACTGCTTGTCTCTGGCCTACGAAGGGCCACCAAAATTCCTCGGAGCAGGTACCACGAGCTGGTTGGAGGTGTTCTGAAGGGAAGTCAGAGAAGTCCGAGATTGCTTTCCAAGATGAAACTTTTTTAGATTCTTTCCTGTGTAAGTTAACACCACTGCCCCCAACACCAGGTAAGGAGGCCCAGTTAAGCGCTTGCACCTTGGCACTGGAGAGACCCGTGAGACATCTAGCTGTGTGATCCTGGGCAAATCACTTAACTTCTCTGTATCTCAGTTTCCTCTTCTGAGAAATGGGCCTATAGCCAGTATGAGCATCAAATGAGCTGAACCTGGTGCCTGGCAACTGGTGGGCTCTCCACCATCATCCTGAGTGGGCCGCATGTGCTGGCACAGGCCTCTGCAGATCCTCCCAAAGAAGACCCACCTGGGAGGTGAGCAGGGGAGATGACTAGGCCTTGGGAAGCACAAGCTCCCTTGCCCGTGGAGGGTCTGTCCAGTTAGGTTCGATGCGCCTCATGGCAGGAAGAAACAAGGCACTGTCAGAAGCACGTGTTTTGACACTAGACTTCATTCTTATTTAACCAAAATGATATATCCTTTATAGGTTTTGTGATTGCATTTATCCATGTAAGTCTGATCTCTACAATTAAACTTTAAGTTCCCCAAAGACAGAAATCAGACCACATATTCAATAAATATCAATAAACATCCAGCACAGCCTGAGATGCAGACGTGTTAGACAGACATGTTAACTAAGATTAGTTAAACTAAGTTTAACGTTGTTTAATTGAGTCTAGTTAAACAGACTTAGGCTGGGAATGGAATTCTTGATCCAAAGAGAGAAGGATTATGAGATATTTGTACTGGCAGTCCTCTGAGAGCTTGGGTTCATGGCCACGGTAATTAATCCTCCAGCCGTTGCCAAGGTATCTGCTTCTGTCAAAAGTCCCAAATGCCAGGAATGGAGGAAGCCTCGAGGTGGAGCGCTGGCGTGCCTGCCGCCCTCCTTTCTGGGGTAGCCAGAAAGCGCAGATTTGCGTACTGTTGCTGCAGACACCCTAATCTCCTCGGGGTGTCCTGAGCTGCCCCCGCCCTGTTGGGAATGCCCTGCCCAATCCTCTTCATTCATGTAAGTGTAAACCCTGGTTTGGACCTGCCCCTTCTGCCCCGAGTCACTCTGCTTTCTTTCTCTGCTGGCACACAATGTCCACTCCTTGGGTCCTTAGCATTTCCTCCCTCACGTCATCATTTATTTTTCATCTAATGCTCCTGACACCCTTTGTTACATTCCATGCTCCTTCAGCATAGGACCTGTGTCTGATTTTTTTCATTTTCTCTGAGAGCTGGTACAGGGCAGGGCCAAGTCCTCGCTGAAAGGGCAGCTGCTTCCATAGCATATCAGCTTCTCCTCGTGGCCTCCTGCTTTTGAGGATGAATTCTCTGCCTGTGCTCTCAACCTGAAGTTTGTAGATACCACGTAGCAAAACTAAAGACATTTATAGCTTCCTCAGCAGGCTTTGGTAAGACTCAGGGTACAGTGGGGAGCTCATGGGTTGAATAGCCCTCAAACACATTTTTTCTACTAAATCTGGACTTTCAAAAATCGCCAGTAAGTAGCTATATCAGTGATATGTAGCAATCCCAATAAAAAGTTGGAGATGAACTTACGAAAAGGAAAGGAACAATATTGAGCCAACACTTGCTCTACACTAAGCAGTTTATATATATCATTGCACTTAATGTGCATGCAGCCCTTTGAGGTGGGCTTTATCTCAGAACTTAATCATCATTGTGTCTCTAAGGCTTCGTATGGAGCCTGGTACATAGTGGGCACTCAAAAAATATTGAATTAAATTAAATTCTATAAAATCGAGAATACATAGCTGATCTAAAGAGGACATTTCTACACATGCTTACCTCCATAGGATCGAAAATCACAGCTGGAGCAGCTACGTTGTTCATTTTTGCAGCTTTTTGGATGATAGCTTCAGCCTCTCTAAATCTTCTCTGGGATATCAGCCACCGGGGAGATTCAGGAATAAACCTAGAATTCATTTTTAATGGTTTATGATTTTTCACAATAGCAAGGTTTGATGCTATTAACTGAAAGTTGCCTCCCAAAGAATTTTTATTTTATAAAATTCCAGTTTGTCTTTTTTTAAAAAAATCAAGGGGAAGGCCTCATAAGATTTCCATTGATTATAAAAATAAATACAATCACTTTCAAGTTTCAAAGTTCTGATCAAATCACAAGACTGATCATCAGTTGTATTTGAAGCCGGGAGCAGAGTGTAAGGGGTAACATTAGCTGTAGGTGTGTTTAAGGCAGAACAGCTAAAGAAGGCCATTCAAAACTTAACAGCCAGTGTGGTTCATAATAGAAACACAGTCTAGTGTCTTTTCCGTGTGTCCATCCCAGGAGAATTCCTGGTGGCCCAGCGGTGATGCTCACAAGATTATTGTGCCAAGGATGGCTGGGCATGCGTGTTCCCTGGGCTTTCTCCGCAGTCAGAGGAGAAGGTGAGTACACTGACTGTCCCGTGGGCTGTCCCCTTGGCTTTCAACAGATTTCCAGGTCAGTGGGTAACCAAACCAGTTTTTGGGAGACAGCCAATGTTGTCTATGTTTCTTTTTAATGTCTGGGAACTTAATTTGTTTTATTATGCAATCTATCTACATTTTTAACTGATGTTCAAAGACAGTTGACTTCTTTCCTAATTTTCCTATTTTTCCTACTTTCATTTATTTTTATCATACTTATATTTATTTCTATTCTTCTATTCTTTCCTAATTTTGACTTCTTGGAATCTCTTAGTCATTTCTGCCAGCTCTTGTTTTCCTTACTTATTTGTCAGTACTTAGTTATCGTGGAAAATAAATTCCACGTAGCACATACTGAGTGTCTTATACTTAACAGCCCCTCCAAAGCCTCTATAGGAAGGACGTCAGAGTAAAACACAATGTATCAAATGGCCAACCCCCAGCTACCTGCCCAGTCTACTAGCAAGCACATGGGTTGAAAAATGAACCCAGTTTGCGTTTTTCGGAATATGCCTTTAGTTGACCCCTTTAGCAACTGTGATGATGTCAGGTCACAATTTTCAGTAATTAGAGCTACGCTGTCCAAGAGAACTTCCTGTGGTGCTACATCCGTGCTGTCTAATACGGTAGCCGCTAACCGTTACATGTGGCTATTGAGCTAGTGTGACTGAGGAAATTAATTTTAAATTTTATTTACTTTCAATTCATTTTACTTTAAATAGGAGCATGTGACTAGTGGCTACTGTCTTAGTGAAGAATTCGAGGCCTTATCACATAGCCACTGTATACATCATGGGCACTTCTGCTGGGCAGCTCATCTTTCCCCAACCAGGTTGTTCTTAGAAATAGCCTGCCTTTCTTACTACAGGCTCTGAGGGCCATCGGTGGCCTCGGGTTCCTAATGTTTAGGCAGTTAGATATTGCAGAGCTGTCCCCATGTTGCATCTATGGGCTCTTTCTCCACCTCCTGCATACATATTCCATTCACACCTGTGGCTACTTACTGCCAAAGACTTCAGGACCTAAAAAAATCTCCAAACCACCTACAGTGGCTCTGTGTAGGATCCCCTCCCATCTCCAGCCCAGGCTTGCTGTAATCTCTACTCTCGAATTGCCATGGGTTTTTGGTAGATGAAGAATCAAGTCTAGCTGATCATTTCAAAAGTTATTGGAGCACTAAATGATAGCCTCTCTGTAGGTTTAATTCAGATTAAATAGGGTGGCATGTTGCTGGAGAGTCTAGGTCACACATTGAGTAGGCAGCAGGAGCAAGGAGCCCAGCAGCCTGAAGCGTCCCCCACATCATCCCAGCCCACCTGGACTACTGAGCATCTATCTCTTCAGGATGGCCCACCCACAAGGACAGCCCATTCAGAAGAAAGTGGTTTTGTTTTTATAGAAAAATTATAAGCCTGTTGCTAACTTTTCAGGATGAGCATGCAGCTTGTTAGTGCTGGCCCCGGGCCGCCTAGTGTTTGGGGCAGTGCCGTCCCTGGAACAGTGTGCCCGCAGCCAGGAGCACTCATAGACCAGCCTGTGGGCAGCAGAAGGAAGAACTCTCCTTAGGGCAAAACTGAGGCCACTCCTCATGCGATGGGCCTTCCATGCTGGAAACTCAAGGGGCTGATGTAGCAGAGTTGTTCCTTGCTGTGCCATTTGGTCCTGAGGCAAAGATCCAAGCCCCACAAATTAAAATCCCTACTAATCTCTTATGGTCATCAGAACCCTTCTATTTTTATTCTCTCTCTCTCTCTCTCTCTCTCTCTCTCTCTCTCTCTCTCTGTCAATCTGACCGAATTATACATTAATAAGTTTGATTACAACATATTTTAAAGGTTATGGTCTCTTATGCCAAAAGGACAACTAGAGCCAGAGAATATCAATTATTAAAATCATTCACCTGAAGAGATAGAAAATAACCTTTGAATAATCTTGTCTTGTGTCTTAAGAGAGCCTTGGGTCTCCAACATCATTTACCCTAAATATGGTTAGCAAGGGGGTTATGAAGACAGGGACAGAATGTGTGATGATGATGATGATGATGATAATGATGGTGACTCTCATTCCAGAAAGTTGCCCCACTCTTGTAAATCAGGGCTGCTTGCTTCTCTTGGAGGCAGAATATAGATAATAGCCTGCCCTCGTTCACTGTCAGCTTTCCTGACCTTTAGATGGTTCCAGAGGAAACCTCTAAGTCAGAATAGTAGCTAATCTTTAACTCGCTGACTTTCAAATTCCATGGAAGTAAGGGAAAAAAAAATGTGCTCTTCATCCTGCACACCCCCGCCCCCCCGCCTGCACAGCATTGCCAAGAATTTATACTGGTAAACCATAGCAGTCTTAGGGGGTCATAAAAAAGACAGTGGCTTGGAGTGGTCCAACCTGAGCCATCTGGTCCAACAAGGCCACGACGTGCTTGCTACCTGTCAGCCTGTATGGCCGCTGGACACTTGCAGCAAGATAAGGGACCTTCTAGGCAACTTTCCAGGAAGTGTGGCCAAAGGCGGGGAAACCATGAGGACTAGTCTAAACTGTGAGTTGCAAAAAATGATCAAAGAAACATTCATTGTGTGTAAACAGGTAAAGATCAAGCAGTTCAGTAAAACCAGTCACTGTTGGGAGATCTGATTCACATATCATGAAACCAAACCAAAAAGAATTAATGAGAGAGAGAGAGAGAGAGAGAGAGCGAGAGAGCGCGCGAGCGAGAGCGAGTGCGAGCACGCGCGAGCGAGCACACCAGACCCATCAGTGGAAGAAATTCTCTTTCTTCTTGCTTAAATATGAAAAAAACCAAGAAATGGGAAATCCTCAAAAAAGAGGGTATCACTGGGACCTTATTCCCTTATTCTTAATCTGGTCTCTCACCTGAAATCTCCCCCATAATCATACTGGGTTAGTATCTCCAGACTTTGTTATTCCCATACTGATGTGTCGAAATTGGGTTGGAGGGTTGAGGGAGGAGAGAAGAGAACGTTCCTCTAGCAACTTGTTAAATAAAAGTAATTCTTTTGCCCTTCTGAACAAAGCAGATAAACAGGCACACCTTAGATGCTTGAGGAAACTACATTAGTTGAGTCCATAAGGAGAAAGAGATTTCCTAGAGAGGAGTGTCAAAAGAGTAGGGGAGTAGAGTTAAAAACAACACAGCTCGAGACTACCGTCTCCACGAATAACCACCGACAGCAGATAAGAGTGGGGAGAGCCTAGGAGAGCCTGGATTTCCTGAGAAAGGTGCTTTGTGGGACAGTGAAGAATTAAACCCCAGCACACAGGCCCACCCACAGCTAGGCAAACACTCTGTAGGCTTCGAGGCCAGTCTCAGCCAGCTCCAGTGAGATCATGCTAGAATTAGTACCAGGCTCTAGGCTCCAGGCTGGCTGGCCTGCAGCAGGGGGCTGTCTGGGGCCGAGCCACACTCACCACCACAGCGGGACGCACAGCACCCCCGGCACCGTCAGCGCCAGCAGCAGCATCCGCCAGTCTCTGATGAAGTAAGCAAACAGTGGCAGCAGCATGTAGCCGAATGCATAAAATATGCACACTCCTAACGTAGAGAATATAATACGAACTGACTTGCCAAGAATTTCTGTTCCTGTTCAAAACAAGGGAGGAGTATTAGCATTTTAGCTCACTTTAATATTTGCTTTTTACATCATTACCTGGCGGTTAGAATTTAAACTATAGCCACTTAGAAAAGGGAAGAGGCATTTGCCCTGTGGCCCAGGGCAGGAGTGGTCAGGGTGGAGGAAGGTGGGAAGGGACCCAAGACTTATCACCTTATAGAAGGTAAATTTCATGAGATTTTAAAGGAGCCGAAGATTTTTTTTTAAGGTCATTTCATGTCATAGAAATAGCATGCCCAGCCCCAAGAGGTAATCTCTTCTGTGAATGTCACATTTCCAAAATCAAGAGCCCCAGGGTGAGGAGCAGAGAGGGTGTTCCAGGAGATGGGGTGGGGGTGTCTTTTGGGGGACTCTGTGGGGTCATGGTGCATTTAACCTTCCCTACAATTCTCCACTATATATAAACAGACTCTGGCCTCTGGGGAAACACTGCACAGTTCACAGTTACTCGGTCATGTTAGCCACCCTTAAGCCCTGAGACATGATTAATTAGGGCTCTGGAGAGGCACAGAGCAGCGCCCCCCCCCCCGCCCCCAGTGCCTGGGGCTGAATACCCCGCAGCCACATTGTGCCCAGGGATCAGCCGCAGGCTGTCACAGTACATTCAGACCAAGGAAAGAAAAGAAGGGGCCGTCCTGTTGGCCTGGCAGGCGGCAGCCCTGGAACTGGCCACATGCCCAACGAACCCCACAGAGTTTTCCCAGAAACAAGTGCTTGGTATTGGGCCCTGTTTGGGGAAAGGACAGGCAGGTGGCTGTCGGGTCCTGCTCTGCTCAGCACCACAACGGGTGGCTCAGGCCCAGCCCAGTTCCTCTAGAGGCACTGCCTGCCCCGCGGAGTCTAAGAACAAGTTCATTCTCTTGCCACAGAGCTCCAGGCCCCTTCCACAGAGTCCGCTCTCGGTCCTCTGGCCCAGGGGCGGAGATCTGGCCAATGGCAACCGCTCAGCCTTTTGTCTGAGATCTTCCCACCACCACAGAGAAGTAGTCCAGAAAATACAAAACAGACCATTCAAAGGCCATTCAGGCTTGTCTTTCAAGAGAGATTTTCTCACTTGTGTTTGCGTGCCTTGGGCACGGGCTAAGGAATTAAGGGCTAATTCCAGAGACGCAGAAAAATTACTACCTCACCAGGTTCTCATTCTCACAGCCTACCTGTTCCTATCCCACCTCTCTTCTTCCTCACTCAGCATAACTGAGAGACGGATGGGCTCCCGTGGTTCCCTCTGGAACAGCCATTTCTAACAGCCAGTACTATGTGCCTCTCGCCTCCCAGGCTGCAGATGATAGCCCCAAACATGCCTGCCATTGCCCAGCCTCTAAACCCGTTTCCAAGGATCCGGCCTGACTTCCTCGAGGATTGTGAACGTAGTTTCCAGATCTTTTCTTATCCCATTAATGACCTTCCTTCCACCCCATAGGGAAGACTCCCCATGCCACAGTTTCTCAACATGCGGGCTGTGATCATCACGGTGTGGGAATGAATGGGGGAGGGGGAGGCTTTACTCTCATGCAGAGATTCAGAAGTGAAGTAGCAGAGGATTTGATTGTGGACAAGGGAAAGTGCACAGGATCACGTGAGAACCTTATAGTTGTGAGGCCAAGGGAGCTCCCTCAGAGTTCCATGACCCCGGTAAGACAGACAGGCTACACTAGATACCTAGATCATCTTCCTCGCTAAGCTTGGGTCCTAGGCCGAAACAGAGTTGTTCTTACCTTGCAGAGCAGCCATGATGGACAGGGCTTTATGAACCTACCTCTCTGCCTTTCTGTGGAGCAACATGAATGACATGAAACTGAATAGTTCCTTGTTAGCTCAACTTTCTGCTCTCTCTGGCTTTTAGATAATCAATCATCTTTCCTTAACTGTCATTATCATCATCATCTATATCATCATCATCATCATCATATTCAGAGCTAGCGTTTTTTTGAGTAGGCACTTTGTGTCAGGTTCCAGACGAAGTGTTTATCTATATTATCTCTGTGAATCTTCGCACAATGATAGAAGAACTAATATTCTATTTTATACACAATCAGATGAGACTTAAAGAGTTGAACAAATTGCCTAAATTTACACACATCATAAATGGGGTAGCCAGAATTTAAGTCTGAACTGTTGGACCTATGGATAACGTCTAGAAAAAAATCATTTTGGAGGCAAAGCCTTGGCCCTGTCAAGCAGTCCTTCAACTGAGGTTCTAGTGGAGACATGTATGGGAGATGGATACAGCCATACGCCCGTCAGAGGTGAGGATTTTTGATTTCCCTGCCTGGGGTGGTCTTTGAGCCAACTGGAGAACAACAAACCCCCTCTGAGGAACGCCGAGAAAAGTCCTGATTCCTGTAGACCTTTTATAGCCTGTAGCTGCCACAAACTTTCCATGTCTTCAGCTGGCAGTGAGACAGGTGACAGTGGTGATTTATGGTTCTGCTGACTGGGGACCCCTGTCCTAGCCTACTTTACTCCCTTGGTTTCTGCTCCTAGGGCAAAGCCCAGTTGGTCTTAGTCTGGGTGGGCCTCCAAATGCCTCTTGAGAGTGAAACTCTGACATCTAAGCCAAAGGGGCAGGTCCTGGCCAGAGTGTTTGCCCACTGCCTGTCACCAGCAACTGAATCGGAGAGCTTTCTCCAAGAGGGAGTGACCCAGAGAGGGCCAGGCTCACTTCCACGTTGACCGGGGGCCCTTCTGTAGTAGTCATTAAAGGATCCAGTGAGGAACCACTGGATCTATTGCATGTGGAGGTAGGACCTGCTCCTCTGTGAATGACCAATAGGGCTGCAGCAGACCCCAGTCCAAGGAATAAGACCATGTGCAGTTCCCAGGATATGGGGTAGAACTCAGGGGCCCTTGGGCTAGAAGTAGCCCCATATGGCATGTGCAGAGACCCTAAGCTCCTTGATGCTCATTTGCTGCTAGAGTGACTTTGATAGTCCTACTTCATAAAGTTATTATTATGGGAACTGAGATAATGTATGTAAAGTGCCTAGTAGAGTGTCTGGCATTTGGTCAATGCTCAGGAATAGATAATTCCTTTATCCTGGTCAAACAGCTGAAATGTGCTAGATGTCAGGGGAATGATGGGAAGTGCCTTTGACCAAGAGACCCGCTGGAAGGTAGCAAAATCTCTCTTTGCACCCTGTAAAATACTCAGAATTCTCTTCAAATTAACAGACATTCCCCTGCTCAGGCCTCCCTCTCTCCCCTCTATAAACCTTTACAGATCATTCTAGTTAAGAATACCTTACCTATCTCTGCATAGACCCAGAAAGGTTATCTGCGCTCACCGTACCCCTGCCCCGACCCATGTAACCACCTTGGCTGCATCTGCTAACCAGATGTGAGCTCCTAGAACACAGACCGATGTGAATCTTTCCTCCTCCCTGAGTCTCCCTGCTCAGTGCTTCTCTCACAAGGTGCAGTGCAAACAAGGGACATAGACAAATTTCTGCATCCTTTAAAATGTATTTATACCCCATTTCATCCCTTGAAGATTTTGAGGTAGCTTATCACTTGGATACAATAACATAATAGTAGCATTAAAGTAAAACATAAAGAAAAGTTGAAAGGTATGTCTTGGAGAAAGAACAAAAATATGCAACTGATCACTTTGGAAAACAGTCTGGCGGTTCCTTACATGGTTAAACATACATTACCATATGACCCAGCAATTCCACTCCTAGGTATCTACCCAAGAGAACTGAAAATATATCCAGAAAAAACTTGTGCTCAAATGTTGATAGCAGCATTAGTCCTAATAGCCCCAACGTGTAAACAACCCAGATGTCCATTCACTGATGAATGGAGGAACAGGAGGTGGTATGTCCATACAATGGAATATTGATGCATATTCCAACATGGACCAACCTTGAAAACATTAAGTGAAGGACGCCAGTCACAAAGACCACGTATCGTATGATTCCGTTTATCGGAAATGTCCAGAATCGACACATTCATACAGATGGAAAGTAGATTAGCGGTTGCCAGGGGCTGGGGAAAGTGACTGCTCATGGTACAGGGTTTCTTTGGGGGTGAAGAAAATGTTCTGGAGTTAGATAGAGTTGATGGTTGCGCAACTTTGTGGATATACTAATAACCACTGAGTGATATACTTTAAAAGAGTGAGTATTATGGTATGCAAATTATATCTCAATTTAAAAACATTTAAAAAATATGTGGCTGATAAAGGCTGCATAATTGATAGAGTTAAATTTCAATTTTGCCTGAGCTTCCTGGTAGCCAGTGATAAGGGAAGATGCAATCAGTTACATACTTATCGAAAGGTAAAACACATCTAGACATTAGAGAAAGCGGAGCTTTAAACAGTTCAACATGCCGGAACAAATGCTGCATAGGAGGTCAGCGTTAGGAGTACTGGGAAAATACCGAATTAATGGATGAGTCAAGAGAGGAGGTAGGTAGGTGTGCGAAATAAATTTAAGCAGCTAGTTATGAGGGATAAAGGAGGACGCTGCTGGTACTTTCCCCAGAAGGCCGTGCATGGGCTGAAGGTATTATTTCTGGAAAATAGTAGGAGGTAGTGAGGGGAGCGAGAATGTGGGGAGGGTCCACGTCCTTGGTCCTGAATGGTCCCGTCCTCCTAAACCAGCGTCCTAAGAAAGGCAGCTCCCTTACTTTCAGGTGTAGCCATTTTATGTTCTTTTGGGTAGGACTGTTCCTTCCTTCCCTTTTCTCTCGTCTCCTAAACTCAGAGGAAGCAGAGCAAGGAAAGGATCCATTTCTGCACCACTTCGAGGATGGGAGTAATTCATAGAAGTAATTTCATTTCCTGAATTAATGTGAAGACTCTTAAACTGGAAATTATCATCGCAGAGTCTTGCCAACCCTTCCCTAGAGCCACAGGGCAAAGTGAAGGCCCAGAAAGAACAGTCCAGACCTCAAGCTTCTGTTTATTTTAGTCAGAACCGGGAGTTGATTGTTATAGCCCTGAAACACCAGAGAGCGCTGCCGGGCTGCAGGGAAGCCAGCCGCAGCACTGCCTGGACTGGCTCCACCCCACCCCACCCCACCCCACCCCATTCCAGGCACCGATGGCAGAGTCGCTGTTTCCAGGGAGCAGTTTGGTTTCCAGTGACTCTCTTAAAAAGGTTCAGACCTGAGAACTCAACACAAAGAATCTCCTACCGGGACACAAAGTCAGCAGCTTCCCACAGAGCACGAATGAGGAAAGGTGGAGCCAGGGTGGCTCCCTGAGCACCTTGCAACACTCCCGGGCCCAGGCTGATGGGAGCCACTGCACTCAGAGTCCCGCCCACTGATCGCTGGTTTGCACAGCTAGGCTCTGACTGATGTGACATGCCCTTACTCTCCCCTTGGCTCTCTCCCTTTTCTCAGCATGGGCAGCAGGGAGGGAGCAGCGTGTGGTGTCAGGGCCAGCAGGCAGGACTTTCCCACAGGAGGCCTGGGGTGGGCTCTCTCAGTCTCATTCACACAGGGGAGGTTTTAGGGGCCCAGAAGCACCATGTGCCACTGAAAAGGCAGAACCCAAGGGATGCCACGCATGGCACAAACCCCACCTGGCTCCCAGTCTCAATGACAAGCCTTCCCTGGCTTCACCATAACTTTCTGCCCTTCCACTTCAGATGGTCCTTTAGGTCCTCCTGAAGGAGTCTGCTGACCTTGGGCAGAGCTCTGTGTTTAGGGGAGGCCTGTTTAGTCTTTAGTGTGTCTCTGGCCCAAGCAGAGCCACACATTGGACCTTTCAGGTATCAGAGGGATCACCACAAGAAAGGCAGATTCCGGTGGATTTAGACCATGAGAACCATGAGATAGGCTTTGCTGTGCCCAAGAACTCTGTGTCCTTGGGGCCCATCAGACATCAGGAAGTTGCAATTTCTGTCCTAAATCTCTGCAATCTCCAGTTTCCAGCACCACTGGCCTGAAGCTCTCTGTGTCTTTGACACCCATGACCTTCTTTAAGAAAATTTCCCTCCCTTTCTTTTCCCTACCGGGGAGAGAGAGGCCCTGGTCCTGCTGGAAGCTGTGAAGAGGGTACTGTCCGCCAGGTCCATGTGGCTGCAGCATGCTCTACCCTCCTCCCCTCTTCAGACACTGAGGCTGGGCCCACAGCAAGGGTTTCTTTGCAAATGATTAAAGAAGTGGAATTTGAACAATTCCATCTTGGCAACCTGACATAGGGTGTACGCATCCTCAACTAAGAGAACACAGCATCTCCAGAGCTGATGAGTCATCCAGACTCCTAAGAGTGATCGGAATCATTTTACCACATTCAGCCTTGTGAGACAAGAATCATTAGACTTATATTAAAGGGACACTGCTAAGAATTACAGTATGACAAAAGAGATAAAGTGAGAAGCACCAAGCCCACAAGAATACATCATCACACTGGATATTATGAGATTTGGTGTCTATTGTCCCGGAAGTGCCTTTCGTCTCCTCTACTCTCACCTGTTCAGAGAGAGCAGGTGGGCTCAGAGCATGTTGGGGACTCTTACTCACATGGACTCCCTGATCAACCTGCCTGGGGTTCACCTCACTTCCTCCCAGGAAAAGTTGATGAGGGTTGTGGCCTTTAGCTTGTAAGGTCCCCTCATGTAGCGTGATATTCCAAAAGCAAGCTGTAGCTAGGAGACAGGACTACTATCAGCAGTTAGGCTGGTCCTGCAGGCAGCTGATATGCTCTGGGGGTGGGCTCTGACTCAGGGTGAGAGCAGATCTGCCCAATGATTGCAGGCTAGCACTGAACTCCCATCCGACATGTGCCTCTTCTACCTATATACCAGCCACACCAACTACCCCATGCATGGCTGCCAGGAACACCCTTTTGCCCTGTCCTAGGCAGAAGTCTTGAGTTTTCAGAGCTCAGATCACAGACATCCCTAGGCCATCTCGCCCCCAAGACCCCTCCTCTGTGCCTCTCCCAAGCCTTGTGCTCCTGAAATGTGTTTCAGTTATTATGTAGCTGGTTCCCACCAGCTCCAGCTCCTATTCACCACCGCATTTCAGCACCCAGCACAGAGCTGGCTTCCTGTGAGTGCCTGCCTCGCCCATGGCCAGATCAAAAAAACCTGTGGCTGCAGCCCCCTCACCTGCACATATGTCTGAGGCTGACCTGTTTGGGGAGCCCAGCCCATGGGTTGAGGTGCTCCCTTCCGTGCTGATTGAGAGCACTCCCTGTGCCCCTTTCAGTGGCCTTCTCTTCCTGGGCCTCCCAGGGAGTTGGACAGAGAAGTCCTGCAGGTCAGAAGCCATTCCTACCTAGTATGAAGGCCACCACGTAGTTGGAGATCTGGCCCATGCCAACGATGACAAATAACACAGTGAACATCTCCCAGTTGATGGAGAAAATCTGAAAGAAGCTGAAGCCAGTCTGCACAGCCATGGTTGAGAAGAGGATGCTCTTCCTGCCAAACCTGTAGAGTACAGCACAGGATGAAACATGACACGTGCAGGTGACAGCAGCGCTGCAGCTCAGGGCGTGCGGCAAACGCCGAGTCAGGTATTGCTGCAGATTGGTTTTTTTTCAGGGCTGTTACAGACTTTTTTCCCTGTCACATCCTCCCAGGTTCCTCCTTGGCGAGGCTTCAGGCATTCATCTGCCTAGGAAGGCTCTTTTGAGATCCTAAGCCTCCTGCGGAAGCACCATATCTTGACAGCCCAGAGCAGCTTAGGCAAGGACCATGAGGAAATCTCTTTAGAATGAGCCACGGGTAGAAGCTGCCGCCACATTTCTAGAAGGTGGGTACAGTACAGATTGCAGGTACATCTGATATCAGCAATGTGGGAATTCCCTGTACGTGTGGTCTTCAACCTGAGCTACGCTTAGAATCACCTGAAGAGCTTCAAAAAATACTGGTACCTGCACCATACTCCCAAGATTTTTATTGTCCAGAAATTGGTTTGGACCTTGAGATTTAAAAAATTTTCCTAGGTGAGTCTGATGTGCAACCAAAATTGCCAACCACCACTCTATGGGAAGTGTAGCTTACAGCGATGTCTATCAGTGACACTGTAGTTGGCTTAAGTCTTAATTTCACATTCTGATAGTGACCGATAGGAGGATGGAGTGCAGATGCGAGCAGCACAGTCTTCCGCCCCATTTTCCAAACTCAGGTCTCAGGCTGTTGAGCTTGGGGTCCCCTTGGGCTTCGTAACTAGGGGAGGTTCATTGCCATCACTGCCATTTAGCATTCTGCTCTGGCCCCCACAGAATGTTCAGGGGCCAGCGGAGCTGTGATGCTGTCTCCTGCAGACTGAGAGCTCCAGGTCGGCACTGTGGCCCCGATGCCTGGCCGGGGGACTCGAAGCAGAGGTGGGCTCACAGTTAGTAGGCACTTGCTCGCAGTCTGGCCCTGACTCTGGCTGATGGTTGTTTGTGGATAGATCACATGTCTTCTGAGAGTCAGAGGTGGGGTGGGAGACTGTGGTGATGGCAGCAGGGTCTTTTTTGAGGTGTTTGATGATATGATGACTTCACTTTCCAGTGGGTCTGGCAAGGGGTTGAGGGCAGGGAGAATGGGAGACATCGCAGCTCCTCTGATCACTGATTTGTTAGCCTGAGGGGCCTCCCTTTCTCTGGGTTAAAATAGCTTAAATTCAGTCCATCTCCAAGGCAGTAAGTGAACTGGCAAGGGGCCCCATCCCATCTTTCCTCCCTCCCAGCCTCCTTACCTGTCTGACAGCTGCCCAGACACAAAGGAGCCACAGAGCACGCCGACGAAGAACAGGGAGGAGGTGAGGGGTGTCTTCCAGTCTTCCTCACACACCAGATTCCACTGCCAGGGACGACAACAGGAAGCGTGAGCCCAGCTCCCCAGCAGGCCCAGCCCCAGCCAGGTTCCGAGAGACTATCAGTACGGCAGCCGGGCAGGTTCACTTTTGTGCAAAGGGCATAGGCCTCATGGCCCGGGGATTGGCTCCTGACTACCATTCACTGGGCAGGTCGCTGTCCTCTCTGAGACTCCCCCTCCTCTTCTGAAAGGGAGGGTGACATCTCCGGTTCTGCTTACATCACGCAGCAAGAAGCGAGCTAAGGCCGCGGCTATGACTGGTGACCCTCAGCTGCAAAGCACTATGAAGTAGAGGTGGCACGTCTACTTCAGAAGGCATCAGAGCACAGAGGGAAGATGTTAGAAACTCCTGAGGGACAGTACAGAAGGCACGGTCAGTTGGTACAGGTGTAAAAGTTTCCTCTGCCTTGTCCCAGAGGGTCTCTGACCACATGCTCTGGGCAAACTCCTTAGGAGACCCCTGTGCTCCCTGGTCCCGTTACACCACAGGCCAGTCTGGGGTCCTGATCCAGGGCCCCACTATGTGAGGGGGAGGGGACCTTATCTCCCATTTACACTTCTCCATCCTCCTTCCTACACAGCCTTCCCAGAAGTGTGGGCTCTCCCATGCTCCAGGGCCCATGGGCTGCTGTAGCTCTGACAAGTCCCTGCTGGTTGATCCATACAATGAGGGTTTTGGTCAAAGTTTTAGTTCTCAGCTCATAACTTAAGCCAATTCAGCAAAATCTCAAGGGAGGTTATAAAAATTTCAAAGTGTGTTCAATGAACTTTCATTTATTTAATAAATAAGCAGGTGCCAATAAATATTTGGGGGCTGTGGGTCAGGGGCTTGCTGTGTGTGGCCAGACGATCTGGTCTAGAGGAAGGACGCTTGCCTCTGCCCTATCCCAGCTTTCATGCTGGTGGCGCTGTTTCCATGACATTTGCAAAGCAATTCAGTTCTTAATCCTCACAACATCCCTCAAGTAGATTTAAAAACGAATTCACATATTTATATCACACCTCATTCTGCAGCAGAGAGAGGAGTGTATAATGACACAGACAAGAGAAAAGTATGAAGCGAAAAGGAAAGAGATTCAGGGCAAACAGAAAGCACAAGGGAGGAGGGGTCGCAAAAGAACCAAGCCAAGGGTAACACTGACTGCCGGTCTGCCCGCCCAGAGGCCTGCCTGCCTGCCTGCCCGCCCAGAGGCCTGCCTGCCTGCCTGCCAGGGAGACCCTGAAATCCGGCTCGGAGTGCCTCAGCAGCTCAGCTCACAGGACCACAGCCCGCAAAGTGGTAAACTCATTCTGCAGCAGCTGAGTTGTTTTGAATACTGAGACCTGAGAGAGTCTCTCTTAGATCCTTCCTTCCACAAAGAGGGTCACTCTGTGATGTTGAGGATAATGTCCTTGAGAACACCTCTGTCCTGGAAACAGTAGCAAGATTTATGAGGTTGCCTCTCCCGGAGCCCACGATGCTGGCCACAGGCGGGGCGCCCAAGCACAGCTCTGCAGAAGGAAGACAGCATGGTCCAGAAACTCAGCTCTCTACCCTTTAGGCACAATCCAAGGAAAAATCTGAGACCACATCCAGAATAGGGTTGCTTCATCTGGGGTCGCTGAATGGACTTTCGGGGCAAGGGCACAAACTCCCCAAAATTGTATGGCCCAGCTAGCCTAGAGGTCAGAAAAGTCAGGTGAGGCATGCGCCTGAATTACTGGCCACCCACTTACAAAAATCACTAGCTAAAGTGTCAGAAAAAAGTTTGGTATCTGCTCCAATACATAGTGAGGTGAATAATCGAGGTCCCCAAACCTCATGATGTAGAGTGTGACTCATTTTGTAGAAGAGTAAATGGAGGCTCTAAGACTGGGATTTGTCTGAAGTCATAGCAAATAAATGGGCATGAGAATTACCGACTGCTTTGGACATGAACTCCAAAAGCTGGACAAAATGAACTTATTAAATTCCATCCGCAGAGGACTAGGGGTAGAAGGCCTCCACCGTGGCCTCAGCCTTGGGCTTGGTAGGGGTCCTGACGTGTTCATTATCGAGTAATACCATTCCATCTGCAAGTGGAGCAGAAAAGCCCTTCCCGAGATAATGTGCTCTCCCTCCTTCGTGGCTTTTTTGAACTTTTTCTGTCAGGACTCTGCCTTAGAGGAGGCTAGATAGGACTTAGCGACAGAAAGGAGAGAAGAAAGCTGTCAGATGTGGAGCCAGGTGTCGCACGAGTGAAAGTAGTGGGCAGGACTGGCTACCTGATTTGCAGGCCCTGTGCAAACTGAAAATGCAGGAAACCCTTCTTCAAAAATTATTAAGAATTTCAGGATGTCAATACCAGAGCAGTAAAACCAAGTGTGGGCCCTGTGTGACACCACAGGTTGCCCGCCCATGAAGCTGGCCTGGTAGTGGGTCGAGCCTGGTCTCTTTGGGGAATGGAGCAGAGGAAGTTCTGAACTAGGGTGCTGGGAAGGGTGAGGTGAGGGCCAGCTCCCTATCACTTTCTTACTGGAGACCATGCAGCCATGGCTCTCGGTCCCCTTTCCTCCCTGAAGAAAGGCCCAAGAAGCCCTGTCAGCATCATCAGCACAGGAGAGGGCCATACAGGAAGAGCAGCCACCTGCCCCAGACCCGTGCAGGCTGCAATCTGTCTTTGGAGACCCTGCCCACGCCCAGCAGGGAAGGCTGGACCTTACGGTTGCCCATGGTTGGCTCCAGGGCTGGGGCCCCTTTTGAGGAGTTACTGTGCTTGAGGAGTCCTTTTGGAAAGCTGCAAGGGGCCTGGTAGGACACAGGATTGGCAGGCAAAGCTCCAGCTGAGGCTCATGGGCTGCAGTCTAGTAAATCAGCCATCAGCCTGAAGAGGAGCCCTTTTCTCCACAGAGCTATTGTCAGGGAGGCCAGGCCCTGCCTGTCCCCAGTCCCTTGGGGTTCGAGGGGTGTGACTTGGGGCCTCACTGGCCAGGACCCAAGGAACTCCCTGTGGTAAACAATGACATAATAGTCTCAGTGGGAGACAGTCTTTTCCTCGATGGGACAAAACTGTCCCTTAGGTGTCTGCACATGAGTTTACACACATGCACACACAGATACACATCTACACAGCCAGCTCAGAGGCTGATGGGGATGGTCTGGTGAGAAGCTAACTCACCTTCCTCTGGATCTGTGCTTTCAGGTCTCAGACACTGACGTTTCAGAAACATAACTTCTCCCCCACCCCACCCCCATACACCCTTGGACAGACAGTGGGACTTGGGAACCAACTGGCCCAAGCTGCGCAAGGTGAAGGCACTGGACATGCCTCCCTCCTTTCCCCCGGATTACTATGTCCTTCTCATCCTCAGAGTCTCAGACCAAGGTTTCCTGACACAGCAGAGTGAGCGCTATTTAGCTGGACCATCTAGCCTTCAGCTCTACTTTAAGAAATAAAAACCCAGGTCACGAGGTAAAAGGGGACAGGAGGCTACTCTCGGCATAGAAGGATGTGCCTCTCATCCCTCCCGATAGTAATAATAGGAATGACAGCTATAGTGTACCATACACTACAGTACTCTGTGTGCACTGTATTATCTCGTGGGATCTCAACGTTGCCATGAGAAATGGGTACTCTCTTTGTTTTAAAAATGAGGAAATGAAGGCACAGAGCACAGAAACAACCAGATGACATTCTAGTGGATTGGTACAGGAATTGCTTAATCATGTATCCAACTGTCATTGAGCACCTGCTCTGGGCCAGACTCTGTGAGGCACAAAACAGACATGGTTGCTGCCTCCACAAATTTCAAGGTTGAACATATTTTACTGGACAGATCAGGTATGCACATGTGTATGCATGAGCCCAGCAGTCCTGGGCAGGGCAGGCTCTGTTCTGGGCCGTTGTGCCCTTGCTCTCTGGCTAGAGAGGGGAAAAGGCACACCTTCCTCATCCTTTTCGAGATGGATAAATTTCTAAAGCCTGAACCCATTCGTATAGCCATTTGAGATAACTAATGCTTGCACAAGGCCAGGCACATGGTGGAGGCTTAACAAACTGTTGAGGAACGAACGTTGAACGTTTATGAGTGATGGAAAATAAGTTTGGAAAACATGTGGTATCACACACTGTCCTTTGAAAATCATCCTTAACCTTGAACTCTCCAAGTAGCCAAAGTTTTAGCCTTTATGAAAGCCATAAAAGACCATAAAGGTAAGTGTACCCCTGAGCTACATAGAATTGAGAACTTGGGAGCAGCCTGATATTCAGCGAAGAGCACAGGTTCTCTTGGGTTCTCCCACTTCTGGCTGTATGACTTTGGGCCACTAGTTCACTTCTATCAGTCTGCTTTCTCATCTTCAAAGAGGTGACAATACTCCCACATGGGGACGCTGTGAGCATTGGACAGGAATTGTAAGTAGAGTGTCTGACACAGTGTCTGACACATTACAGGCCTCATTAAATGGCAGTTCCCTTTCTACTAACCTCACACCTTTGTCCGAAGCAAAACCATGACAGGACAAACAGTGCAAATGAATAAGCAAAGCAGGTTACACTTAAACCTGACTGGGCAAAAGAGATTCTTAGAAACAACTTTGTATTCAATGACTAAAAACTAGAAAAGCTTTTACCACAAGGTATGACATCTCTTTATAAATGGACTTCAATCTCAGAGATGAGTATAAATGAAAAATTAGCATTAATCCATTTAAGAATGAAAAATGGATTTTGATCCTGTCCTCTTATGGTTATTTTTCATTCCAGGGGGGAAACTAAGAAGCAGCAGTTAGTTGATAATAGAATATACATTGCCCCGATGTCTTCTTTATAACTTAGTTGCGACTTAAAGCTAAAAATTTCTTGACCGTTGGGGGAATAAAAGCTTACTATTTAATTCTTTTTGTTTATCATAGCTATATTGAGATATAATTTACATGCCATAAAATTCACTCTTTCAATGTGTACATTTCAGTGGTTTTTGGTATATTCACAGAGTTGTGCAACCATAATTTTAGAACGTTTTCACCACCCCTGAAAGAAATCCTACCCATAGTAATCACTTCCCCATTCTCTTCCCTCAGGTCTTGGCAAACACTAATATACTTTCTGTCTCTATAGACTTGCCTATTCTGAACACTTAATATAAGTGGTATCATACAAAATGTGGTCTTTTGTGCCTGGCATTTTTCACTTAACATAAGGTTTTCTGGGTTCATCCATGTTGTTGTAGCATATGTCAGTACTTCATCTTTTTATGGCTGAATAATATACCATTGTGTGGCAATACCACATTTTATTTAGTTATTCATCAGTTGATAGACATGTAGTTGTTTCCACTTTGGGGCTACTATGAATAATGCTACTCTGAACTTTTGTGTACAAGATTTTGCATGGACATGTGTTTTTATTTCTCTTGGGTATGTATATAGTAGTAAGATTGCTGAGTCATATGGTAAATCTATGTTTAACCTTTCGAGGAACTCCTACACTGTTTTTCTAAAGTGGCTGCAT
The DNA here is from genome assembly GCF_000325575.1 of Pteropus alecto. Classification (NCBI taxonomy): domain Eukaryota; kingdom Metazoa; phylum Chordata; class Mammalia; order Chiroptera; family Pteropodidae; genus Pteropus; species Pteropus alecto. The sequence continues at coordinate 11,399,889 of NW_006443124.1, forward strand.
CATTTTACAATCTCAATAGGAATAAATGAAGGTTTCAATTTCTCTATATTCCTACCAACATTTGTTATTGTATGCCTTTTTAATTTTAACCATTTCAGTTGGTGATAAGAAGTATTTCATTGTGGTTTTGATTTGACATTTCTCTAATGATTAATGATACTGAGCATCTTTTGTGTTGAATCTGTAGATCAGTTTGGGGAATGTTGTCATCTTAACAATACGATGTCTTCTGCTTCTTAAATAGAACATGAGATGTCTTTCCATTTATTTCAGTCTTTAATTCTTTTCAAACATGCTTTGTAGTTTTCAGAACAGAAGTTCTGCATTTAAAAAATTATTCCCGAAGCACTGCCATTAGAACTTCTTGTAAGGAAGTACTGCTAGCAAAAAATTCTCTGTTTTTGTGTATCTGGGAGTATCTTTATTTAATTTTCAAAAGATAGTGTTGTTAGAAATAAAATTCTTGACATCTTTTTTCTTTCAGCACTGTGAATATGTTATCCCACTGCTTTTTTGCCTCCATTGTTTCTGATGATGAATCAAACATAAATTTTATTGGGGTTCCCTAATATGTGACAAGTCATATTTTTCTTGCTGCTTTAAATTTTTCCCCTCTGTGTTTGTCTTTTGGCAGTTTTACCATTATATGTCTGTGTGTGAAACTCTTTTTGTTTCTTCTACTTGGAGTTCGTTGAGCTCTGACCTGTGTAGATTAATGTTTTTCATCAAATTTGGAAAATTTCCAGCCATTCTTTCTTTGACTAGTATTTTTTTTTCTACTTTTCTCTCTTCTCCTGATATCCCCATTACACATGTGTTGGTGGGCTTAAAGGTGTTCCTCATTTCTCTAAGGCTCTGTTCATTTTTCCTTCATTCCTTCATTTTTTTTCCTCTCTTTTTTTTCCTTCATTTTTTTTCCCTCTCATTTCTGGATTGCATATTTTCTATTGCCCTATGTATAAGCTTGCTGATTCTCTCTTCTGTGTGTTCAAATCTACTATTAAGGCTTTCCCATGAATTTTTAAAAATCTCAGTTACTGTACATTTCAGCTCCAGAACTTCTATTTAATTTTTAATATAACTTTAATTTTTTATCTCTTAATTGATATTCTATATTTGATGAGACATTGTCATCATACCTTCTTTTACTTTTTAGAGTATGACTTCCTTTAGTCTTTTGAATGAATTTACAATGATGTTTTGAAGTCTTCATTAGATGTGCCGTCTGGCCCCTTTCGGTCAGTTTCTGTTGCCTGCTTTTTCCACTGTGCATGGATCATATTTTCCTGTTTCTTTGCATGTCTTATAATTTTTTTGTTTAAAACTGGACATATTAGGAACTATATTGTGGAAATTCTGAGTATTGAACCCCACCCATGCCCTAGGGAGGCTTGTTTTTCATTTTTTTGCTTATTTATTTGTTTAGTGACTTGGCTGGGCTCTGAGTGAAGTCTGGTTCCCCTGCAATGTGAAGCCTCTGATATTGCTTCTCAGAGAGCACAGCCTGAGGCATGTGCACAGTCACCCTGGGATGACAATGGCTTTAGCAGGCCTCTCTTTGCCTGTCTCTTTCCATTATTTTTCTATTAAGCTGTCTGCCACTGCCAATATCACACCCAGCTGTCAACTTTATTGTTTTCAAAAATGCCCTGGTGCCATAAATCATCCCACAATCTAGTTCCATTCAATTCAAGCCCTTTTGCAGGAGTAGTTTCTGAGGCAAGTCGTTGAGGTTTTGTTCCTTTTCTAGTTCTCTCTGGTGAACTAGCTGACCTGTGGGCTAGCTCATTGTTCTAAGGGAGCTCCCATTCTCCTCTTTTTTCATCACCACATTCTCCATTGTTTTCCAGAGCAGCTTGGGCTTCAACTTCTGCACACTCTGTTTCAGATGAAATTATTTTCTGTAGGGACAACTTCAGAGCTCTCTGTTGTAACAGGGCTACCTCTTTCCTTGGGGAAAATCTCTGAGCTCCTGCTCCAGAGCTAGGTGCACAGAAAGTAGCCCTCAGAGTGATGCCCCTACTTTATGAGTTGGATGCTGGGTTGGGGGGGTAGCCTCTGTCTTTTCCGCTTGCCTCTCATGGCGTGGGAACTCCACCCTACAAACAAGCTGGGACAAGGGTGATCAATCCCACCCTACAAACAAGTGGGTCAAGCGTCCCAGTATTCTTGGCCTGTGGACCCTGAGGCCTGGCTGCCACTATATGATTAGGGGCTGAGTAAAGAATGGAATCTCCCAATCTCCTGACTGCATTCACCAGGAATTAAGCCTCGGAAACTCAGAGCTTGAGAATTAAGGTAGGCTAAACCTTAAAGTGTTCTCAGTATCTTTCTTCATTTTAGAGGTAAAGAAAAAGCAAGCTTAGGTGGAGAGGCCTCAGTGAAGAGTTCTGTAGTCATCGGGGGCTAAACCCAAGCAAAAGACCCAAGGAGTTTGAGTGGGATGGCAGGGATAGGAGTGGAGGGTTTGAGGGAAGGAGAAGAGGCACTCAGGGACCTGGCTCTCCCCTTGCATCCCAGCATGGAATCCATCACAGTTCTACCAGGTTTCACTCCGGGAACATGTGCAAATGGAATGGGGAATGTGCCAGCCACCGGGTACCAAGGGGATGATCTGAAAGGCTCCACTGTGAACCTGCCTCGCAGTCCTGCAAACAGAGCAGGAACCCACAGTCGTGGACTGTCTGTGACAACTACTTGAGCATGTGAGTCAACCTAGCCTTTCCCCAGACCCCCTATTCTTTCTGCACTGTCTCTTCTCCAAATGGTGATCGTAGCCTTTCTTTGGGGTTCCAGAAACAAGCTTAAAACTACACCAAGGTTTCAGATAACAAGGCAGGCTTGCATTAGTCTTGAATATAAATCGAATTTGGTCTGTCACAAGGGAGAAATTACAGTCCTTTCAGAGGTCCGAGGCATCTGCAGTTTGTCTGATCAGCCCTGACAAAGCCTTGTTTTTGACAACATGCCACCCTACCTCTTGACTACTGTGTGAGGGTTCTGCTGCCCACCAGGAGCAACAGACAAAGTCTGTTTATCCAGAAACTTGGCAGGAGGTGTAGGTGAAGCAGCCTCTAGACAAAGGCACACTCTGAGTTCCTGGTGGCTATTGTTGAAGGAACGCAGCTGAGAGGACACAGGCAAATTGTTTGGGGCGAGGCAGCTGATAAATAAACAGGCAAGCACATTCAGGCCAGAGCTAGGGAATGCCCCTGTGTCTCCTTTATTTCTTCTCTGGCAAAATCTTTCTGAAGCGCTGACTGGAAATAAAAGTTGCTGGTTACAGAAGTCCCCACACCTTACGCGCTTTGGAATTTGCCAGAGTGCAGGTCTGAATGCGAACTTGGTTAATATTCAGTCTGTTCTAACAGCCAAGTTGCCAGTCCCCAGACCAACCAGCAATATCCCGGGGCAGCCTGCAGGCCTGATGGGAAGAAAATAGCTTAAACCTGCCTGCTGCTCAAAGTTTCACCTTTGCCAGAGTCCAGCCATGCCCTAAGGGGAGGCACATCCCTGTAAGCTGCCATTTGGAGGCCTATATAGTAGCCAGCCAAACGCCAGGCTCAGTCTGTCTCATCATTCTCTTCTATGCTGTTCCCAAAGCCTCCCATAAGTGCTCTGTTAGCAGAGATGAGGCCCCCTTGTTCCTACTTTATATCCTTGGATTGTGGGTGGAAATCAGTGTGTCCTGCTCTGTCCAGGCCCTGACCCCAGGTCCCAGGAAAGACAGCACAAAGCACATGCCTTCAGGCCCTTTGCTGGAGGCTCTATAATGCTTAAGGGCATAGCCACCAGCAGCTCCACCTCTGGGTTCCTAGAGGATGCACCCAGCTGCAGGAGAGGCTAGAAGTCTATCTGGTGGAGAAGCAGTGCCTCAGGCTGCTCTTAGCCTGCCACAGAAGGCTGGTCCTTACCAAAACCAGTGCCCTCAGGGCCTCTGGAGCATGGGGCCTAGGAGAAGTGGTGCCTGGCTCAGAGGTGACTGCCTAGTTTTCCCAGCCCGTAAACTAAAGCGGGTCAAGGCTATCTGATGCTCCATGGGAAAAGAGGATGTGTTTAAAGTGGAGGCCAGCCCATGCTTAGGCCCTGGCTTGAAGCTAAGCTCACCCCCATTGTTCAGCCTGTGGCCCTGTTGATGGATCTCGGCCCCTGGAGAACTCCTTCGGCCTCAAGGCAAGGGGCCTCTGAGCTTCCTCACACATTGAGCTTTATGGGGTCCATGACACTGAGGGCTATATGGAGGGCTGTGCCCGGAGAGACTGGTCTCACAACTGCAGTAGGTTTTAGTGATAAGGACTCCATCATCACACCTTTTGAGGACACTTGGGGTCCCTGTTGGGCCAAATCTATCTGTTTCTGCTTCTGTTCCTGCATTGCTACTCCAGAGCCAAACACGGGCTCCTCTAACTCTGACTCCAGAGAGAGATAAAGAACCTTATCCTGACTTTCACATTCTTTACTCTTAAAGAGAAAAATAACTTGGTTCAAGCTGGCACAACAGAAGCAACAAAATAAATAGGATAGTATTAGATTATAACTCATGGAACAAAATAAATATGCGTGAGTCTGTACTGACATAAAGTAATAATTGCATGAATAAATAAGTGGGAGTGAAGAGGAAGTTCTTCTTTGTAGAATTCCAGTTGATAGATTGGAAGGAATGTGGCAGATGCAAATCACCACTAGGCAAACGCCACAGAAATAGTTGTTTCAGTTAAGGTCCCGCGATGGATACTATAATATCAAGTGGGTAAAAGTTTGTGGAGAAATTGGATATTTGTAGAGTCTCGAAGTATCTCTTCCAAGATACTTTTTAATTATAAAGGGAAAAAATGGTAACTTTACAGTGTAGGAACCCAGCAGATACCAACTTAACCAAGAGAGCAAAGTAAACACTGCCAGTAATAAGCCATAATGACATCATGTACCTGCTGGTGCAATGCCCCGAGGACACATCACTTCCATGGTATTCTTACCAAAAAGCTCACAAACTCAATCTTATCATTAGAGAAATCACACAAACCCAATTTGTAGAAGACTCATCAGAATAAACTGATAGACTTATGAAAAGTGTCAAGGTCATGAACGATAAGGAAAGACTGGGGAACTATCACAGATGAGAGACTAAGGAGACATGACAACCAAATATAATGTGAAGTCCTGGATAGGATCCTACAACGGAAAGAAACATTAGTGGAAAAACTGGTGAAATCTGAACGAGGTCTGAAGTTTTAGTTAAGAATATTGTAACCAATATTAATTTCCTGGTTTTAATAAATAAATTATGGTCATATAAAGTATGGACATTAAGGAAAGCTGGGTATATGCGAATTCTCTGTGCTATTTTCATGACTTTTCTCTAAATCAAAAGTTATTTCAAAATAAAGTTAAAAAAGCAATTCTTCAAAGAACTCATACAACTCAATAACAACAAAAAAACAAATGATCCAATGAAAAAATGAGAAGTGGACCCGAACAGACACTTCTCCCTAGAGGACATACAAATGGCCAACTAATATGTGAGAAGATGATCAACATCGCTAGCTATGAGGGAAATGCAAATCAAAACCACAATGTGATACCATCTCACACCTGTTAGAATAGCTATAATCAACAGGACAAGTAATAACAAATGTTGGAGAGGATGTGGAAAAATAGGAACCCTCATACGCTGCTGGTGGGACTGCAAATTGGTACAGACACTATGGAAAACAGTATGGAGGTTCCTCAAAAAACTGAGAATTGATCTACCATATGATCCAGCAATCCCTCTACTGGGCATGTACCCCAAAGACTTGAAAACCCATATCCAAAAAGATATTCGCACATCGATGTTCAGAGCAACATTATTCACAGTGGTCAGGACATAGAAGCAACTGAAGTGTCCTACAATAGATAATTGGCTAAAGAAGCTGTGGTACATATATACAATGGAATATTACTCAGCCATAAGAGGAGATGAAATACTGACATTTGTGACAACATAGATGGACCTTGAGATATCCATGCTAAGCAAAATAAGCCAGACAGAAAAAGTTGAAAATCACATGATATCACTTATATGTGGAATATAAACCTAAAAAGAAAAAAAAAAAAAAAGCAATTCTTCAAAGAACTCATACAACTCTATAACAACAAAAAAAAAAAAGATCCAAAGAAAAAAAAAAAAAAAGCAATTCTTCAAAGAACTCATACAACTCTATAACAACAAAAAAAAAAAAGATCCAAAGAAAAAAAAAAAAAAAGCAATTCTTCAAAGAACTCATACAACTCTATAACAACAAAAAAAAAAAAGATCCAAAGAAAAAAAAAAAAAAAGCAATTCTTAGTAACTGCACAGGATGAATAAATCAGCCCCCGAGGAAGGAAACTACTGTATATCCATGTACATGCATTCATTGTACATATATGCCACATTTCATTTAACCAGTCATCTGTTGATGGACACTTGGGTTGCTTCCACCTTTTGGCTACTGTGAATGATGCTGCTGTGGGTGTACAAATATCTCCTCTAGACCTTGCTTTCAATTCTTTCGTATATATACCAAGAAGTTGAATTGCTGGATCATGTGATAATTCTATTTTTAATATTTTGGGGAACTGCTATACTGTTTCTCATAGTGGCTGCACCATTTTACATTCCTACTAATGATGCACAAAGATTCCAATTTCTCCACATCTTTGCCAACACTTGTTATTTTCTGTTTTTTGTTTGTTTCTTTCTTTTTAAATAATAGCCATCCTAATGTGTGTGATGTGATATCTCATTATGGTTTTGATTTGTGTTTGTGTTTCCCTAATGATTAGTGATGTTGAGCATCTTTTCATACACTTTTATCCCCTTTTAAAGATAAGGAAACTGAGACTTTGAGCAGTGATGTAACCTGCTGAAGTCAGACAGGTGGTCAGTGATGGAAGCAAACTGACCCTTCAGTCAGATTCCAGAACTCTGCCTTGTGCCACCTCTCTGGGGAGAGCCACCCCTATCCTAGTCACCCTAGGGCTACTTTCTCCTTCCTTCCAACCACCAGTACCCTTTGCTTTTTACTTTACTTCCACCATTTGAAAATGAAGCAAAGAAGGGAAAGGCTGCTGAAAAAAGCAAATTCTGGCGTGTACATGTGAGTGCGTGATGATGGGCATCCCAGAGGTGCCCACAGACCCCTCCCTGTGAGCAGGGCACAAAGGGGGTAGGTACAGACTTGGAGGCCAGCAGCTATCCACCCTTCACACTATGAGGTGAACAAAACCAGCAAGGAAGGGGAAAGAGACAGGTCAACGCAGCTGTCAGAGAGGGCTGCAGCCAGCAGGGCCAGCTCTGGCTTAGCTGCTGATGACACTTCCAGGAACTGAGGAGGAATGAGCTGGCCCCCAGTCTTAAATGCCCTTGGGCCAGGCTGTGTGTGGGGTGGGAGTGGGCAAGCACTATGAGGCCCTGCTAGGTGATCAAATTCAAAGAAGCATGGCTACCTCAGGGCTCAAGGAAGGCATGGCACCAATGCCAGCTGGATCTAGAGGTGGTCCAGAGGCTGAGCCCACTTTCCACAGGTCCTGTAGATTCTGCAGTCATCACTCCTGGCTAGTCACCAGCACTTCCTGAAGCAAATCCCACAGCTTCCTCATTTATCTGCTTGCTTTTCATAGCAGCTAGAGTGAGCTCTTTCTAAAAACACAGATCTGGCCATGTTACCCCTTGTTTAGAACTCTTACTATTTCCTCATTGTCCTCAGAATAAAGTTGACTCCTCCACATTCCTACAAGGCCCTCTGGCCTTTGTAGGCATTTCTAGCCTCACCTGCCTTCCCTGAGCTCCAGCCATCCTGATCTATGGAATTCCATTCCCAGAATCTGCCATGTCCTTTGCCTGCTCATATTTCCAGACGTAGCTCAAATTTATCACCCCATCTTGGAATTTTCCTCACCCTGTTATACCCACCCTGTAATATATTTGCCTCAGGTCACACAGCAAACCAATCAGGATTTGAATTCAAGCTCCAGGACCCTGTTATCAACCAGGGTTGATGTTGGCCTTCCCTGTAACATGGTCAGTATGCCCCATAGGCATCTGTGCTTTGAGAGGTCTACAGCTTAGTGACCAGCATGATGCCAGCCATGCTGTCTGATGATTGTTACATTGTGCTGAGGGAAGAGGATAAAGGACTAGCAGATGACAGACACCCTCGGGTTTTCCTTGGGAGGAACATAGAGCAGAGGAGGAGCCAGAAGCTGGGGAATCCTACCTGCCTGGCCAACAGCAGGACACTAGTCTGTGAGGATATCCTCTTTAGAAGAAAGCGTGTGCCCTGACCCAGCATCTCCTGGACCTGACCACAAGCGAAGCAGGAAATGCAGAGGGTGGCAAAGTATGTGCATATCCTGATTCTTGAAATTTGGAAAACCTGCCATCAAATCACTTAGGATGCTAAGGGGCTACTGGTATAAGCTGGAGCCCCTGTCTGCCACTGGGCCCTGTGCTTAGAGGGATCTCAGTGAGTCTGTCTCTTCATAAGTGCCTTGGGGACAGGGTGTGCCTTCTCTGGTTTTCTGCACCCAGCCAGCATCAGGAGGCCTTTTGCTTCTTTCCAGAGAATTGGAGCCTCAGGACAGGAGCCCAAGCCTTACCATAAGCTTATGGCAGAACAGTAGGCCCCTGACATTTCCAGAAGTCTGTGGCCAGGAACAGGCAGTCCTGCCCATTAGTGTCTGCGCTTGGGCTCAGCAGCAGCCCCCACATTGGTCCTTCTGACTGATAGGAACTTGACTCAGCCTGTATATCTGGGAGGCTTGGGGCTCGGCCTCCCCAGGGGCACCATCTAGGCTCTTGAGAAACAACTTCATCTGTTGTGAAACTTTGAAAGGAAAAGACAGTTGGTGACAACACTCCCTTCTCCATCCTCTCCGTACTGTACAGAAAGATCAGGAATGAGCCTATTGTGAGTCCTGCTCTCTTGGGCTGCACCCTTGCATTAGAAACACAACCCAGTGGCGGGCCAGCTAGGTTTGATGGGGAGTGGGGAATCTTGAGGGGGACTGATGCAGATGAAGGGTCTCTCACACACCCACCTCGGTCACGATGGTGGACAGGTAGACGTCCTGGCTGAACTCCCAGCCATCCAGACAGCTCTCCTGCTCCAGCTGCTCCAGGTCCACGTCGCGCCCCGGCTCCAGCCCGAGCGCCGAGAAGTTGGCGATCGCCTCGAGCCGGTAGCGCCGGCAGCTGTGCGGCACCTCGCGGCCGTCCTGCAGCCGCAGCGGGATACTGTGGTTGCGCCACGCGCTGCTCAGGTTCGCGGTGTCCGGCACCCGGCAGCGGTGCTCTGGGGTCGCAGCAAGGAACACCACTGACATACCATTGAAGCCATTGGGGATGATACTGGCGCTGAGCAGGAAGAAGATGAGGCGCTGGTAGGGCCCCCACTCGCCCAGGAAGGCGGTCACCTCGTCGTAGTCCCGCATGCTTCCCGCCGCTGTTCGCCAGCTAGCAACAGGGGGCGATGATAAGAGCGATCCCGAGAGAGTGCCGAGAGCTCGAGGGCGTTACCCGAGGGTGTCAGAACGTTCTCGGGGAAGGCAGGCTGCGGGGAAATGGGGTAGCGCGCGGGGCCGGGTCCCGGGAGACCTGCTGCGGGCTTCGGAACGTTCGCGGGCTCTGGACGCAAAGCTGGAAGTCACCGTGGAAGCTCGGACCACACCCACACCCCGGCTGGGGCGGGGGAGGGGCGGGAGGCCGGGCCGGC
>NW_006443124.1:11409675-11423039 GCF_000325575.1 Pteropus alecto
TCTGGCCGGCTCCGCCTGGTGCCGCGGCCGCGGCCGCGGGCGACCCCGGTTTGGTCTCCGCAGAGGCGCCACCTGCTTGCGGAGGAGGACGCTCGGCTCCTGCGCACTCCGCGTCCCCCGCGACCCCGAAGTGCTGAGCAACCTGAGTCTTGCCCCGAAGTTGGGGCCAACCCGGGAGAGCCGACAAAAGGGCGAAGCCGAGGCCGAAGAGCAAGGTCTCGGAGAGGTCGGCCCTGGGCCCTCCCTGTCGGCGTCGCCTCAGGCCTCGCTCGGAGTCTCTCCGCTGTCTCTTCCAATACGAAGCCTGAGCTCTGGTGGCTTTGGGCGATAGGGCACGGACAGGAGAGTCAGTGGAGTCAGTGTTCCGAGGAAACCTCTTTGGGCCTCCGGTGACAGGAGCGCGTCCCCTCTCCTGGCACGCACGCCGCGCGAGTGGCGGGCAGCAGCCAACAGGGCGCTCACTCCCCCCCAGTCCTGGAAGGGCTGATTCAGTCACCAGCGGCGGCTCCCGAAGATGCACCTTCGGGACATCCAGGAGCCTCACTTTGAAAAAGGGAGACACATAGGCCCAGTCCTCGGAAGGCATGTGCAAGGTCACACTGCGTCAGAGATAAGCTGGGAGGATGGAAGGGAGGGGCAGAATTCGTCCCATGGTCCTGCTGGGGCTTCTAGAGAAGACTCCAACATCGCGCGTGGCCCAAGTGAGAGCACCTAATGGAGACTCTGTCGCTACGCCTGTGTTCTGATTTCGATCCTTTCACTCTCGTCATGTCCTCAGGGCTCTTTATGGGTTGGCTGCCAGAGCCTTCTTGGACTGGAAGGCCTCCTGTTGGCAGAAGAGACAGCCCTCAGTCCAGGAAAGGCAGGACGGAGGAAGGAGGAGAAGGTCCCGTTTGTCGCCTAGATCTGGCAAGGTAACCAGAGTAGGGACCACAGTCAGCTCAGTGTCCCAGCCTAGGTCCCCTCTGCTGCCCTGTGAGTTAGCCTGGGTTCTGAGTCCTGGGGTTCAAGAGGCAGATGAGATTGACAAGCCCAGCTCTCCAGAGATTTTGTAAAAGTGTGTTTGCTTCTCCCCGCCTGGTTAAGAGGCTCAGGGACATTTCTGCCTCACTTTCTGTAGCCTCCAGTCTGACCCCTCCACTTAGCCTAGCTTCCCACCCCTTTGGAACCTCAGTTTCCTTGTCTATGATAGGACCATATGTCCCAATGTGCCAGACGGCTCTGTTTTATGCCTAGTAACATAGTGAAATTATGAATAGCACTTCCCTTTACGTTTAAAAGTATCCTTCTATGAACAATATATACATACAGCAGGTCTCCTAATAACGTGGTCTTGTTTGATGTCATTTTGTTATAACATTGATGAGAACAAGAAAATCAATTCCTAGCCAGAGCCACTGTCTGTGTGGAGTTTGCACATCTCCCCATTTCTGCATGGGTGAACTGGCATGTCTAAATTATCCCAGTCTGAGCGTGTGTAGAGAGTGCACCCCGCAACGGAAGGGCATCCTGCCCAGGTGGGTTCCTGCCTTGCGCCCTGAGCTGCTGGGACAGGTTCTGCCCACCCATAACCTGGAACCGGGAGAAGTGGATTGGAAAATAATGTTCTTGCTTATTTTGGTTAATTTTTCTTAAGTGTATGTATAGCTCACATTTACTTCAATGTTTACTCTTAAAAGTGTTTGGGGTCTATTTAGAAGCTCAGTCATATTTTTGTGACTAGAAATATGCCCTGGGAACGTAACTCTTGTTTCTATCAATTAACCTATGGTAAAATTGTTTTGTCGTTGTTGTTGTTGTTGTTGTTGTTGTTATTTCACTTAAAGTTACAGTTTGTGGACACGGACTTTACTTAGCTTGATTTCATCCCTCCCCTCTCCCCCAGTAAAAAAGCAAAGCTGAGACAAGAACTTATGTGAAGGTAGTTTATTATGAGTAGGAAAGGAGTGAGGGGCTGGAGAGAATGAATAGGGAAGGCGGTGAGGCCAACACAAGACTATGTCACTTAGCTGCTCATTGACCATGACCAGGATCAGCGACAGTGCTGTGCTGAGACACATTGGAGCCAGAGGCCAAAGGAAAAAATTAGTAATCCTGATCCTATCTTTACTTAAAAGTTTTGTATTTTATTCATCATGGACTTTTATACTTTTATTTAGATTTAAAAATTATATATTTAAATATTATTAATTCCGATTATTGAATTTCTTGGTGCCACCATTAAATTTTGCCCCTGAGGCAAGTGCCTCTGTCACTTCACTTACCTTAGCCTTGTCTCAACCTTCATTGCCATGGTGACTGGAATTTGATCCCATTGAGACCTTCTAAAGAGCTATGTAGAGTGAGGAGGCATTTGTTTCCTGGTTCTGGCTCCACTGGTCAACTCCCCTGCACTCACAGATTGTTTTGAGTTAAGAGAGAAATGTTGGTATAGCTGAAGTAGGTGTCACAGGAAGGCCTCCTGTTGTAGAAGGCATGACCTTGCTCTGGAACCGTAGAGATCTGTACTGAAACTCTTTTATTAGAGCTTATCAGAAACTCTAGCCAGCATCCTTATCACCACAAACACCACTAGCACCACTCTTCTGCTGGGTCACATGGGCCAAATGGCAGGGAACCTTGTACTATATATAGATGGACACACTGTAGAGTTCTCTTGCTCTGGACTTCACTCAAAACTGAAGCCTTCCCAATATATCGGTCAGAGTAATAGTCCCACCAAGAATTATGTCTTTTTATTAGTGGTGGAGGGTACAGGGTACAATACTTTGCCTTTACCTTAGAGGGGATGACCTGGCATGCTCCAGACTACTGGATTCCTAATAACTTCACCAATTGGCATCCAAATAATGTAAGATGGAAGAAGTGAGTGAGGATATAGATGAAATAAGATTGGCCATGATGGTGGTCCTTGGTGTTCATTTTACTAGTTTGTCGACTTGTATATACATTTAACTCATTCCAGAACAAAAAGGTAAGAAAAAAACTTCACCGGTATGGCAGGCCCTGAATTTTCATGGTTTTTATTGCCCATCTTCTGGCATGCTCATATCTTAGTAGGACATCTAGAGGACTTGGTCACATTAGCATTATGTCATCAGTACAGCGAACCATCATGATGTTCTATGGAATATCAAGACAATCAAAGTCACTAAATACTGTATTGTCAAAGGGAACAGGAGAATTGGCATAGCCCAGGGACAAGAAAGTCAATATGTGCCGCCGTTCACCCCACATGAAAGCAAATGGCTTTTCATCCCCCTCAATGAAGGATATTGAGAAGAAAATCTTTATTGTTGGTGGTAATCTCTACAATTCCTCCCGGAACGTAGTTTTACTTCTGAGTCAATAAATTGGCCAAAAATGTGGGTGTGTCAGAGGCTTCCATTTGGCTCTTGCTACCTCAATGGCTCTTATTTAATAGGATAGGGAGTAAATGTTAGGGTCTTGCCAGCCGCTAAGTTTATCTATCCCAGTTATGCATTTAGGAATCAGGGAACTACAGCGCGGATCTTTAGACCCATTAGACCTGCTTGCATGAGAACTCCATTTACCACCCAGCTTTCACGAACCTCCAGTTTAATGGGGGAAGGGGAGCATGATGCTGTTTCCCATCCTCTGGCACTAATGCCAGCTCATACTCTGAATCCAGCAGCCCTTGAAAGGTCTGGATCTTTCTCTTTCTTCAGCACAGAATTATTCTGGTAAAAGGCCACTGCCCTGGACTGAATTGTGTCTCCTCAGATTCATATTTTGAAGCCCTAACCTTCAATGCCATGGTATTTGGAAATGGGCTTTTGGATTTAGGTGAGATCGCAAGGGTGGTGCCCTCGTGATGGGATTAGTGCCCTTATAAGAAGAGACACCAAGAGACACCAGAGAGCTTGCGTGACCGTGGCCATCTATAAGCCAGAATGACTCTCATCAGGAACTGAATTGGCCAGCACCTTGATCTTAGACTTTCCAGCCTCCGGAATTGAGAGAATAAATTTCTATTGTTTAAGACACCCAGTCTGTGGTATTTTGTTATGGCACCCCAAGCAGACTAAAATAGACACGGATCCCTTGTAGGAAAATAATTATCATATATACTTCGGCCACATAGGAGGGATCTTTCTTAAGGAGACTTGGCCTCCTTTTCAATCAATAAGCCCTGAGCTTGTAAATTGGCCTGGATCTGGGAAGTTTATGAGGAAATATGATTTCCTGCTGGGATAGCTGACGTCAAGCTTCTTCTGCTCACCAGCTCTTAATTTGTGGGGTCAGGTTGTTATACAAGTAACACTTGGTCATTTGCTTATTTATTTAACTCCTGGGAACAACATGGTCTATTAACCCTCACGACAGATCCCATGAATTGAAGCACTTTGGTTGCCGCCTTGGTCTTGTAATTATATCCACTCTGCCTCTGTTGATAAAGTGTCATCATCTGGCCTCTGCTATACTAGAATGCTACCATCCCCACTAGGCATGCTTCACTTGTGCATTTTGCATTGCCTTAGTGAAGGATATGTCCTCTGGACTTGGGAATGTAAGCTGGTGACAGGGTTTCTGGTCTTAGATGATAAATACAATCTAACATTCTTACTCCCCTGAGCCTCCTTTGATATTCTGTAAAGAAAGTTCTGGCATCACCCCCTCATTTCTGTAGGCCATAATTGTATCCAAGTTTTAAAGAGTCATCTCAGAAGCATATGAAGATGGTTTTATGTATCCTTGCTTGGATGTTAAACCCAGAATAATGAGAGAGCGCTCCCAGGGTTAATAAATTCCCACTCATTACCCCTGTTCCTATCAGATCATAGCAATATGTCTGCTATTTCCTTGTGGGTCAGGAACTGTATTTCTCCACTTAGGCTGTGCTGAGACCCAACCCTACAGATCAGTGTGGCGACAATGAGGGGAGATAGGGAGGGAACTTGAAGACAATAAGCAGCATCTTTGGAACCACTCGCCTCAGGAGTCTTGACAGGGATTCTGGACAAGGAGAGACTGCTCTCCTACAGCAAAAGGGGCAAAGCTGGCAGCTGCTAGCCTTGAAGGTTTAGGGAAAATCTCACAGTCTACCCAAATATCCCTGTTCTATGCTCGAGGGTCCTATGCATTTCCTATCAGGGCCATGACTTTGTCATCGGAGACTCTTTCTTATATATGGCTCTCCTGCCCTTACGATTAAATCATTTGAATCCTGGGCTTGATTTTTAGCACAATTTTCCCTGTGGCTACAGGAGATGACAAGATGGAAGCCTCCTGTCTCAGTGTGCCTCGAGTTTATAGTCGGCCTACCTGGTCTTGTAATTTTCTTTTTTTAAGGCTTCTGAAACACTTAACAAAAGCCAGTCAGCTCTATGATCTTTATAATCACCATTGTCCCCATGCATTCTAAGAGCCATAACTGGGGTTTCTCATCCTTGGCATTATCGAAGTTTTATGCCAGATGGTTCTTTGCTGTGGCGGTTGTCCTTTGTATTTTAGTAGCATCTCTGGCCTCTGTCTACTAGATGCCAGTAGCACTCTCCCCTACTTGTAATGGAAAGGTCTCCAAACATTGCTGAATGTCCCCTGGCAGGCTAAGGGTGGGGAGTGGGGGAAAAACACTGACACAAGCCAATGTTTTACTTTCTACTTGCATCATATTCTAATCTACCATGGGTAAGAGTTTTATTAAATGATGCTTCTGCAAGCTAGAGATCATTATCATCCTATTTACCAGAGCAATGAAAGTCTTTATCTTTGTTTGAAAGGTGAATGTTCTTATTCTAGAATTCCTTCCTTGTAAGTCTGCCTTCCAGACTACTTCTGTTTGGCAATAGATCTGAGGGAACAAGAGTAAAGGACTGTGGGAGTGAAACAGAGAAGAAAAGCAACCACAAGGGTATAGCTTAGGGTTGTTTACAGCTGTGGGAAATTGGGGGGAATGGGTCTCAGAAATGTCTGAGGTTCAGAAGTAGGGAACATATGTCCACAGGTTTCTATGCCTCACTGGTTCAGGTGTGCCCCAATGGGCATTAAGTCTCCCACACTGCACGTGTGTGAATGCTGAGCCAGTTTCTGTAGGTGTCCCATGCCTCAGCGTCCGAGGGGCCTGGGAGCAAAACATGAGAAGCAAGCAGTGCAGCTGAGATCAGGACACCTCAAAGGAGCTGGTTGCCACATTAGTGGCTGAAGTAAACAGTAGATCCAGAGACTCTGAAGCCATGAGTCATATGCCTGTCATCCTGCTCGTATAGGACGGGGGAGGACACAGTCTGTGCTGCCCCTCACTGGGTGCTGCCTAGGGGCTGAGGAAGGCAGGACCCTGGTAGCCTCATTCATAAGTTCAATTCCTGATGCTGCTTGTTCTAGCCAAGAGGGCCTGGAGTCAACAATGTGGGGCAGTCCACAGGCCACTCCTGGCACCCGAACAACCCCATCCAGCCCAGACGATTGCCCACGCAAGCCCTAAATCAGTGGTGAGGAAGGGCAGAGGGATGAGGTTGGGAAGGTTGGCAGAGGCGAGACCATCCCTGACCTTAAAAATTCTTAACTGTTAAATGGCTTTAGATTTCATTCTGAGGCAATGTTGGTGGGGGCGGGGGCGGTGGTCAGAGGAAAACCTGATGAAATTTCTGTTTTTAGAAAGATCCCTCTGGTGGCCAAGTTGAGAATGCAAGGGAGGGAGCTAGGGTGGAAGCAGAGACACCACCGAAGAGACTGACGTAATGTTCAAGAGGAGGATGGTGGTGGTGGCCCAGAAAGATGAATTCCAGAGCTGTTAAGGAGGTGGCAAGGACAGGTCTTGATGACCAGCTGGATGTACGAAGGGGAAAAGGGGAGGAGGCAGGGAAGGTGCCAAATTTGGGGAACTGGATGAATGCTTGGTTGGTGACGCGGTTGGTGAGATGGAAGCATAGGAGTAAGAGTAGGTTGGAGAGAAGATGAAGTGGGTTTGGGATGTTTGAGTCTGAGATGTCTTTGGGATATCCAGGTAGAGATGTCTAGTCAGTCAGAGGTCTGGGTTGGAGATATATATTTGGAAGCAAAAATGACTGCAGAGTTCCTGAGACCTTGGCATAAGTGAGGACACCAAGGAGCAGAGCCCGTCAGGGTTTCTGGTTGTAAGCAGGCTCCGAGAATTGATGAGGAAGCTGGACATCCAGCAGGGATAAGCAGGAATCTATTGTGGATGTGGCTCTGGGAGCTGGGAATTTGACCGACCAAAGTAGAGTCCTGGCAGAACAGTACCTGAAATCGAACCTGTACGGGAAGAGCCTCCCCTTGGCAGGGCCAGGGTGGTCTCTGAGCTCTTTCCTTTCAGATCAAATCCAGTGGGACTGGGCGAAACTACAAAAGGTGGGCAGGGGCAGTTTAGAAGGCAGTCCAAACAGCCCAAGCCACCCTAGAGAATAAGCATTTGGAGAGGAAAGGAGGAGCTAGGCCAGAGCTTTGAAGAGGCTTCTGCCTTGGGGACCGTAAGAAGAGTGGACAGGAACAGGCTGAGAAGGCACAGCATGATGTAGGAGGACAGAGCTGAGGAGTAAGAAACTACCCCCAACCAGGGCAGGCTCCAGCAACCAGAGAGAGGGAGCCCTGGGGGGCTGGGTGGGGACTCTTCCAGGTTCTTCTGGTTCCACCTCTATCTCTCTCTCATCTCTATCTCTATGTCAGTGCTCCAGGAACCACTGAGCAGCCAGAATAGCCATTTAGCAGGGATTACGATCTGGTTTCAGAAATAGGTCAAGCAGGCACTGGGGTGGATTCAGGCATGCCAGAGTTTATGATCAGGTGCTACAGGCACCAGCCTTGTCTACACTCAGACCCAAAGCTTCAGGGGTCTTCTTGATTCAGCCCAAGTTTCACCATTCAATTCCCCAGGGAAGACTGGGAGCCCAGCCCCGTGTGAGGAGTTGGTGAGTCTGAGCCTTGTACTCTGGGCTGTTCTGGGGACCTTGCCAACCAGAGACAGGTTAGCACCCTTTGGAAGTGGCCTGATCAGAGTCACCAGACCATTGGTAGGGCAAGCAAAGTTCTACAGAGAAGATGAGTACTTGAGATTGTTCTGGGTGCCCTTGCCATTGAGATTAGCTAACCAGCATGTGACCTTGGCAAGTTTCTCAACCTTTCTGAGCTCATCCATGAAAGGGGATAATAACTGTACTTCCTTTGCAGTTGACATGAGGATTAAAGGAGAGTAATATCAGTTCACCAAGGACTTGGAGATAAATGCCTGCAACACATTAGCTCCTGTTATAATTCTTATTCAACTTGTGTCCCTTCCTCTGAGTTTGTGGCTGTGCTCTGGTTTCCCATGAAAACATGCCTTAAGTCCAAGAATGCCCTGGAGAATAGCCGAGTGTCCTTCCACTGCTGCCTTTGTCAGCAAAGAAGCTGCTGTGTGGTGCTTTGGCCTCTGATCTTGGGTAACCAGGTTTGACAGGGCTCACAGGGCTGGTCAGTTGTTTCTGAGACCACATGGCTGAGGCCAATTCCAGGAACAAGTAAGGCCTCTGGCAGCCTCTCCTGGGATTTTGAGTGTCTGCCTTCAGCCACAGTCAGACAGGAACAAAGATGAAATTTGATTTCTAAGGGGATCCAAATAGAGTTCCCTACTTATGGTAGTGGGGGCACAGGAGCACAGTCCTTGCTTCTTAGAAAGACCCTTTTACTACCTTCAGTCCTTTTTAGAATCCCATCTCCACTCGGGGTGCTGAGGAATATTGCATTATTATTGAATATTGTGTGGGAAAATGATAAACCAGAAAATTACCCACCATCGTGAAGAATCTGGGGCCCAAAGATAAGAAGCTGTTACCTAGGGCAAGAATGAGCTGTCCAGGATAGAGCTGGAGTGCAGGTAAGCTGGGCAGGGAGACTCAGAGGTGGGAGAACAGGCAGGGCGCTCCCCAGGTGGAGCATCTAGGCATCACAGTACAAGTCACACCTCCTCCCAACTCAGCTGTTCATAAAGGCCGTGAGCCCAGGGCCAGGCTCTGTGCCCCCTAGAGGGGCCGGGTCTTTGGCCAGGAAGGGAGGAGGACTGGTATGAAGTAGCCTCTGGGTTTCTCTTGCCCTCACCCCTTTCTTTCGTCTTCAAGGAGAAAGGTAGGGGTATCAAAATGTCACACAGAGAACTAAAAGGAAGGACTCCGTTTTTGTTTCAAGCTCCTTGGAGGATCAAGGAAGGCTGCAAGAGTCTGGAAGAGAGCTTAATAAAGCTGAACTTACAGGTTCGCAAGACTGGAATTGCGGGGATGTGAGGCAGGGCTGTGAGGCAGGGCTGTGGGCAGAGATCAGCAGGAGCTGTCCCTCGTGGGGCCTGTGGGCAGGGACTGGGAGTTCAGACTTTGCCCTGAGAGCAATGGGGAACCAGGAGTTTTAATAGATAGGAGTGATATTATCAGAATTGCATTTAAAAAAAAAAAAAAACCTCCTTTTTCTGTTGTGTGAAGAAAGAATTGAGGGGCCAGACAGGAGATAGGAAGGCCAGGCAGGAGGCTATTAAGGCACCCAAGGAGGAGAATGTGGGTGCCTGGGCTGGGGCTGGAGCTCTGGAGGCTGAGGGAAGTGGGCCAGTTAGGGATTAGTTAGGGGTGAATGCAGTCATGCCTGCTAACTGGTCTCCTTGCTTCCACCTTTGCCCCTTACAGTCCATTCATCATACAGCAGCCCAAGTGATCCTGGTTAAAACAATGAAGTCCAAATCATGCTACTCTTCTGGCTTCTCATCTCTGAGTAAAAGCCAAAGTCCTGCCTGTGGCATATAAGGTCAACATGGTCAGTCTTCCTGTCCTCACGTCATCTACTACTCCTAGCCACCTCACTTACAGCAGTCCAGCCATTTCTTCACTGTTCTTAGGACATACAAGCACACACCTCCTTCCCCCTGCCCCATCTAGGGCCTTTGTATTTCCTGCTCCCTCTGCTTGGACTACAATTTCCCCAGATACCCACACAGAGGCTCCCTCACCACCTCAGGGCTCTGCTCAAATGTCACCTTATCTGTGAAGTCCTTCTAAATTCTTCGTATGAAGGGATCACTTATTCTCCACTGTGATAGTCTATTTACTTCCTTTCTGGCACTGCTTATAATATTTACTTACGTTTGTTCAAAATGTTTTCCTAGTAGGTAGCACAATGCCAGGAACATAGCAGATTCTTAGGAAATAATTAGTTGAATGAGTTAGGTGAGGTTGAGGATGCTGGAGGGAGACAGTTACCTCCTGGCCTTACCTCCCCTTGAGAATTTAGACAATGTGCCAGCTGAAACCAGGTGTGTGAGGTGAGAAAGGTGGTGGGAGGTGGGGAGGCCCAGGATATGTGTGTGTGGGGCGGGGGGGGGGTTAGTCCCCCAGGCCTCCTCCACCACTCAGTGGCTGGCCTTGGAGGGGTCCATGAAGCAAGAGAGTGAGAGAATCCTCCAGTTGCCCTGAAATGGGCCCCAGAAATGCTCAGGAGGCAGAACCTCAGACAGAGTGATAGATAGGATGAGATAGTTGGGGTGAGGAAGACGCTCAAGTCTCTGGTTAGAAGGCCCCAGAGGTGAGGACCTGAGAGAGGGGCAGATTTGAGGACAATAATGAGAATTAGGTCTGGGCCAGGTAGGCTGGGTCACTCTGAGTTGAGGATCCTGGATCTGTGTCTCCTCCTGGAGATTCAGCTGCCCCGTCTCAGGACTGGGACCCTGGGTCACAGAGACATTGTCCCACAGAGACCCTATCCCAAGATTTTCATGTCCACCACATTTGGGCTCAGTCATGGCCTCTGGGCAGATAGGTTGTTTGGGGACTGGCCAGAGGCTGAGCCTTGAAGCACGAAGAGGACAAACCAGCCTGGCAGCTGGGGGCTCCACTCTTGTCTCCCTCACCCCTCACCAGGCAAGGGCTACTATGGTTGTTGCAGTCCTGTTAGGGTGGAGCTGTTTGTCTTGGGGATGCTGATGGTGCCAAGGCTGCTCAAGGACCTCTCAATCTGGGTGGCAGTCTCTGCGGAGGAGGGGGTGATTGCGTGTCAGTCTGGGATTAAGGAGAGCACTGGCGGTTGGGAGTGGGGAGCGCAGTCTCTGCGGTTTGAGTCTAGGAGCCGGATGGAGGACTGTGTCCCTGGCTCCAGTGTTTTTCCACCCCATTCCAGCGCCTAAAGGCTCCTATGGCTGCCCGTCATCCCCGCCGCTCCCGCCTATGACCGGGTGGGGCTGGGACCTTGTCAGCAGGGACCTCGGAATGGAGAGGGAAGGGCTGACTCGCCCCGCCCCACCCAACTCAGATGTGGCCGCGGGGTGCGTGTGGGTGTGCTCGTGCGCGCGCGCGACGCTGGGGTGGGGCCTCCTGTCCGCTCCAGGTGGGGCCTTGATGCTCACTGTCTGACCTATCGCGGAGCAGGACAAGGGCGGGGCGGAGCCAGGGTCACCCGCAGGCCTAGGGCGCAGGACTCCAGCCCCTTCTCCTCACCTCACTTCTCAGGGACACCTGCCCACTATCTTAGCCTGTGCTCCCTCGGGGAGGGGAGGAGACGGCAGGAGGAACTATATGGAGGGGATCCTAGCAACGAATTAAAGCAGAAACGCAAGATCTAGGAGAAGAAAACGGAAATTAAAGTACGAGAACACGTACTGGCGCCTGAATAAAGGTCACAGTAAGCACGGATCACAGTATTTCCAGGGAGGAAAGGGGTCTATGCTAGTTCTCACCAAATGACTCTCTAGGTTCAGGGCCCAGTCACGCTTCAAAGAGATCTGTTTGCTTATTTGCTTCCAGAGCTTGGCGTACTGAATCTAAACCTCTGATAATTGGAAATGTTCAGGAATATCCCTGACAGGTTTGTAAATGAAGAACGAGGAGAAACTGGCATATTAAACTCCAAAATAGTAGTAATTAAACCAATGTGATACTGTCACAGGAATTGGAAAATAGATCAGTGGGATAGAAGCCAGTAACAAAGATTCTTACAAAAGTATGAGAAGTTCCTATCATTAAGAAGTTACATAAGCCTCGGAAAAATGAATAAAGGGTTTAGAGCAATTCACACAAGAAGGATTCCTGGAGGGAGACCATTCTGTTCCCCTCTGTTCACTCAGCTCCCACTAACAAACAATAAATATTTGTTGAGTGAATGCTCGCCACTGGTAATCAGAGAAATGCAACTTAAAGCAACTACATATCGCCTTTTACTTATCAGATTGGCAAAAATGGGAAAAAATGATAATGCCTTGTGTTGGCAAGAGCGTGAGGAAATGGGTACTGTCGTTTGCTGATGGTGAGAATGTGAACTGATTTTGTAGTTTGCGATAGTACAAAATTGAAAACAGCATAAATGTGCATTACTCTGGGCTCACTGAAAAAACCGGGACTAAATAAACGAGGCAGATAGCTTCCTGTCCCTAGCAAGCTAACGAGAAGATGCATGTGACCTGGAGTCCAGGACGGGTCTTCCGGTGTGAACAGCCGCAGTTTACCAGCTCTGACACCATTTATATGTTTTTAGAGTGCGAGTCTGTAGCCACGTGTACAATCGAGCTGTCAAAGGCTCCAGGTGGCCGCACACGCTGCAAACACTAGGCCTCCGAGGAGGGTTGGAGTTTACTCTCGGCTTCGGAGACAGCATGGTGGAGGGTGAGGTCCTAGGAGAGTGTTCTTTTCTAAAATCTTTTCCCCTCCCTCTCATTCTCTCCATTTCTTCCTCCTCCTCCCTCCTCCTCCCTTCTCCTCCCTCCTCCTCCCCACGCGCGCATACAACACTAAGCGCGCCCCCTGGTGGGAAGAGAGGGAAAGAAAAAGGGGTCGCGGAGGAGAGAGGGAGAAACTCTACAGGGACAACGCAGAGAGCGCCAGGAGGTAGATACTGCCCATGTGGTCCCGGAGCTCTCCTCCCCGAGTCATGTACTGCGGGGCAAACCCTCCTGAGGCGGCTAGGGGCTGCCTTCGCTCATGCTGGTGGCCAGATGGCGCCCTGTGTTCACTTTCTCCTTACCTGTGCACACACAGTTCTCCACCCGGTACAGCTCTTCCATCCTCATCCCTTGGTTCTCAGCTGACACCTTCTCTAACTCCACCCAGGTCAGACCCCTTGGCATGTCATCACCTTACAGCACCCCAGACGGCGCCTCCCTATGAACAGAACTGCTCCTTGTGATTTCTATCTGCCATCCACCTAGGCTATGGCCTCCTTGACAGCACAGCACCTGTCTTGGCTTGCCCAGTGCACCCAGTGCCTAAAACATGCTTGGCACCTGAACAGAGGTAGCACTTGGGAGCCATGACCTGTGCTGGAGTGAGGCTAGCCATGACACTGACCTGGTCGAGGCTGAGCAGAGAGAGTTTATTAGAGAGGCAGGGGGCAAACACATATTTACACGGGCTGCGCAGGGTCACTAAAAAAAGCAGAGGCAG
>NW_006443124.1:11423077-11436612 GCF_000325575.1 Pteropus alecto
GCAGAGGCAGAGCGGGGAGGTTCTGGGAGCGGTGCAGACGAGTTCCACCTTGGCATTGGGGTACCCCGCCACCACATCGTAGCCCTCCGGCGGCTTGACCCGCGCCTTGGCGTGGCTCTCGCAATAGAGCCGCTCGTCCAGGAAGAAGTAACCGCGCTGCTTGAGGTTCAGGCCGCAGTCGCTGCACATGAAGCACTCGGGGTGGTACAGCTTGTCCCGCGCCTTGACAATGGTGCCCCTGATGGGAGACCGGCAGAAGACAGCACGTCGGGCGGGGTCAGGGGAGAGCTGAGGTCGGTGGGGAAGGCTGGGGAGGATACTCACACGATGCCGTGGCCGCAGCGGGTGCACTCGGGCAGCCCCTGTAGGCCACTCAGCGGGGTGCCCAGCTTGCTGGCGGTGGGTTTGAGGTTCCGCGGGCTGCCAGGCCCAGACCGCTCCCCTGAAAGCCGAAGTGCGGGCGGCATGAGCCCGGTGCGGACAGACGGAGGTCAAAAAAAGGAAAAACTTCACTTTTGCGGGTGTGGGGCTGGGCCCTGCTTCCAGGACCACCAGCAGACTGAACAGTGGGTTCGGAGAGCTTGGGGCCAGGGGCCGAGATAGAGGCAGCACAGCTAGGAGTGTGGGAACGTGAGGCGGAGACGGGGGAGGGGAGAATGGCAGGGAGGTAGGGTGTGGGTCGCCAAGGTGGGGCTGCGCCCCCCTTACCCCCGAGAAGCTGGAAGGCAGGTGGGGTAAGGCGGCGGGTGTCTTACCGCCCTCACCAGCTTCCAGCATGCCCTGCAGATAGCGGAAGGACCCTGACTGCTTGGGCTCCGCGGTTGGGAGCTCGGCGGGCTCTCGCAGCATCCTGTATACCTCTGAGCCCAGGCCGATTCCGCAGTCGCGGCTCCGCGGGAGGCCTTTGGCTGGGTCAGTGCTGAGCAAAAGAGATGCACAAAGGGACAGGGTTGCAGTACCAGCCTTCACTCTGCCACTTCAGGGGTCTGGTGAAGTTTCATAGGTCAGAATGTAAGCAGCCGAGACCCAAGGATTAAGTGTCAGGGGTCAGGATGGGACCTGGTGAGATTTAAGATGGGATCTAGGTGTGGCTGCAGAAACCACATCTCAGCACTACCTGTGGGGTGGAGACACTTGCAGGGTGCTCATCTGTGACAGTAAGGTGGCCTCACTGCTGCCGTCATTGTGAGGGGCTGGGAGGCGAGGTGACTGCCCATAAGGAGATCCCAGGCTTGGCCTGCCATCTTCTGGCCCAGTCCCCAGGGCCGAGGGCCGCCTGCTGGTCGTTGGACTGCCATCCTATGAGAGAGAGGGGCCTGAGGCACTGGAAGACCCTCTGGGGTGGGGTCTCTGGCCATTCCTAATGCACTTCCCCACTACCCTGCTATGCCAGGCCTTTCGTGGATGGATGTTGGCTGCCTACCCCTGCTCTGGCAACTCTGGGCACTGGTGCCCAACCATGTAGGGGGTCTGTGAGGAAGGGCTGAGACTTGGTCCTGGTTCAGCCCCCGCAGAAATGAGAAATGCCGATGGAAAATCAGACACAAAAGCTCAAGTGCCCGAGATTAAGTCTTGGCTCATGAGCCCTGTGGTGGTTCTGCCACCAGTGCCCATGAGGGATGGTGTTAAGGCAGGGCTATCCCAAGGAGCCTTTTAAGGCCAGCATGGCTGGAGCGAAGTGTGTGGCTTCCTTGTAGAGGTGGTCCTGGTGCCAAACCTTACTACCTGCCAGACGTATGCTGGGTACTGGATGGGCCCATGGCCGGGAACACAAAAAAGGAACTCCTGTTCTGCAGCCAGAAAGGGTCATCAATCACTATGTGCCCAACGTCTTTTGGTGGGGGCAGGCTGAGGATCAAGGGTGTCATTGTGAGGTGAGACCCCTCCAGGCCTGTACCTCTGCCCTATTCCTGCTTGCCAGGCCAAAATGGTGGCCTTCTGTAGGCATAGCAGCTGAGGAGCTGAGACTGGGCCAGGGCTCAAGGCTCCCTACCCTATACCCTACGGCCAGCCTGATGCCCATGCTGTAACATTTGGGGGAGGAGTGCTCTGAACATGCCTCTTTGGCCCATGAAAAGAGGGTGGTACCTCTGTGAGTATGGGTATGAATGGGGTCTGGGGATTTCTGTTCCTGCAAAGTCCAGGGCATGCTGCCCCTAGCTTGCAGGCACGTGCCGATGGCGACTTGAATACAGGCATGCACTCTCTTACAAGTATGTTTATAGAAATACACATGCATGAAGACCACACACACTAGCCAGTCCGCCCACACACACGTAGTCACACACACATAGTTACATATACTCAGAGTCAGTGCTGGTCACCCTGGGGATGATCATGCCTGGGACGAGGCCGGTGGCCAGAGAAGCCTGACTTTAGGGTAGGGCCCAAGGGTCCAGGCCATAAAGGTGGTCTCAGCCTGAGTCTGGGAGGAGACAGGTAAATTTCTCCTCTGCTCTGCAGTGTGGACAGGGAGGCTAGGTGGGGAGGAAAGGACACCTCACTTGGGGGAATGAGTCTGGCTTGGACTCAGGCAGCCACCAACACTGGGGCACAGTCAAGACTACAGGGCTTTAACCGGACTGCCCCTGCTTTCTGCAGGCTCTGAGCTGGACAGGAGCGTGGGGAATGGATGGAGCAGCAGCAGACTGAGGGTGGCGATCCCACTTCCCCCAGTCCGACAGACAAAGAAAAGGGTCTCTCGATACCAGTGTGGGCCTGCATCAAGAAGAAAACAGCAGCAAGAGACCTTTGGCCCCACTGGGCCCAACAAAAGCCTGAGAAACCCGAGCACTCTCACACATGTATCTGCAGGGCAGGCAGGCAAGGTTGGCCCAGCCTCTAATGGGGACCAGATGGGCCATGGACCATGGGGGCAGGGCCCAGTACATAGGAAGCTTTGACAGGAAGGGGAAGTCAGAGGGACCTGGAAGAAGGGGGCCGCCCTCACCCCCACCCAAGAGGGTGTGAGTCTATTGCAGGGTCATCAGAGCCATGCTCCTCCCATGGCCACCCACATAGCAGCCTCTCTAGGTCTGAACTCAGCGGTTAGGGCACACGTGGTGACCTCAGGGTCTTGGTTTCAGTCTCAGTTCTATTACTCACTAACTGAGCAAGTCACTTCTCTCTGAATCTGTTTCTTCATCTATGAAATGGGGAACATGATGGTCCCTATATCATAAGTTCCTGGTGGGGATAAAATGAGACAGTTGCATACAAAGCGCTTAGCACAGTGCCTGGCACACAGCAAATGCTCGTTGGATGAATGGCTGCCGTGGGTGTTCCTGAGCCCCATTCCTGGATTTCTCCTCTGTGTGGCGCACCTGGTACCACATGCTCCCCCTCTCTGAGTACCCACCAGCTGCTGATTTGGTGGTTGAAGCCTCAGTGGGTTAATCAGGATAATGGGGGTAACTGCTTGCTCATCAGCTCCCGCATGACTACGGTCAGAATGCAGGACACTCAGCTTGGATGGAGGTGAGTGCTGAGTCCAGATGACCAGGCGGCACCTACCAGAGGCCAAGCCCCAGCTCTCTGGTCACCTGGAGAGAGCAGATTGAGTATGCGAGGGCTGCCTGCTCCACCTGGCCTGCCTTAACTCGTCACCTGGTTCTCAGCTTAAATGCCACCCTCTCCAGGAAACCTCTCCTTGTCACTGTCCCTCCATTTTGGGCTGTGCCAAGTGCCTCCTGCATTACCATGAGGCCTGACAGAAGAGTCCCCCATAACCCTACATGGAAGGTGGGCCTGGAGTTCCAGTTGGCCCTGTCATATTCGACTTAGGGGTGCGTGCCAGGGTACCTTGTCATGTCTTAAGGCCAACTGTGATTTTCTCCTCTTCTGATGGCTCCAGCTGGGCCCACCCTCCACCCCACTGCAGGCAGAGCAGTGTGGGACAATGGGCCCTGTGTCTGTGTTACTGAGGATACAGGCTTGCAGGGGCTGGGTGGGGGTGTTTCTTTCACCACCCATAGAGCTCATGACCTTTTAAGTATAAAAGGCGGGCAACAGCTGACAGGCTGCCCTGTTGCTTGTGGAAAATCCCTCTGCTTCCATCCTGAGCAGCCTGGTCCTTGAGGAGGTCAGTGAGGGAAAGTGTGGGGGCAGGGGGAGTTGTTCTCCAGGCCCCAGCCCGCCAGGCCCACTGGCTGTGAACCTGAGGTTGGCTTCAGCCAGGTGGGTGCCCAAGGCTAAGATGAAACAGAAGAGTACCCCATTGCCTGAGGTCATTCCACAGCTTGAGGTTGTCCCCCACCCTGCCCCCAACCCTGATGACTTCCTCCTGGTCTGGCATCACTGGGCACCACAGTAAAACCCAGTTGGGTGGATGATAGTTCTGAGCCAAGGCCTGACCCTGTCCTTCTCCACCACAGGCCTGGACTCTCCGCCCTGGGCTTGCTCTGAGTCTGTACATACCTGGGCCTCAGGGTCGATGTTGATCCTGTATGCCTGAGCCTTGCTGTCTTCTGGGGCACCAGGCCAGCTTCTGCCTTCCGGCCTGTGGCAGAAATTAGGATGGTCAGATATATCTGCTTACCATGCCCACCAGGCCTGAGAACCAGGACCAAGAGGGCCTGGGCTCTAGGTCCAGAACCATCCAGGACCAGGCCTGGCACCATGCACGAAGAAGGACACCAAACCAGTGCTTTCCCCTGCACTAGAATGGTGGCTGTTGTGGCAAGGAGACACGACTCTAGATTTGCCACTGGCCTGGGATGGGGCTGTGTGTCACTTCCCCACCAAATGTTCCATCCCCATCTGGTCTGACACCTAGAGAGGAAGCTGTGGCTTCCCCACTTTCCCCTCCCCGTGGCCCACAGAAGATCAGCAAAGAGGGCCAGCTCACGGCAGGGGGAGCCAGGCCTCATACTTCAATCAGCTAGGAGCACATCCACTCATCCCTCTTCTGTTCACAGCCTCCGGCTGGGCCTGGGGATCAGGCATCCACGCACTCTGGGGGAGGTGGAATGGAGGCTCTGAGGGGGAGTGCCTCCCTCCTGCTGCTGCCAGCAGAGTCATCACCAAGGTCTGCCCAGCCCAGATGGGAAACAGGCCATTAGGAAATTCCTACTTCACCATAGAAACCAAAAGCCAAACACCACTCGGGAGGGAGAAAAACATCATAAACCTGCCATAAGCAGGGCAGACAGAGCTGAGAGACTGCAGGCCTGGGGCCCAGTCTTGCCACTCAGTAGCCCAGTGAGAAGGTGGGCCAGGAAGGTGCTCAGACCTTGGACTGGCGGGTGGATGTGAACTGAGGCTGGTTAGACCAAAGGGGAATAATGTCCCCCACTCCACTCACTCAGCACTTCCTCACCTTCACACATTGCTTGGCCCCCTGCAGGCCATCTCTCACCCCCAAAGCCTTCTGGAGGTCTGTGGCACCAAAGTTCTGCCAGGGCAACACCATGCGCACTGGCATCTAGCTCCAGCCCCCTTAGCCAGGCTTCCAACTCACAGCTCTCACTGTGGCCTCCACCCACTCAGAACTCCACTGGGATGAACTGAGAACATCTCATGTGGCCATTGGCCTTTTACTTCCCTGAAGTTCTGCCCAGAAGAGAAGTACAAGCCTGAGGTCTGAAGGTCAGAGGACACAAGGTACCCAAAACTATGGGGGTGGCTCAAGGCATCAGTTCAGATCATGTATCAGCCTTCATCCCCAGGCCTCTGTTTCAGGCTGAGTAGGTGGCTCTATTTGCCATCTTTAAGCAAAATGACAGCCAACGGGTAGTTGGCTCTATCTGCCATCTTTAAGCAAAATGACAGCCAATGGGTAGGTGGCTCTATCTGCCATCTTTAAGCAAAATGACAGCCAACGGGTAGGCTGTGCATAGGCATCTTGTACCACGTGTAATGGGCAACAGAGGCCCCACCAGAGGCACCAGGGCTGGACCTAACACCAGAAGGGTCCTGGACCTACAGAACATTTCCAGAAAGTATGGGTTAGCTTGAATTGTTGGACACCTGGCTTTGAGTTCCAGATAAAATGAGCATAAGCAGGGAAGCTGGGCCTTTACTTCACTTTTCATCCCATGGAGAAGTCTGAGGAGGATTATGGCCCTCTGTACACAAGAGGCCAGGCGAGGAAGCTGGTCTGGGTAGAGCTCGTGTTGGGGGGCCTTTGGGGCCCAGGCATAGCAGGCAGGATAGAGAGCAGGGTCAGAGGCCTTGCAGGTGAGAAGGTGCCCAGGAGAAGAGATACTGGCCCAGAGGGTCAAGGTGGCCCCAATGTCTTGATCCCCCAGAATCTGCATGTGTGAGAATTGGGGATAGAAAGCTGGAGGAAAAGACCCCAGGTTTTCATTTCAATTGAACAAACCTGTTATGTCATCACTCAATCCTCAGATCACAAGACAGTCCCCATCATGAAATTGAGAAAGCTAAGAGCTCTGAGATTAAATCACTTGCTGAAGTACAGCAGTTCCCAAGTGCAGAACTGGGACTGGGACTGTGAGAGTAGAGAATGTGCTTGCAGCTGCCCCATGGCCACGCAGCATTTGGGGGCTGAAAAGCCCAGGGTGGAACAGGTCAGTGGACCTCTGGTTCCATCCATACCTGGATTGGAACAAATGACCAGGGAAGGGAGGAAGGAAGGAAGGGGGCCCTCCATCCTGCCCCCATCCTGCCACCCTGCCCTGACATCATTCCTCTGGGAACCTCCTGACTCAGGCCCCCTGTGAGCCTCCCCACCCCCACCCCAGCCCCACTACTGCCAGGGCTTCCCTTGTTCAGCCACGAGAGTCAAGGCTGGAGGTGAGTCAGGGCCCAGGAACCCAGCCAAGTGGAGCGGCCTCAGAGGCCACTCGTGGGCAGAGCAGAGCTGATGTTTCCCTGGCCAGCTTGTACCTCAGTCTGGGAGAGGGTGATGATGTGATCCTGTTTTATGGGGAAGGAAACCCAGGCTCACAGAGGTCATCCGGGTACCCAAGATCCCACAGAGTCTGGATGAGGATCGGCTCTGCTAAACTGCCAGGCTGAGGCCCCCTCACTGTGGGCCAGGTGGTGTGCACAGGCCCAACACCTCCAGCTGGACCCACTTAGCACTGAGAGCACAGCCAGGGGCCCTGACTCCAACCTGCACCCAGGCCTGGGCCAGACACAAACAGGGGCTAGTTCAGAAGCCTTCCCACCATGTTTGATGGCTCTGAGCGGATGGATCACCCCCTGCCCTGCCAGCTCTAAGGCATGGTTAGTTGGGTTGTGGTTTGGGGAGGCTTTCCCCACACATGTCCACAGGGGGTCGTGGAAAGTCCCTTCGAGCAGTGGCAGAGTTCAACAGTTATGTCTGACTTCTCTGGATCCAGGCAAGACAGGAGGCAGGGAGATCGCACTCAGCCAGGACCCAGACAACTGCCATCAGAGCTGAACAGAGACCCAGGGCCCAAGTACGGCTGGGGATGCCCCAGGTGGACCTTTCACCCATCTTAGACCATCTATAGGGCATAGAGAGAACTTGGTGACCCCCCAACCCCTTCTTCAAGATGGGCTGTACAGCATTACACAGTCCATGGCATCCAGATTTAACTAGGACAGAGGCATGGACCGTAGTGGGGGACAGCTGAGGCAGAGCAGTTGTGGGGCTGGTAGGAGAGGTCAGCTGCCAAGTAGAAAGCGCGGTCTCTGGGGGTGGGAAAGACCTGAGGTCAACTTGTGCTTCCCAATTCCCTCTCTGTGTGGTTTTAAGCACCTTCTAGTCTTTCTGAGATTTGGTTGTCTCTTCTGGAAAGCGGGGAATATTAGGTTTTACCCTATTAACTTGGTTTGAGAGTTCATTTATTTATTTATTTTTTTAGGTGAGGCAACTCTTGGTTGATCTCACAGATTGCAAGGACCTTGTCAGCTTACAATCCCTTATTTTTTATTTTTTACGCCTACAGCACCTCGTCTTCCTAGATGGTCTCTCATCCAAGTACTAACCAGGCCCGACCCTGCTTAGCTTCCGAGATCAGACGGGATCGGGCTTGTTCAGGGTGGCATGGCCGTAGACTGGTTTGAGAGTTCAATGAGGTGTTGGACAAGAAATGGAAATGGTCAACAAGCTGGTCACTCAGGGGCGGGGAAAGGACTGATGTCGCCTTCCACCCTCCCCCCCGCACAAGAGGCTACCCAATGTCTTATTTTAGCCTTGATTTGGGGCTGCTTACCCCCTGCCATAAGTCCCTCAACACACTTTCATCTCTGAGTTAAAAGGAGGCTTCTTCCTTCTTAAGCAACCCCTGTACCTAGTACCTGCCAGCCCTCTGTGAAAGCACTACTCCTTAGGACTGGGGTGCACCTACTTCCAGCTGCCAGTCTGTACTCCTGGGTCACAAATTCACATCCACTTCCTCTGAGGCAGAGAGGTTGTGTGAGGCTCAGCTTTCCCAGGATGTTGGCCACTCATAACATCCTCCCCTTAAATCTCCCCCCGACCCCAATTATCTTGGCACAGCCTGTCCTATTCATACCTGCTCACAGAGAGTGTGAGGTGGTCGTGGCAGCCTTTGATGCGGTTCTGAGCCTCCAGGTGTGTCATGAGCTCTGTGCTCTCACCATTGATGGCCTGGATCAGGTCTCCAGGGCACAGGGCAGCCAGGGCAGCCTTGCTGCCAGCATGGACCTGTGGATGGACAAGCCAGATAGCTGGGCATTCGTCATTATGTGGCCTTGCTGCAAGGTTTTGCTTTTGCCCCTCCCCCCTCAGAACCTGGTCAGTGTGGCCCTGGTGCCAACATAACCTGTGCTAGGCAAGCCAAGACACTGGTTGAGTTCTCATGTGGCCTTGCTGCAGCTTTTGCTCTAAACATCCCCAACTCCAGCACCTGGAGGCCTGGTGGGGTACGAGGGCATGTGAGAGGGGCTTCCTCTGACTTGGGACAAGTGGGATGTCATTCTTACAACCTGTGTATGTGCGCAAAGACATGCAAGGGAACAGAGAGACACGTGTGCTCCTAGATACATACAAAGCATGGACATATCACAAATACCCTACAGAGACAGTGCCCCACCCAGCCAGACCTTACAGCAGCCCCTTGACCCACATTCAAACCCTTAGTGACCTTTGCTCCCTACTTGTTTCCTCTCATCCCCACTCACATTCACTTCCCCTCACACTCACCTCCACCCACCCACACTTTATTCAGACCACCTGAACGTCCAAGAGGTGCCTATGGGCACCATGTATCTCTCACCTCCACACTTCTGCAGATGCTGTACCTTCTCCCTGGAACATTCTTTCCTTTGACCTCCAACCCTAATTACCAGTGTACTCCTCCTCATCTTTCAGGGCTCAGTCTAGAGAGGCCATTTCCCCTGGGAGCCCCCTGCCCCAGGCTCTCATGTACCCTGTGCATCCCCACACCACTCTGTTCCCTTGACATCATTAGTGCCTCATTCTAGGTCTGTGTCATCACCTCCCCAGGCACAACCAAGGCCACCTACTTCCAGCTGCCAGTCTGTACTCCTGGATCACAATTTCACATCCACTTCCTCTACAGGACAGGCACTCACTCAGGCCACCCCAGTGTCACTATTGACCCCAGAGGGTTAAGCGGTGTCCATATCTGGAGCCTCTTATAATTCTGTTCCCTCGATAAGGGCCACATGGGGCTGGGGACAGGCTCATAGGGAGGCCTGAGTAAGTAGTCCAGGAGAAGTCAGGCAACAAGGCACCTTTCACCCTGTCCCCAGTCCTGGCACAGCCTTTGGAAATATACTGTAGCCATCCTCATTCTTACCCAGCTTCACCAGTGGTGCCTGGCTGTGGCTCAAGAGCTGCCAGTGATCCTGTTCCTATTGGTGGAGGTGGGAGCTTCTGGAAGCCCAGCCAGGCTCAACCTAGCCAATTATCTGTAGAAAGTGGACAAAGCCAAGGTGCTGGCAGCTCCTTGGCTGGAGCCCTGGTATGGGCACTGCCTGAGCTGACCTGCCCTGAAATAGGCTGGCCTGAGGAATGTTCTTTGGGAACATGACACCCTCAGCCGCCAGTCACCATTAATGTTCACTCACAGGGCTTGGGCACCTGCACAGGCCTGTCCTCCTGGGGGTGGTGCCCGTTTGGCTCCATCCCACCCCTCCCCATCAAGGCCCTGCTCCAGGCCCCCTCTCCATCCTGGATACCTTCTCTGTGACATGACCTGGGCTCAGTGCTTTAACATAACTAGCTCTCAAGCTGGTTATGGTAAAGCGGCAACCTCTCAAGCACCTGGTGAGACAGAAGTGCTCTCATCCCTATTTACAGACAAGAAAGAGAGGCCTGGAGGAGGAGCATCTCACTCCAGTCCCCACTGGAGGAGAGGAGCCTTCTTCCTCAGGGGGGTGGCTAGCTGCAGGATGATTCAGCCCGCACAAGGGCGCATTCAGGCCTCTGTGGGTGGGGGAAGTTCTGGAAAGCAGAGGTGGCTGAAACTCTGCCAGTTCCACTAGCCCAGAGAGTTCTGGTCAGAGAGGGCTTGAGGCCAGGAAACGGTGACTCTCCCAACCACCTTTCCATGTATTGTCTCATTAATCCCCAAGGCAAGCCCATTTGCTAGACGAAATAACCAAGGTTCAGAGAAGTACAGAAAGACAGTCAACTGATAAATTGGAGTTAGGATTTCAATGCAGGCCAACTTGTTCCAAGTGCTATGATCTTAACCACTGTGTGCTTCTCTGAAAAAAGGGAGGGAGGGGAGAGAGAGTGTCCCTGGGGAGAGAGAGTGTCCCAGGTAGAAGGATTAGCATGTATAATGACTCATCTTGGGGAGAGAGTAAAAGCAGGCTCCTGTGGCTGAAGCATCATTAGTTAGGAGAGAGTGGAAGAGATGAAGTCGGAAGGACAGGGGCTAGACCTGCAGGCCTTGTAGGCCCAGGTGAGAAGCTGGCATTTCTCCTGGGTGGATGGGAATGATGGAGGGTTCTAAGCAGGGAAGTCACAGGACAGTTGAATTCAAACCAATGCTGCTGGCTGCTGAATGTGGGATAAACAGACAGAAGGAAACGAGAGGGGAGCAGTGGGTCAGCTAGGAGGCTGGGGCATGAACCAGCCCTCTCACTGGCAGCAGCTACATCCCCAGCCCCTACTCCACTTTGCCCAGCCTAGAAAGTCAGGTGCCATATTGTTCCACATGATCACAGCAAGCTCCAGTCAGGCCTGGATTCCTGTCCCTGCTCTGCTTCTCTGGGTACATTACCTTAGCCTCTCTGAGCCTCAGTGTCCCCATCTATAATGTGAGGCCAGAGGGAGTTCTTAGTTCTAAGGACTGCTGTGAGGATTATCTGAAACAATTAGGGCAAAAAGCTCCCAAAGGGGTTGGGTACACGGTGGTGCTCATTCCAGGCACCAGTTGCTGGGGACCAGGGACCAACACCCTTTAGGGTGGGGCCTGGAACACTGTGGATGCTCCGAAGCCAGCAATGACCACAGTTTGTGGAGAAGAAGCCCTGGACATTGTTCTTGGGGGCTCCCTGAAGCTCCCTGAGGTTGCCAGGCAGCCAGGCTCCTCCCTATCTGAGTGTGGCTGTCCTCACTGGGTGGGGGAGGCTCTGGAAGCATGGGAAGGCTGTGTCTTGAACCCCCCTGGTGAGGACACTCCCACTTATTGTCAGTATCTGCAGACCTGCTTTTGAGGTACCTGCTGGGCAAGCTGTGGCCTGTGCTTCCCCAGCCCCATAAATCACCCCAGATCCCACCCAAACCCAGGCTCAGCCATCCTGGCTCCTCAGGACTGAGCTGCTGCCGCGTGACTTTGGGGGACAAGGGGAGTTCTTCCTGGCAAACGGTCTTCCAGCCTGCCTGCCTGCCTGTCTGCCTGCCTGCCTGCCTGCCTGCCAGGGGCCTGTATCCCAATCAGACCCAAACAAGGCCGCCGCCGCTGCTGCCACTGTGACGTGCGGAGGCCCTTCCTCGGCGGGCAGGCAGCCGCGTGGGCAACAGATGTCTCTGCTCCCTGCCGCCTGCGGCCGTCAGCCGCCGCCACTGAGCCTGTCAGCGGCCTCACGCCCAGGGTGCCTGGCCTCGCCGGCTGGCCTAGCGCCCCTACCAGCCGGCCTCTGCAGTCACACAGGCAGACACAGACACTCACGCACACACACCCAGCAGGTCTCCCTCAGAGAAGTAGAAGATGAAAGGCTCCCGAGTGTGTTAAAGGCCTATCGCACTCAACCCCAGAGACCTGGTGGTGTGGGGTGAAGGCAGATGTGGGAAGCCTCCCAGGACAGCTGGGCCTGCCTGTCACCCTGGTCCCAGAAATGGGATTTCATAATTCCACGCTCTACTGGGTGCCCACACCCCTCTCAAGAACTGGAAAGAAGTGTCTGAGAGGCCAGCCAGCTCAGTCTAGCCCCCACAGTGAGAGGGGTGGTGGTGGGGGAGCAGAAGGTAGGTCTCAGTTCCCCTAACACAGGCCCCTAACAAAAATCAAAGCAGCTGTGGGGGGGCAAGGGATGGCTCTCAGATGGCCCCAGGTCCTCTTTTCCCTTCCCTCCAGACTGGGAACCCCCAAGCCCAGAGCCTGGGTTCTCTCCTCTTCTGTCTTCTATGCTAGGACACCCAGGGGCAGAGTCTGGGTCCCCTCTCCTGGCCCTTCAAACTACAGGACCCCAAGGTCCCCTCTCCTGGCCCTTCAAACTACGGGACCCCAAGGCTGGGCCAGGATCCCATCTTCCTCAGAATAGGCACTCGTTCTGACAGGGCCAGAGTCCTCTCCTCTGTTCCTCTGTCCTCCTCAGATTAGTCACTCCGCAAGGTTGTGCCCCCTCCTCTTCCTCTTCTGTCCTAAGCTTGGGGCATGCATGGCCGTGGAACCTTGAGAAACCGGGCTGGGGCTACCCTGGCCCCTGGCTTTGTGTTGACTTGAGAGGAGAGGTCTCACAAGCTCATAGTCAAGTCTCCCTGCCCTGGGAATGACAAAGTCCTCCTGGTCACTTCCCCTTAGGTCAACTGAGGTCACTAATGAGAGACTGACTAAAACCAGAGTGGGGAAGTGGATGGATCTTTCTCTTTTCAGGTTCAGGGAGAACCCGGACCTTTCTGGAGTCCCCCAGCTCTGTGGCAGGCCCCCTCGTTAGGGGAAGGGAGCTCTCAATCATTTTGCCCCAAATCTTCAGGCTGGGATTCGTCTAAGCAGTATTTCTGGGCTTCTGTAGATCTGTCCAGACCCCTGGCCCATGACTGAGGTCCTTCCCTGGACTGCAGTGACACCCCCCAAAAGAGGCCATCTGGGAGGCTGGCGTCCCCTCCAAGGGATAGGACAGGCAGGCCTAGTCGGAGGGAGGATGGGGGTTGGGGCGACACTGCCCTGCCTGGAGGCCTCCTCTACACTCTGTGGGTCACCCAGGTCAACCCTTGGCTTTCGAGCCTCAGGGACGTTGGGAATCCGGGTCTGAGTCTCAGATCCAGGACATCCCCCCTCCCAACCTGTGGCCTCCGGACTCACCCGCGAGATGGTGAGGGGTGCGCTGAAGTCCCGGCCGCCCACCAGGCGGAAGCCCCAGGGTGAAGGGCCGCGCAGAGTCACGGAGTGGGGCATCGCGGGCGGGAGCCGCAGCCGGAGCCTGAGCCGGACACTGAGGAG
>NW_006443124.1:11436739-11456798 GCF_000325575.1 Pteropus alecto
CCTCCCACTTCGGGGGGCTCTGAGGACCCGCCCCTCAGCCCCTCCGCCAGCTGCCTGACACCCCCTCCGCGTTCTCCGAGACCCACGAACTGGGACGGCCCCGACGTCCGGGATCCTGTCCTGGCCTGCGCTCTACGGGCCGTGGACCCAAACCGGGCCGCAGAAGCCCCGGCATAGGCCCTTTGAAGTAGCTCCTACGAGGCGGCGCCCTGGCCCAGGGACGGCCCTGATGGGGGATGGGGCCGCTCCTTGCTCAGAAACCTCCTCAAAGTCCTAGTAGGCAAACCTGTGCCCCCACCCCTCGGTGTGGGGGTGTCCTCGAAGCGAGCACTGATGGGGACCCCTGGGCCTGAACAGGCCTGGGTCAGGAACACAGACCCAGGATGACAGCAGACAGTGCCAGGTGTGGGGGTGAGAACAGAAAGGTACTGAACCTCGTTTGAGGAGGCCTGGAAGGCAATCTGGAAGAGGTGACTACTGACTTGAATCTAGAAGCAAGGTGCCTTGTCTTGTCCTTCCAGGTGTCACTGCTTCCCCAGGGCACTCAAGCCTTCTCTGGCTACCCTCTCTTTTCAGGCCATCTCCCTGTCTTCACAGTCCCCTCCCTTCCTCCTGTACAAAGAACTCGGTTTCCCCAGACTTTCTGGAAAAGTTGTGGGTATGCCACAAGATGGAGAGTGAAATATTTGAGGGAGTGGAATTGTGGGCAGCTTTTCACTTGGGTCCCTTCCGGGTCTTCTCTCGACGCTCAACCATTGTCCTCCAGGGGCGTCCTTGAACAACCTTTGCAGGTGCTGTGGCCTGAGGGCCCCACCTACCACCCTCTGGCTCTCCTGGATACTTTGTGTCTCGCTACATCAGGGCATCACTGTTTGCTTCTCCAAACCCTGAGAAGGTCCCTAATTTCGCCATTCTTGACAACATTATGTGCCCTCTTGGCCGAGTTCTGGTAACGCTCTGTCCTTGGGAGGCTAACAGGCTGTGGTGTGAGATGTGTCCTGTGAGATCTCTAACACCCCCAAAGAGAACGTCTGCTTGAAAGGCACAAATCGAGGGTAGTCCAACAAGGGGAGGCACCCTTCAGGGTGGAACATGAGTACCTCTCCGAGAGATGGGTGCTGCTGTCTGTTGAGCTGGCAGAGAGATGTGAGTGATGTGTGTGTAGCAGTGTTGTGTATGGTGGGGGTATCCATACCCACAGAGCATCAGCCATTGGGCACTCAGTACTGTGAGATGGAGGTTTCTGCTCAACTCTGCGCAGAGTTGGACTCCACAAGGACAGAGTGGAAGGGCCAGCAGGAGAGTTGTTCTACATGGTCTCTCAGAGGCCCTTAGGTCAGAGGCTCCCTAGGA
Organism: Pteropus alecto; assembly: GCF_000325575.1. Lineage (NCBI taxonomy): Eukaryota > Metazoa > Chordata > Mammalia > Chiroptera > Pteropodidae > Pteropus > Pteropus alecto. Next base: position 11,438,093 of record NW_006443124.1, read on the forward strand.
CTTGCACTTCACTGAGTGACATGGAAAGTGGGGCACCCATCCCCCATCCCTGACTGTCGGAGGGTTAGGTGCACAGCATGGCTGGGTGGTCAACCACCTCATTTAGACTCCAAGACATAGTGAATGTAAATGGTGCGGAGCTTTGCTGTGGGGAGAGGGGGCCTCAGAATCTGTGGAAGTTCCTACCCAAGGCATCTCATGGTGGATTCCTGAAACTTCTCCTTAGACTTGCTTCCTTCTCCCAGCTTACACACCCCTGGGAACTGCCAACTGCCTCCTCGAAGTTCCTTCATTGCCCACTTGTTTACTTTTGTTTGGGGAGTGCATGTCACTCCCTCCTGAATACAGCTTTCCCAGCCCTTCACATCTCGGCAGTATAGTCTATCTCCGAAGGCTTCTCTCACAGGGTCAAAGATGGGGATGGTGTGTGGAGTGGCTCATCTAGAATCTGGCACATAAACTTGCCTATTTCATTGTACTGCTTCCGGGGCAGTTCCGGGTCCATGCAAGTCATCTCCTACAGTAGGTCCTCGATGATGTCCTTGACTTGAGAGGACATCAGAAGCCCACTTCTGACAGTGCCCTCTCACAAGACATAGGTCTGGGCCAGGCCACATTCCCGGAGACTGGAGGCAGCCCTTCTTAGGGGCCACACTGTAGGCTCACTCCTGAGGTACCCTGCTCCAACCTTTTCCCATTGCTTTCTCCAAGAAGCCCTCAGAATTTTCTTTTTACTCTAATTGGCTTTGTTTCTGGGGGCATGCTATGTTGCTGTATCCCTATCATGCTGGGGCACCAACTCACAGGCAGTTACATGGCCTGGGAGCCCTCTCCAAGGTGGACATGGTGGCCGCTGGGTCAGGCCTCATGCCCACCTTAGTTGTTCATTGCGCACCCCACCGGGCATCTGTGCTGTTGGGTGTAACCAGACTGCCTGTTTCATACATTCTTTATCCATTCAACGAAGATGTATTGTTTTTCATATGCCATCACCTGTGCCTGCCCAGGGTTGGGGTCGAGACATCCACAGAGGCAAGGGCTGTGTCTGTCATATTTATTTATGTTTCCTCAGCACTCAGCAGAGAGCCTGACACACAGAAGGTATTAAAAACCATTCTCTATTAACAATATTATCACTGTTATAGGAATTACTATTTCAGCTCACCCCTCGGCCATAGCCCAGAGAGAGGCAAGGAAGACGTGAGGGGGCCTAGGAGGGGGAAGGCTTCAGCTCCTGCTGCTTTGGAGGCCACACCCACACCCAGTGGCTTTGTCCTTCAGAGGAGCCCCAAGTAGTTCAGGGCACTATGCCCAGCCACTCTGTGTATGGCCAGGTCTGTCCAAGGTCAGGAGAAACCACAGCTCTGTTTCCTCAATGGGTTGGCAGATTCCAGCAGGAGCAGATGCCCTTGGGAGATGGCCTTGGGGCTGAGCCTAGGGTGAAGGGGAGGAAAGGGCTGGGATAGGAACACCCTTAGGGTGAGGGTAAGGCCAAACTAGGGGACAGCTCAAAGGTGGAAGCAGCCCTGGGTGGAGGGTTTGATGAAGATAACGGAGCAGCCCATGAGGATTCCTTCCTGTGTGGTGCTAGGGGCTGGCCAGAGAGCTCAGACACTGCCCTTCCCCACCCTGGCCCAATGACCAAAGGTCTCTGGGTTGAGTCCGCCCCATTCAGGCTCAGCCCCTTGGGCCAATACATTCCTCCTTGAAGGCTCAGTGCCCTCCTCCCAGACAACAGCCTGGATTCCAAGGGGATTGGAACCCTCGATGCGGTGTCCCCAGAGGATGCCCAGTCCAATCCAGGGTCCCAGAGGGCAGCCAGAGAAGAATTTAAGAAGACTCCATTTCAGTATGGCCTGTCTAGCCAAGCTCCAGGTCCCATAGCCTCTGGCCACCGAGGTGTCTATTATCCAAGAGGCCTACTGGTCATGGCTAGGAGCCTGTGAATCTGTGGGATGAAGAGAACAGCAATTTGGGACAGGGTTGGATGGAGTGGGGCTGTGCAGGCTTTCTGCAGGGCTAGGACTTGGCCCTACAATGATAGCAAGCCAAGGAAAGCCCTAGGCAGGGTTTGGGGGGCTCTGAAAGGGGTGGAGGCAGCAGGGGCACAGGCACCAGGGTAAACTCAAGGGGAAGGTGTAGTCTGGGAGGTGGTGTAGTCTGGGAGGTGGGTTGAGGGCTAAAGCCCCACATATCCTGGGACTGGGATGACAGGACTCAGTCAAGGAGGCAACAGAGCTGGCCTTTGAGCTGTGTGTTTGGTACAGCAGAACACACAAGGGAGGGCGTGCCTGTGACAAAGGGAGTTTCCCAGCTCTAGTTTTGTGCCATTCAATCCCTCAATAAACATATTTTGAGTGCTTGCTGTGTGTCTAGCCTAGACTTGATTAGCTAGCCTTGGAATTGTGGTGGGAACACCCCACACTGCCACTACCGTGCCTCCCTTGGGGGGCTGAGAGGCTAGAGGTTCTAGAGGGAGCCAGTCTCTGAGGGTCTCAACAGGGACAAAGCTGATTCTGACAATTGGAGTCTAGTTACTGGCCCTGAGCTAAATTTCAGGGCAGACAAAAAGGCAGAACCACTTCTCATCAGGAAACTGGGCCTTGGGGAGGGTGAGTGACCACCTCAAGTTCACATAACTTCTAAGCAGTTGATCTAAGCTTCTAAACAGGGTTAGATCCTGCGTTGGTGACTTTGGGTCATGCCTCTTGCACCGGGGACTAGATGTGTCTCAATCATATTTGCAATCCCCAACAGCACCCTTGTCAGACCTGCTTTGTCTCTGTTTTCACAGAGAAAACCCGTCTGTTCTGGAACCCAACAAAGGGGCTGCCAGGCAGCAGGGCAGAGGCTGGTTTACCCAGTGGGGCCCAAGGAGGCCCTAGCCCTGAGGCCTGGGAGTGAAGGGTGTTGGGAAGAGTGGCATCTCACACAAGGGGGAGGCAACAGACAGGTGAGAGAGCCAGAGGCAGCTCAGCCCAGTCCAGGAAGGGAAGTGACAGAACAGACGGTGGCGGTGAGACTCATGTGACTGTTGTGTAACTGAGACCTCAAGAAAGCAGCTTATAAAGGTATCATGCTCTCCCCCTGCCTCAAGAATACCCCCAGCCTTACCTTTCCTCCCACTTCTCTTTCAGGCCAGAGAGAGTAGACAGCCTGCACTCCATCACCCAGCCTCAGTCCTACCTGTAGGCCTCAAATAGAAGCCCAAACCAAGGGTTTCAGTTTTCCAACTTCTGTTAATAGTTGAAGGCTTCTATCAGCTAGCCACGCTGGTCCGTGTGCAGAGAAACTGCCTCCTTTTACAAATCATCTCCTCCAGGTGGAGCAGCCAAGGGATCGGGGAGCAATTGGAGTACGTACACATTCTGTGCCCTGGACACTCTTGGTCCTGGCCTGACTCTCATCATGCTCTAGGTCAAATCAGAGTGCAGAACCCTTCTTTTCTCAGCCCAGGGAGAGAGACATGGCTATGTCTCTGGGCAGGTAAGCCTCTACCCAAAGCACAGGGGTGATAAAGAGGAAACAAGCATGGGCTACAGCAGGGATCCGTTTACTGGGGCTCCTCAGACACATGCTGCAACTCATCTATCAGCTTGGGACTCGCTGCCTGGGCCTAGACTCCCGGCACAGCTTATGCCTGCTCTAATCCACACATGCACAGGCACTTGTATTCAGCAGTAGCCTGACAAGGACACTCTGGTCTCCTGCCTAAGGACACTTTTCCTCTTCCTGACACTACAGCTGACATCTAGGGCCACTCAGAGGGCTGGAGAAATCTAGGCCACTTTCATATGTCTGGGCTCCCAGTAAAACGCAAAGGAAAGATGTGAAAATAGTGTTTTAAGAATTATGACATGTTATTTATGCTCTGTACATTTATTCAACAAATAGTTTTGAGAGCTTCCTATGTGTCAGGCACTGTTTTAAGCCTGACTATTGAGTAATTAAACATTGTGCACACATGCAAAATGTATAGCCTCGTTTAGAGATAACTTCAAAAATTCAAATTCCAGGCTTCCTGGCCCTCCTCAGGGTGGACCTCCACAGCCCCTGCCCCACATGACATTGTCACTGGTATAGATTAGGCCTCTGTCCCCTGCTCCCGGGGAGTCATGGGGATCACAATGAGATTGGTGGAGGCAGCGGAGGCTTCCTCAGGAGTCCAGGTAGCATAGGCCTGTCTCCAGCTTGTCCTCCCAGCCCCATCCTTTCGGTCTCTTATGGACGCCCGCTCCCCGGCAGCACCAGTTCCTTTAGTCACTGATTGGTCTTGGTGAAGTGCCCTGTCCAGTGGTGCCCTCTGGCTGAGTCACAGGTTGGCAGGAACCATTTAGGCTGACCTCACCTCCAGGCCTAGCTGTGGGACACCCCAGCTGTGGCCACCTGGTGGGAGCCTGGCCTCCCGTGTTGCTGGGAGAGTGAGGCAGAGCTGGGCCACTAGGGTGCAGCAGCTGCCAGCTGGCTCTGGGGTCTGGGAATCCAGGTGCAAGGGGGCACGGGGATTAGAGCAAAAGAGCCAGATCCAGGCCTGGGAGGGTAAAGCTGGGCTGAGGCTACTCCAGGCCCAATGGCTGGAGCAGGATCCATGAGTCAGCCTCATGTCCTGGGTGGCTATGTTCTTGGCTCGCAAAGATCTTCAAAATTCTTTCCCACTTACTTTCCCTCCCAAGGCCAGGACCATTGCTGTGCAGACTAAAGCTCAGCAGTGGGGAGTGGGAAGCCAAGCCCTCAGTAGCCCCCACTGAGAGGATGCTTGACTGGGTTATTTGCTGCCTGTGTGATCACCCTGTTTGTGGGAAGGTAAACTTGCCTAAGGAGCACGTGAGGATGTGCTTCTCCCACATGAGAAGTCAGGATTGCTCCAGGAGAATGTGTAATGAGAACTTCTGTATGCTGAGAGTTGAAAAGGAACTGTCTCATTTCAGGGAAAAGGAAGGGAAAATGGTGGGTCAGGACTAGAGAGGCACTGAATGTTGGAATGGGCCCTGCCCAGCACTCTGGGACCAGCAGAGCCTGAGAAGTAGCTGTGTCTGGGATTAAGACAAGCTGACCACAAAGAGCTGTGTCATAAGGGGTTCAAGTATGGCGTATTGTTGGCCCAGAGGAGGAGTACGAGCATTCTCTTTCAGAGAACCGTGGTGTTCCAGAGCCAGAGAGATGGAGAGCTTTCACAGCCTTTGTGAAGATCTGTTTATTGTCCTAACACCAAGATAGCCCCTGCAAGGAAATGACAGGTCCATCTAATTTGTGAATGTAACAGATTGGCTTCCATAGTATGTTAGAATAGTTACCAACTTGGGGATTTTTCTAGGATTCCAACCTTGATTTAACACGATTAAATCCACTGATTAATAGATTAAATGGAAAAAAAGGAACCTGGTGATCATCCCCAAAGGCATTTGATAAAATTCACCAGCCAATCACAATAAAAAGTTGGAAAACCACAAAGAGAAGGAAATGTTCTTAACATTTTAAGAAACATACTAGAAACCAAAAGCCAGCATTGGACTTACACTACCAAATTCACATTAATGTCAGGATCCAAACAGTGTCCCTTTCACTACTATTGTGCAATGTTGCTCTGGAGGTCCTACCTGGGACATAAGGAGAAAAAAGAAATAATGGATAAGTAGAAGAAATAAGTAATAGAAAGAGTCAAAATGATAATTATTGGCAGATGACACTATAATTTTGCCTCCATAAAATCTGGGAGAATCCATGGAAAAGCTATTACGACTATAGAGGGATTCAGTCCGATAGAGCAGAATAAGATAAATGCATATATGTATATAGATTTTAATAGCTTTTAAAAGCGTCAAGTCACGACTAATAAGAAAATGTGATGAAACCAATTTACCATTCACAACAACTGACACATGAGAAATATCTAGAAACTCACTTAACACACATGGAAGGCATATAAACTTTGCTCTAGGATAAATATAACAGAGGAAAAAATAATTAGAAGCATATGTCACGTTCCTGGAAAACTCAATATTTTAAATTTATTAATTGATAAATTCAATGCAATTCCAATAAAAATTTGTGGATAATTGGCAAGATGATTCTAAGGATCAAATGAAAGAGTAAACACGGATGGAAAACCAAAAATTGGATTGAAAGCATAATAAAGTGAGATTTTTCCTATAGGCATCAAAGTATGTGATAAAGCTAAAGTAATTAAGAGTTGTTGGTAGCACAGGAAAAGACAATATATCAATCAGACAAAAAGAGAGTTCATAGCATGTGATAAAGAATACATCTTAATTCAGAAGATAAGAAGTAGTTTATTCAATAAATCATGATGGGGCATTTGTTATCTATTAAAAAATATATGGTTATAATCCTATATACAATAAAATGAATTTCAAATTGATTCATGATCTATGTTTCATTTTTTGCAATGTATTTTCATAAACAATTCAAATATTTAAACTCTGAAAAGGGCTGGTAGACAATACATATAAATAATTTCATAGTAAACACCTTTTTGTCAAGATAAATAGTTTAAATGTTTTTCTGTTACATATAGACAAAAAAATCTCAGAAATATACTGTAAACTGTTGATAGTTGTTATTGCTGGCAACAGTATTTTGGGACTTTCATATTTTCTAGGTAATGTACTTCTATAGTGTTTTAATTTTATATTAACAAAAATTGTACTTGAGACTAGAAAAATTAAGACAATCAATGGAAAATAAATACAAGAAGAAAAGGGTAAATACTGCTTCTTTTATAATGTAAGAGCCTTCTAATAAATTTCATTTAACCCTCCCTTCCTTTGTGCTAGTGTTGTCATACATTTACTTCTACAAATGCTTTAAACTTTATAAAAAAGTTATTGTTTTTGCATTTTTTTTTGGTAACCTTTGGTTTTAATAGTGGTTTATTCATTTTAGTAGTCCATGAAAAGGAAGAGTAATGCAAAAGTATTACAGTTTCTTTTCTTTTCATCTTATTTCATGTCTGAGTTATAAGCTCCACAGTTTCTTAAGCTCATCTTATGTATTAGTAAATGTGTCTATACCTTTTGATTATGAATTAAGTGAGGTATTCATCACATTCTGGAGTCACTGCATCAAAGTCTGTTGTCCAAACTGCTTGTTCATAATAGTCAGTTGAGTTCCTACTTCCCTGACTTCCAGTTGATGTCGAGTTCTCCAGAATTCCCATCACGTGGGGAGAGCCTCTGAAGATTTGGGGGCTTGTTCTTCCATGTGGTCAAATGTATGCAAGGAAATGGAACTGGCTGAGGCAGTGCCAGAGAGAAAGACGGAGTTCACTCTGCTCCTCCCGCGAGGGGCCGGCAGGACTCGACCGCATACTTCAGCAAACCTTGCCCTAAAGCGGTAGCCACCACCCCTCCCCAACCTCGACGTCTCCTCCAGCTCCTTGGGCGTGGGGACTGCTTTTTTTGCTTTAAACAATCAGTTATCTTGTAAATAATTTAAGAAATAAGAAAATATATTTTATACTTACTGATTAGATTTACCGATCGTCTTTGTTCTTCAGCCTTAAGAACTTCCAGAATTTCTGGTAGTGCAGGTCTAAGAGTGATGAATTCTCTCAGCTTTTAAAATTTTATTCCAAAAATATCTTTATTTCTCGTTCATTTTTTAAAAATAATTTCTCTGGATATAGAATACTAGGTTGATATTTTTCTCAAAGCATATTTGGAATTTAATACATCACTCCATGTGTCCATGTTTTCTGACTTGCATTACTTCTGCTGAGAGGTATATGAGGATTCTTATCATTGTTCCTCATAAAGTAATGTGTTTGTGTTCTTTCATTGTTTTTAATATGTTCTCTTTGATTTTGAGATATTTGACTGTGATGTGCCTGGTTGTAGTTTCCTTTGTATATATCCTGCTTGCGGTTTTATAATCTTGAGCTTCTTGGAATGGTGAGTTAATAATTTTTAAAATCGAATTTAGAATTTCAGTCATTGTTATTATTTTTTAAATATTTACCTCAATCTTTTTCTCCCTTATTGTTCTTGGACTTTTATGTATGTTAGATTGCTTGATATTGTTTCAAGGTCACTTCACTGAGGCTCAGTCCATTTTTTTTTCCAATTCTTTTTCTGTCTATGTTTCCATTTAGATAGTTTTTATTGTCTTGATTTCAAGTTCACTGGAATTTTCTTCTGCACTATTCAATCTTATCATAAGCCCATCTAGTAAAATTTTCGTTTTGTATATTATATTTTTCAGTTCTATAATTTCCATTTAGTTCTTTTTTATAGTTTCTATTTCTCAGCTGAGATGGCTCATATGTTCATTTATTATGTCCATGTTACTGTTTAAAATTCTTGAACATATTTATAATAGCTGTGTTATCTCTGGATCTGTGTTATCTCTGGATCGATTTCTATTTATTATTTTTTTTCTCCTGGCTATGGATTATATTTTTTTGCTTCTTCATATGTCTGGTAATATTTGATTATATGTTTAGAATCGTGGTTGGTACATTGCTGAGAGTCTGGATTATGCTATTTCCTTTACAGAATATTGAATTTGTTTCATTAGGCAGTAAATTTACTAGAGGCTTAATTTGACTCTGCTGAGGATTGATTTTAGGCTTTGTTAGGGCAGGTATAAACTTTCTAAGATTTTAATTAAATGCTCGGGGACTTCAGCAAGGTCTTTCACTCTGGCTGGCCAGAAGAGGTCTCAGCTTGTGTGACCTCTGGAACCCTACCAGCGTTTTTATCCACCAGAACACTTGTGTGTTCTTGCTCTGCACACTTGCAACTTAGACAAAACCTTAAGAGGACCTCTGTGCCGATGCCTAGAGCACCTTCTCCACTCAGTTCCCAAATCTTTGATACCTTGCCCCACAAATTCAGCCTCCTCAGCATCTTCTATCTCTGATCTCTGTTTCTTCCACCCAGTGAGATCCTCGCTCTGTTTGGGGTCCACTTTCCCCTACCACAGTTTGGAAAGTGCACCAGGCAAAGGACTTTACCGAATGTGGAATTTACCTTGTGTGTTTCCTTTCTGCCAAGGAAGAAGGCTATTTTATGTCCAATTCTTGGAATCAGTTGTTATAAAGTTTTTATCTAGTTTTACAGTTGTTTTGGTGGGGAAATGAGTTTATGATCAATTACTCAGTCATGATTGGAATCCAATAAAAGTTTAAAAGAAGAAAAGAAAGGAAAGGAAAACAGGGAGTCCTAATTCAGGATGTGGATCTGATACTACACATGTCTAAGAATCTTAGCTGAAAGCAGCTGAGCCAGTGGGGCCTACAGTTCTTTCTCATCTGCCATCAGAATTGGACTGAAAAATTTCCATGATAGTAGGTTGTATCAGACTAAGCCTCCTGACAAAAACAACTATAAAAATTGGACAAAATATGTAAAAAAAATTATTCGAGAGCATTGGAGAAAAACCAATATAGGTGAGAACTGAAGGATTATGATCCTTGAGAAAAGGGAGTAATCTGTAGTGAGTTCCACATTTACTCTGACTTTTTCCCTGGAGACATTCCCACAGTGTTACATGGGGGAGTAGGACCAGAAAGAATTAGGCTTATCAGCCTGAGGATAGAGGGGTTGGGTTCAGGGATACCAAAGAGGCTGGAACTTGGGGAGGAAGGGTGATTATAGAAAGGAAGAAAAAACAGAGAAGGAGCCCAGTGCTTGCTTATACACACATTCTTTTGAATTTATTGACCTAATTATAAACAGCAGCTTAGAGGCTAAGGAATTGAGCAAAGATTTTAACGGGTACAAAGTGCTGGGGAGAAAAATTGGAATTCAAGTTTTGCCAGGGTGGAGAGGCTTTCGTAAACACCCAGGTTTTCAGCAGGGAATGAAAAGTTAAGCCACAGATTGAGATAGATAGATAGATAGATAGATAGATAGATAGATAGATAGATTTCAAAAGAGTCATATCCAGAATATATGTAGATTCCTACAAATCAGTAAGAAAAACTCAAAAAAAAAAAAAAAAAGAAAGAGAAAAAGAAATATGGGCAAAGACTTGAACAGACATGTCATCAGAAATAACCAATAAACATATGAAAATGTGCTAATGTAATTAGTGACCAGGGAAACATTATTTATAATTAAAATGATCTATCTCTATACACTCACCAGAATGACTGAAATTGAAAAGGCTAACAATACGGAATATTGTCAAAGATATGGAGCAACTAGAAACCTTCTACATTGCTGCTGAGAGTGTAATTTTGTGCAACCATCTAGGAAAATGGTTGAAAGTAACTACTATAACAAAATCTACGTATACCCTATGATCTAGCATGGCCATAGCCAATGTAGGCTGCAGGCAACTTCTCCAAAGTCCATTTCCTCCCTCTGGTCAATCTTTTCTTGGTACTGCCCATTGGTCAAACCTAATCAGAAATCACAGGGCAGGAGAACCTGTTGATGTCATCCATACAGGTCAGCATTCAGGGGCACAGAGCAGGGGGTATGGGGAGGGAGGTGTAGGGATCTGAAGGGACGAGCAGAAGCTGTCCAACAAAGATGATCTGTCAAGTGTTAGGTCACACTTATTATAAGGAGAGTGCTCCACACATTAGCTGCAGAAGCAGCTCAGAGCATCAGAGACACCCAGATGAGGACTGCTGGCTCCTTCTCCACTGGCTTCTCTCCTTAAGGAGCTCATCTGAATAGGAGCCAGGATAGGTATGTCCAGCATCCATCCAGTCAATGGCCTCCCCCATGTCCTTACCTAACTTCACTGCACTACTAGGCCTTGTTTTTTCTTTAGGCCTACCCGCTCCTACAGCCTGAGACTCCCTCAAAGCTGCAAGTCAACTTAACTGGCTATGAAAGGCCCTGGTCACCCATGGTTGAATAAGGGTTTTGGGACCCTCCCAACATCCTCCCTGGCTTCCGCATTGCTACAGGTTTCAGCATTGGAGTCATTCCCTATGGCCCGGAAAACATTTCTATCTGCCTCAGTTGCTCATGCTTATGCAGGTGAGGATCCCAGCTAAATCTTGGCAGTTTGGAGGGGTAGGGCACAGGAACAGGCCTGGAGGGGTTCTCCCAGCTAGACTGACACTGCTTCTCTAACTGGGTATCCCACGATGGGCTTCGTGCACCCTCTGCTGGCCATCTTCATTTTTGCAGAAGCAGCTCTGGGCAGAATCCAAGCAGCAGTAGAATTCCCCAAACCTAAAGGATTCTCAGGTGCCAGTCTTTGCCTCAGGGACATAGATAACTGCTGGTGTTCCAGAGTGGAGAGCGGAGAAAATCCTAGATCTTGATGAGGGCACAGAGTCAGCCTGGCCTAGAGCTGTGGGGTGACTGTTGGGGTGAGAGGGCACTGCTTGTCCCCAGGACTGTCGACACACAATAGTTATAGTGTCTGATGGTCCAGCTGTTGTGGAAAAGCCATCCCTCTACCTTCACTATCTGTATCATTCACTCTTCAGCCAGGGAGATGCTCTGTCCAAGCCATCCCAGCTCCCCTGGGGCACTGATTCCTGAGGATGATGGAGGTGGACATTTTCCTGATTCCAAACCTCAACTGGCTGGTTCAGGATCAGGGATAAGGTCAAATTCTGGTTCAAAGTAAACATCAAGTTGAGTCAGAGTCATAGTTAATGGCAGTGTCAGAGTGCAGAGCACAGAACTTCCTCCTCGTTGTGTGAGAGCTAAATACCACGATCTCGTGCATGAACGCATATCTGTGTGCATGTGTGCATGTGTGCATGAGTGCACATGTGTGCTTATGTGTTGAGTGGTTAGGGACCCTTCCACCAAAGGCTGTGGCCAAGTTCTGTCTTTCATGTAGTAGAGGCACAGGGATCATCAATCTTCTCACAGGTTCATGCAAATGTTCAAAATAAGAAAACATATAGAAAACCACAAAAAAGATACAAATACTAAATGCTAGCAAATGTAATATTACGTCATAGAAAGTAGTCAATTGTGGCTCAGCCACATTCTTTCTGGGTAAATATAAGATGTCTGTAAGTGAAATGTGGGTATGTTGGAATATGTTTGATGTGGTGTGTGGTAGTCAGGGCCTCTAGAGGAATGAGTACCCTGGCCTCCCCAGGGTGGATCAGAGTCTTGCAGAAGACAGGGCTCACCAGCAAGTTTGAATGATGGTGTCTACTTGAAGGACTTGGGGAGAGTCAGCAGCCCAGCCAGAGCTGGTACAGACAGAAGAGTCGAGGGCAGGAGAGAGCCTACAGGAGGGACTGGGGTCCTTGAGGAAGGAGTAAGCAGGCCTCAGACACCCAGAGACAGGCTCCTGTGATTATGTGGAAGTAGTGATTTTGTACAACCGAGCCAAGGATACCCCTTTTTCAATTCATTTTATTTCCATCTACTGGAAAGTTGTGATGAATCTCTATAGTGTCTGTGATGGGAATGAAGCCCCAGGCTGGTGCAGTACAGAATTTGCACAACTTGATTGGGCTAGGGTCACTCACAGATGGGTTGACTGACACCCATTTCACTCTGAAAAAGGATATAAGGCGACTTGCAAACATGTATTACTATAACAGGAGGAAGTGCGTTTGTTTAAAAATAGAAGGGGGAAATGAGGCACAGGGAGAGGAAGGGTGGTGTTAGCGAATCAGTGCAGAGACCATCATTAAGTGGATGGTTACCTTGCAGTGGAAGGAGTCTGACAATTGAGGAAACCAGACGCTGTGATTAGTATTTCATGCCAGTCTGGAACGCTGAAGGGTGTTAATGCATTCTCTGGAGGTAGTCAAATCACTCCCTATTCTTGTGTTGACTGGGGGCTGCCACCGATTTCCTTTTGAAGGGCATGCACTGGGGGCGACAAAGCTGAGGATGCCAAAGAGTGAAAGACCCCATTTTGCGTGAAAGTCGGCCCTCATCAGAATGGGGAGCAGAGCATTCAATGAGTGTTTGTTGAATAAATGAATGAGTAAGTGGACATAGCTCTTCCTATTTTACCTCTATTAATTCTTAAATCTACCCACTTTTCTCTGTGTGCATTGCCATTCCCCAGTTCAGGTCACCGTCAGCTGTCATCTAGATTCTGTACCAGTCCCCTCCCCCATCACCTCCAAGCTCTGCTTCTCCCTGCTTCCCTGACAGTGGGCAGACAGGGTGCTCTTCCTAAGTCCCAGATTGGATCCTACTCCGCCCTGGCCTTCACTCTGGGATGCTGCTCCCTGCCCTCAGCATTTAAACCCTTGTTTGTGGCCTGTGAGGTCTCACTTGATCTGTTCCTGGGGCCTCTGCAGCCTTCCTTACCTCTAATTTCTCCCCTACCCTCTCCTTCTACTGGCTTCCTGATTTTGACAAGGCCCGAAGGAACAGTAAAACCACTGAACTTTCTGCCTTTTAAACAATAGCTAAGTCAGATGTCCAATAGCTATCCCCAATCCTCACCTCATCCTCACCCATCCCTAATCCCCACCAGCCCTAATTTGGGCTCAAGACTAGGGAGGAGGGATAGAGGCGGGTTTCTATATTATAATAACAATTGTTAAAAGAGTGCTTTATATTGTATGCTTCAAAATACCAGGATTTGTAAGCACCACACCTAGCTAGCTAACTCCTGGCCCTCTAGACATTTGCACCAGCCTGGAAACTTCTTGCCCAAGACAGAAGGCAGGAGGACGCTGTGAGGACGGAAGCCAAAGTCTGAGCTCGCTGTCTCGACCATGAGGGCCCGCCCTGGACCTGCTGGGTAATTACAGCTCCCCCAGGCCCTGGGCCGCCTCTCTCCACCCAGTAATGACAGCCCAGCTTGTGCTGGCTCTGCTGTCTTAGGCTGCAGGGGTCTATGGAGCGGGGAGCTGAGAGGGGCTTGTAGCCATTCTATGGGGCCCGGCTCATCTTTTGCATGCACAAGATGGACTCAAGAATTTTGGTTTTTTTTGGGGGGGGTCTGTCCAGGGCTAGCCCCAGAATTTCCTGAGGATCTGCCAGATTCTCTTTCCCGTCCCCAGGGTCCTGCACCAGGCTATAAGACCAGACTATCTGGGAGGCCCTAATACTGAAGCAGTAGGGCCACCACTAGGTGGCTCCACTGAAGCGGCACCTCCTGCCCTCTGTGGTTTAGCCTTCAGTCAAAGGGCTGGGTCAATTTGGAACCACCTAGTTTTTCCTCAGTCCCTAAAGGAAGGAACCTGGAGGGGAGGGTTGGTCCCAGGATCCAGTGCAGCTGTATGCTGAATGCACTGACAGGTATAAATGTGTGTCAACATATAGAATTCCCTCTGTGCAACATTGGTTGGTCCTGGGGACACTGGTCTGGGGTATTCCATGGAGTGACCAGGTTCTCATAAACCCCTGCCAGGTCTCCAGCGGCTGTGGTGGTTGCCAGGCACTGCAGGAGTCCTCAGCTGTCAGGGAGGTCTTAGCCCCAAGCAGTGGAGCATGCCCCCTCCCCTTCCCCAGGGAGAGATCACAGGTTAGATCACAGGAAGACAGGGGCAGGGCAGGCTGAGGAGGTCTCTGTTTAGAGGGAAGGCCTGCACCCCACCTGCCCTCCCATTCATCCAGTTACCTGTCTGCCCAGCACAGATATTTTTGCCATTCTTTCTGAAGAGACACCAGGTCCTTCCCTTGGGATGGAAGTGGTGGGAGACAAGTCTAGGCTGCTTTGAGGAGCCATTGGCCAGGGATGTCACTTAAGAACAGCATGGGGGTAGGGCCTCATGCTCCTGGTCATGCTAGGGTCAAAGGTGGCAGTCCATACCTGATCTTGAGCCTGAGGAGGGTCTCTAGGCAGATGTCACCTTTTACCAGAAGCTTTCACCAGCTGGAAGGGGCTGGGCCTTTCTGTCCCTGGACAAGCTTGCTCTGTGGGCCTCTGTTCTCCTGCCAGTTTTCCTCCACTAGACTGAGCTTATTTGACATTTATAGCCCCCGAATCCCTAGCCAAGGCCTCAACTGGTACCCAGCAAATGTTTGTGGAGTGAATGCATGAATGAACATAATAAAGCCAAAAGCAGAAGGGAAGTACAGCTTTGTTCACACGATGGATGTGGGAAAAAGGAGTATAACATGGCCCATTCGAGATGACTGTTGATTCATTTAAGTGACACACAACGGGTATGTTTAGTGAGGTCTCCTGGAGGCCACAGTAGTGGAGGATGTACATTCATTCATGCATTCATGTATTTTTGTTCCCCACTCTCTGTTCAAGTCCTGGGTGCCGGGCCCTCTGCTAGAGCTGGAGATACAGTGATGAACAGAACAGAGGCGGCCCCCTCCTCCCTGTGAAGACAAAGTGGTGAAGGAAGTAGACATGGATGATGCCAATAGCATGCATGAAATTCACCCATGAGGAGCTACAGGATCTATGTAGAGACGTGACTTAGGCTGGTCCCAGAGAAGGCTTCCAGAGGGAACAATCTTTTTGCAAGAGGAATGTTCTAAGCAAGAAGAATGACATGGTCAAAGCCCAGGGAACTGAAAAATGCCCAGGGCACTGGAGCACCGAGTTTGAGGCAGCACATGATGAGGGAAGCCATCAGGGCTGGATATGGGAAGTGGTAGCCTTGGTGAGATCTGTGTCTATCCCGGGGTAAAGACATCTTTGAGGGTTTCCATCTATGGGAATGACATGATCGAGATCACATCGTTAAAATATCACTCTACCTGTGAGTAGAGTAAGGGTAGAGGGAGCTGAGTAGAAGCTGTGGATTGTTCAGGTGAGAGATGGTTGTGTCTTGAATTTGGGCTGTGTGGAGAGCAGTAAATGGACTGAAAGATATACCAGGTAAGATCTACAATGGGGGAACATGGAGGAGAAGAAAATGGAAATGACTGGGAGATGCTGATTTCATTTCCTGAGGTATGGGAAATGCTGGAGCAGAAGCATTTTGGGTGGTATGAGGTAGGGTGGGGGGAGATAATAAACTTGCCAATTAAGTGGCCCAAAGAAAAGCCTGTATAGGTCTGGAGTAGGCCTGGGCTGGAGATTCAGAACCCAGAGTCATGGATTTACGTGAGCCCAGGAGCCCCTGGAGGCATGAGGGAATGTCAGGTATAGTAGATTGGATGGTGGATCCTAAAAAGATATGTCCATGTCCTAATACCTGGATCCTGTGAATATGATCTTTTTGGAAAAAGCAGATATAATTGAGTTAAGGATCATGAGATGAGATTATTCTCATTACCTGGGTGGACCCTAAATCCAATGAAAAGTATCCTTATAAGAGAAGAGAAGATGCAGATACTGAGGAATAAGTGTGGTCCAGGACTCTGAAGCCCTGTGGAGGCCTTAGTCCTTTGGCTACTGCTATGTGGAACAAGGCATTAAGGAGACACCCATCCCTTCACATGGGCAGCAAATACTTATTTGTGGTAGGGGCTGAGGATATGATGATGGACAAAAACACACATAACTTATGTACTCCTGGATCTCCCAGGCCGGTGGTGGTGGTGGGAGGGGGGTAGATATTAATCAAACAATTATTCAACTACATCAACTGTGGCAAGTCTTACAAAGCACACAGAGCATGAGAGGCTGTTCTAGGAGGTTTTGACCTGGTCAGGGAAGTGAGGAAAATCCCTCTGAGGGGATCAGGAGGATTTAATTGGGGGGTGGAGGGAATTTTCCTAGATAGAAGGAGTAGCATGTGTGAAGGCCAGAAAGTGGGGTGCGAGAGTAAATGGCCAGTTAGAGAGATGGGAGGAAGGTTATTGTGGTTAGAGAATTGAGCAGGAGCCAAACCATGTGAGGCCTTAGAGACGACTTTTAGGGTTTTTCTTAAGAATAATGCAGTTTAGTAAACTGACAGTGATGGGTTCAGATCAGCATTTTGAGATCACTGTGGCTACAATGTGGAGGGGAAACAGAGTTGAGCTGGGCAGCCAGTTGGAATATTGTTGCAATTATTCAGGTGAAGGAGGATGAGTGGATTAGAGAGAGATTTAGGTGGTAGATTTAAATGCACATGGGATATGGAAGGATAGGGCTTAGGGGTGAGGCAGAAGGATGTGCTAAGCATGACTCCCAGGCTCTTGTTAGGTAACGGATGCGGGGTGGGGTGGCTCCTCCAGTGAAGCAGAGAATATGGGAGGTATGGAGGGGGAAGAAAGCATGAACTCGGTGTTGGATATGTTGCAATTGAAATGCCTGGGGACACTCAAGTGGAGATGTAGACTCTGCAGTCAGTTATATGACTCTGGAGCTCAGGAGTCAGGACAAGGGGAGGGAGAGGAATTTGTGAGTCATCTGTGTATAGGAAGAAATTATAGAAAGGGGAAAGTAGAGTGCTGGGGCCTGAGCTTTGATGAACTCCCTTTACTGACAAATCGGGAGAAGGGAAGAGGAGGATGTGCTGGGGGTAGGGAGTTGGGAGCCTGGGCAGAGGTGTCCAGAGAAGATGGTGGAAAACAAGGGACATGAGTGTTCCAGGGAAGTGGTGGTCAGACTCTGCTAGAGTGTCAAACGCTGCTGGGGGCTTCAGCAGATGAGGAATGAAAAGTAGCTGTTGAATTTAGGAGCTTGGAAGTTACAGAGAGTTTATTGAGACCTGGTTTGGTGTTGTGAGGGGGCCAGAAAGCCCACTGCAGGCGGCTGAAAGATGGGAGGGAGGTGAGGACGCGGAGACAGACTGCTCTTTCAGGGGTTTTGCTGTGGTTGAGGAGAGACATACTGCAGCAGTCTGTGGGGTCAGATGAGGGTTTTTTTTCTTTTCTTTTCTTTTTTTTCCCTTAGGCTTGAACATGTTTATAGGTCAAGGGAAGTATACAGTAGAGAGGGGGAAATTGAACATTCAGGAGAGAGAACGGATGATCCACAGAGCAAGCTCCTGAGAAGGGGAAGAGGATGGGAGGATCTGGGCAGACAGAGGGTGGCATAACAGGATGTAGCAGATGTAGGAAGGTTTGTTTGGTTTTAGCTGAGCTCTGGCTAGTGGCTGACATAGGCCGGAACAGTGGCTCATTTCGCTTTTTATGTGTTGTGTGTATTTCTGTGTGTGTGCTGGTGTCTTCCCCCAGTCTGGGCTGCCAGCCTGGACAGTGTGCTGCAGGGAACATCTCCACAGGGCCTGGGCAGAGGCTGGGTACCTCCCACTCCGGGCAAGTTCCCTGATGAGATTCTCAGACAGCGTTTCCACTCATTCATGACCAGGAAGGTTCACAGAGCAGGCGTGGGAACCTGCCTGGCCACCAGGGCCTCCTCCAACTCAGGCGGAGGTTTGCGGCATCCCTGCCCTCATTCTCTCCCAGACTGGACTGGCTGAAGGAGGTTTTTGGCCCATGTAATATAGAAGGGTTTGGGCAAACTAAGGTTTAGTCGCACCCCCTCCTTCCCCCTCGCGGCCCCCCCCCAGCGCCCCCAATCTCCGATGGGCTCCCTTCTCACCAATCCATCACCCGTACATCAATCAGGAGGACGAGTGCTTGAACCAGGAGCTGGGGACAGTCTGAATTCCTTTGGGTGTTTGGCCCCGGGGGTGGACACCAGGTTCCTAGTCTTCTTCAGGGCCTTCTCCACAAGTCTGTCCCCACCGCCTGACACCCCGGCTCCCGCTCCTGGTGAGCCCCCATTCGCCTTCAACCTGCGTGTGGTGATGAAGGGGAGGGGGCAGTAGGAGCTCTGTGTACCCAGTAGGACCACCAAGGCCTGAGCTGAGGTCAGGGGAGTCCGTCAGCGTCCAGGGACTCCCCCACAGCACGGGCGCCAGGGTCGGTTGGTAGTGGGCCCTTCTCCAGCCGCCCAGGGGCTGCGGGGAGGGCGGGCGGCCCCACAGGTAGGGGCCCGGCGACGC
>NW_006443124.1:11457160-11460011 GCF_000325575.1 Pteropus alecto
CGCTCCGCCGCTGGGTCCGCTCGGGCGCAGGCCCGGGTCGCCCGGCCGTGCGCTCAGCCCACTCGGGGCAGGGTTTGGGGGCCGGGGGTCCCGCCCTGGTAGCGCAGCCCCTCGCCCTCCACCCTGCTTCGACACCCGTCTGGGTCCCCGTCCCTCCGCCTGCGTCCGCTTCCCGGGCTCGGGCTGGTGAGGTCAGCGGCGCCCTTCCTGCCGGTTCCCTCGGCGGCCGCGCCAGGCGGGGAACTTGGCCGCCCTGCTGTGTCAGGCTCCCCGGGAAGGGGCGGCCGGGCTGCCAGAAGTTGGAGAGGGAAGCAGGGGCGTCGGCCAGGCCCTGAGGGGGCCGCTTCATGTTAGTGAGGTCCACTTCCCTCCAGAGGGCAAAGGGTTGGGAGTCTGTGCCGGACCCGGCGGGGTCCAGCTTGGTGCCCATTAACACAGGCTGGTGGATGAGAAAGTTTTTTTCTTTGTCGCCCTCCAGACATCCCTTTTGAATCTGCCTTGTTTTTCCTCGGCAGCCGTGGAGACTTGTGATAACTAGTTAACTAATTCAACAAACTGGCCTTCTGTGTGTCAGAAACCGTAAGGAGTTGCTAGCCCAGTGTGGCAGATGGACTGGAAGACCGGGCAAGTCCAGCCCCAGAGCAGTGTGGTGAGTGCTGTGCTGGGAGGGAGCACTGCGCTGTGGGTACTTGGTAGAGGACAAGACACTTCAGGCCAGAAGGCTTCCTGGAGGAGGTGACCCATGAGCCGAAGTGGTCAGATGAAGGCTGAATAAAGGATAACCTGGACAGAGGAACAGCCTATGTGAGAGGGAGCAGACCTGAGCACTCTAGTGGAAGCAGGGTGGTGGGGCAAGGGACACTTTAGGGGATAACTGTCCATGTCGACCCTGTCCACAAGAGCTTCACTGTGCCCTGCATGTGGAGGGTGCTCAGTGAACCCTTGTAGCATGAGAGTGGATCAGAGCACTTCCTACTTCAGGACAGCATAGGTGGGCCTCTGGCCTCTGCATTCTAATGACATCTTTAAAATGGCGTGGAAGAACATTAGAGTCTAGAGTCCCTCCCAAGACAGACTGGTGTCTTCTGCTATAGAATGATACCTAAGGCTTGTGCTTCTTGATGGAAACCATCTGAGGCCCTGGAGCCTTGGCCCTCCTGCAGGAGATCCTGGCTCAGAACAAGGGTTGGGGGATGTTCCTTTGTAGCTTAGGACGTTCTAAAATATCTCAGGTTTTGCAGAGATCCACTGTCCACCTATGTATTTATAGAATGTTTTTGCAAGCCGTTGCTTCCCAGCCCGTGTCACATCTGGGGTAACATGTTCCATGATTGAGTTCTCTGTTAAATGAACCAAGATGTCCTTAGGCTTGTACTGAAACTGCCCTTGAAGTGTCCAGCCTGCAGCCTCTCACTGTTGTCTGGGCCTCAGGGCTCAGCCTCTTTGTCCACTTTTCCCACTCACAAGATCTTTGGGCTGTGAGTCCTTTTCTTCTCAGATGGCCAAGCATGTCCACTGTGCAGCCCAGCCAAGGAAGCCACGTAGCAAGGATGGAGTGAGTTGGCTGAAGGCCTCGGCCCAGAGATGCTGTCATACTGGGCCACCCTAGTGCTCCGAGAGCTCAGCAGGCAGACATGGTGATGACTAGTCTGTGGCTTGTGATAGTTGTCCCCTCATCCTGTTGCAGGCTCTGAAGTGGGGTGCCCAGGAGAGAGCTTACTTTGCTGCTGGTTTAGCCTGGCCGCAGCTGCTCTCTGTTGATTCCTGTGTACCTCCTGTGTGCCTGGTTTCTGCTTAGAGTGTGCCTGGGGCTGGAATGAGGGAGGAGGATGAGGAGGCGGCAGCTGCAGTGGCACTGTTCTTGCCCGTGGGTAACTCATAATCTCTCTGAGATTACTGCTTTACTCTGGCAGTTTAGCTGGCCATGTGCCAGGGGAGGAGCCCAGAGTATGAGTGCTGATCAGAAGGAGAGACTGTGTGGGTGCAGTCCCGAGGAATGAGTGGGGTGGGGGACTCTGGGTTCTACTCATTTCGTGAGAGAGCCTCAATTTTTCACTCTATCCTCCCACATTCTTGGGAGGGTCTGAGATTGGATGCAAGACCTTGGCCGATTTGTAGCCACGCTGGCTGATAGTGTTCATTGGGCTGGTGGATGTGTTTCTGGCTCCTGGGATCTATCAAGAGTTTAATTTTATGCAGATGGAGGTTGGCAGGAAATGCTGTGATGCAGGCACGTGCAGGCCCAGACAATGCTGGGGCGACAGTTAAACTGAAGAAGTTGCTCCAATCTAGTAATTTGGACTTCTAGAGTGCCTTGGGGTAGGGCGTCAGCCTGCCTTAGAGCAGAGAGGGCTGGTGGCTCCTGTGGCCACTGGGGTTTATGCTGGGTGGGGATGTGGAATGAGGGATATCGTTTTTTATTCTTAGAAGGAGCAGAAGGGAATGAGAAGTCTGGATTAGACTCCTTGGAGCCCTAGAAGAGAGTTTTTGTTTCGGTGATGTCATGGCAAGGGAGAGGACTAAGTGTTTGGGTAGTGAGTTCTCCAGCTCCGATAGGATCTGTCTGAGCCTGATCACAGACCAGCATCTGCTCTAGACCTTTCAGGAAGTGCTTGCTGGAATGTAGCCTCTTGTGTGCCTGGCACTCCTGAGGGCCAAGGTGTGGCTGACATCCTGAGGCCTCATCCATGTAGGAACTTGGAGTAAACAGGTCAGAGGTGTAGACATACGTGAGGTCTTAGGACTGGTCCAGTGCCCTGCATTTTGCCAGAGGACTTTCCTTCCTTGGTGAGCTTTAGAGCCAAGGATTGACCAGTCCCCAGGCTTATTCCCTGGTGCCTGGAGTGATGCG
>NW_006443124.1:11460291-11470166 GCF_000325575.1 Pteropus alecto
GGACCTGGAGATTGCCCAGTTTCTGCCTCATTTTCATCTTCACTGACCCCCTAGACTGGACCTTCTTTTTCTCCAGAGATCAGCTGGGCAGCTGGCTGCTTTGGGTCTACTGACATTGCTCCAGTACCCTAGGTGCTGATGACTGGTTTAAATTGTGCCTGGTGCTGCTGGGCTGCCCACTGACATCTGTCATCTCATCGAAGCATCCCTATGAGATGTAGGTCCTAATATTATATAGATGGGAAAACTGAGATTCAGAGAGACCTATAACTTATCTAAAGTCACAAAGCCAGTAAATGATTGTGGGGCTGAGATTTAGCTCTGGGGCTATCTGACCCCAGGGTGTGCCTGCCTACTGGACTGTACTGCCTTGCCCTGAGCTAGGCTGATTGGTCATTGGTTAGTGCTGCGATGTCTGGGGCAGGAGTGACTGTTACCTGAACTCGAGGCACCATTCCTGTCTTCCGGGTTCATGTTGTTGTCCACCTTCTGGCGAGATCCAGCCGCAGATGTAATGAAGATGCTTTGTGAACCACAATAAAGTCCTTGATGTACACAGGCTTGCTCTGCCAGAGCAAATTGGGGCTCCCACTTTTGGGAGGTCCTTGTACTGTAAACCAACAGACGTTACTGAGGGGAACTGAATGGCAGCAGTGTCTAGTGGGAAATGTGTTTTGGGTTGGAGTCTTGGCTCCGTCAGTGATTTGCTGCCACTTGTCAGGTGTGCACAAACTGTCTCTTAGAATCAGTTATCTACCTGTATCTGAAATGGAGATGATCTATCTAGTTTACAAGGTTTGGGTGAGGATTAGAAGGTAGAAATGAAAGATTTTTGGAAACAAAGAGTGCTTATCTTAGCATTGTTCCCAGAAAACAGAGCCTGAGGCAGAGCTTAAGTGCTGACCGCTTCATTGGAAGGGGTAGTTGCAGGGCAGCAAGGGTGAAGGGAAAGGAAAGAGGTAGAGAAGAGTGGGAAGCAAATGCAGGCTGGCGCTTTAGCAAGCCTGCTGCTCTGCGCAGAGCAGCAACAGTTGTTGGGCTGTGCGGGCCGTCTCTGGGCGTGCGCTACAGAAACAGCCGTCTGCAGCCCAGAACAGACTGCTGACCTCCTCTCTGTCCTTCCCCAGTCAGAGCTGCTTCATGAGTTAACTCCTCCTGCTCCTGTGCTGGACTACCAAGGCCCTCCAGCAATGACTGGGGAGGAGGGTGTGGCACATCTTTGGAGTCTAGAAGTAGTGAGCGGAGCCAGACATTTGGGGCCTGACAGTCTCCTCACTGGGTCTGAGGCAGAGCAAATGGCCTAGGAGACAGGAGAGGCCAAGAGAGTAGAGGTGGTACGTCAGATGCATCCAATACAATGGTGCCAGGATTTTATCCTTGTGTGGAGTTCCTTATGAGTTAGTGTCACCTAGACCGCCAAGTCTCTGCCAGGATGGTGACTGAAAACACAACTTGGCTTTTGCATGTCGATTTTTACAGCCTTCTCTGCTACTTCATTGCTTGTTTACTGAAGCAGGAAACTGGTTTCGATGGCATCCAATTGGGAAGTACACATCTACACGTTCATCGACCAGATAAAGTGTCAGGACAAACATGGGTGAATGCCTATGATTCATTAGGTTCTCAGTGAAGGAGAATATTTTTTGTATGAGATAGTAGTTAGAGGTATGAAACTTGGAGTCATGAGATGGGGCTGAGAGGGTGGTAGGGCAGAATCAAAAAGGTCCTTAGGGCTAAGGAGTTTGGACTTCTTCCTGAAGGCAGTGGAGAGCTTTTGGAAGGTTCTTAGGGAGAGAGAGACTGAAAGAGGGGTTGCAGGAAGCTATGCTGGCTACTTCGTAGAGCAGAGGTGGATGGCAGATGAGAGTTTAGTGCATACAGAGGCCAGCGTGTTTGCAGGAGGAAATTGGGGGTGGCTCAGACTAAGGCGATGACTGAGGCATGACATCGAGTAAGGAGAGTAGAGTGCTTCCCATTTTTCCCTGGTGTGCCAGTGACAGCAAGAGCCTCAGTGAACATCCGTGTGCTTAGGTGGCAGGCCTCCTGGAGCCTCTGCAAAACTCTGCCTAGGTTGAGCACGCCTGTCCTCTTGGCTCTGCCATCCCAGGGTTGGCCACACCCCTAGGAGGCCGGGCCGTTGGGGGAAGCCCTGTTCAGGCAGGTTTGGCTTCTTCACCAAAGGCAGGCAGCCTCTGGTTCAGTGCCAAGCAAGACCTGTTTGTTCTCAGCAAACCCGTGTTCTGTCTCTAGGCTGTTAAATATATTGTTAAAATTCAAGCTGTTGCATTTGGGTTGCAGCTGGGAGCATTGGCAGAGGTTCCTGCCTGATGAGGTAAGGGGAGAAGCTAAGGACAGCAGTAGTAGTGTGCAGCTGGAAACATCTTTTCATGGCCATTTGGCCAGGTTGTAAATGTCCTTTCCAAAGAGCAGGCTTGCTGGGGACTCTGATTGTATGTTTTGGAATTGCCCTGTGCTTAGAAACAGTGCCAGTCACCTGGTGGGTGAATCACTGTCGCGGGGGTATTGGCAGGCTTTGGAGGACCACCCCTTGGGGATCTGAACTCCAGCCATCATGGCCGCTTTGGAGTCCATTTGAGTGGGCCTACTTCGTTTTCTTTTTAAGCATACTAGAAAATTTGTTTCAAATTTCTCATAGAGCTCCTTGAAGAAAGGTTAGGAAAAACAAATAATCATAAAGAGAAAAATTAAATTATTTCACCAAGATACA
Source organism: Pteropus alecto (assembly GCF_000325575.1). Taxonomy (NCBI): domain Eukaryota; kingdom Metazoa; phylum Chordata; class Mammalia; order Chiroptera; family Pteropodidae; genus Pteropus; species Pteropus alecto. The sequence continues at coordinate 11,463,020 of NW_006443124.1, forward strand.
ACAGTCTTGCATGTGTGTATATGTAAATTTGCACAAATATGCACATATATACATTTTTCCTTGTAAAAATGAAATCATAGAGTACATATTGTTTGGAAGCCTGCCTTTTCCACTTAACAGTATGCTTTGATCTTCTCTCCATGTTAATATACATATGGCATCCAATCTTGTACAATCCACAACAATCCATTATAGAGAAGAACTGTACGGTCTTCTTTTGTGGTAGTTTGTTGGGTGCCCGATATGGACCAGACATTGTTCTAAACTCGGGATGCAGCTCAGATAAAACTCAGTATTGGTTTTCTGCCTGGGCTTGGTGCCACTTTGTTTTTCATAAAAGGAGGTTCAACATTGCCCATTTCCAGGCCTGTTCAGCATGGATTTCTCAGAGTTCCTAGAAGGGCTTTCAGCAGCTCTGGACACTTCATTTGGCACAGGGCAGGCACACATGCTCCCGCCTAGTCTGTCCTAAGCAAGTTCTGGATATAGGTGAGATGGGCGGCGGGTATGTAGTTAGTTGGCCTTTCCCACAATGCCACCTCCCAACTTGATCTTGGTTCGATGACCTTTTGTATAAAGCCTTTAGTGTTCAGGGACTTAAGATCCAAGAGAAATGGGGTGGGGCTCCAGGGCCCCTCTGCCTGGGGTCTCAGTATTGATAGTAGTAATCTGGGAGGGGGACATCCTTGGGGTTGCCTAGCTTTCTGGGTCAGCAGAGTCATTGTCATCCTCCTCAGAGCGGGACATTGCAGGTTCTTGGTAAGCCATTTCCTAGAACCCTATCTGTGATTCTTTGGGTCTCTGCCTCCAGGCTGGGATTCATAGATGGGCTCAGTTTAAGCCAGACAGCACATTCCGGAGAGGTGACAGCTGGTATTCATATAACGAAGGAACCTGGCTGCTTTTCCCTATGTGCTGTAATGTGTGAACCATGGACAGTATCACCAAGGTGATTTGAAAGGAACCGAGAGGCTTCTCCTTCCCCTGAATTTGTTCCCTGATCTCTGAAGAGGTTTGCCACTGCAGCTGGCAACACAACAGGGTAGAAGCGCTGGGCGCCCCCAGCTGTGCCTGGTCTGGTCTCCTGCCTGTGCACCACTCTCTCACCAGCCTGATGGGGAGTCAGCTGGTCCCTCACTGTCCACAGGTACATCCTGACCCTGGGTTTTTACTGTCTCTTCCCTATAGAACATGCTCTCCTGAGCTAGTCAAGCCTCTTGAAAGATAAGGAACAAACACCACCCCAGGTAAAAGGGGTTTGTGTAAGCAAGAAGAGGCCTTCTGGGGTGGGGATGCAGTATGGTGAGCCTAGGAGCTGACCTGTGGCTGGAGCAGGGAGGACCTGGATCCTGCTTCAGAGCTAGCCGGCCTGCTCCCTTTCTCTCCTCTGCTGCCCTCATTCCATGATGGACCCTTTAGTCCGATACTCCTTACCTTGCAGCAGGTTCTGGGCTGAAAGATCTTGTCCCATGTATGTCTGGGCCCCCAATACTCGGGGCACTGGTGGGCTTACTGCTGGCTCAGCAGACATTGGATAGGGGCATGAACAAATGAGGTCATTCACTTATTCTCTCCTCTTCCTGATGCAGGAACCATATGGGGTGGGGGTTGTGGTTGGGCTTCTCTGAGCCTAACCTGGAACCACAGTGGATTGGAATTTCTTCTGAAAGGGTCAGGCCAGGACTGGTAGGTGTGACTGTGTGTCTAATTGGCCATGGCAGGCAAAAAATCTATGAACTGGCATTAGGTAGCTCAGACTGAGAGTTCTGTTAGTTAAGCTTACATTTAGGGGAGAAGCATTTGTATTTCCTTTATTTTCCTCGTTTTCTCTTAGTAAATTTCCAGTGGGGCTTGGCTGAAGTAGAGCAGGAAGAGGAGGGACTAGCAGAACTGGGCTCAGATGGATGCTGGTCCTCCAGCGTCCTCTGAGCTGCGTGGCTGAGCTCGAGGCGATGTCTGAAGCTTCCATTGTGTACTCAGGTCTACTGCCAGTGGGCCTTGCCCCAGGTCATGCCTGCTGCCTTTGGAGCTGGGTCTGGCTATTTTGAGGCCTATGAGAAGACAGCATCTGGCCTCTTACCTGTGTCAGCAGCCCAGCCCAGCCCAAGGCTTTCACCCTGTGTGGCTGATTCCTTTTTATATCCTGGGTGCCTAGCTCAGTGCCTGGCATATGTGGGTCAGTGCCTCAGTGACTCGCTAGTGAGGACAGTGACTGCCAAGGAGCCTCACTACAAGAAAAACAGCATCTGCCCAGAGTGCCTGCTCCCAGACTGCTTTTACTGTGGCCAGGTGTGGACTGGCAGGAGGCAGTTTTATTTCTCTTCTGGCCAACCATCTGCTATACACCTCATTTTGGGTGTGGGTCCCCTGGAACATATTGTGTCAAGTTCTCTTTCTGTCATTGTTTCTACTATACTGTCAACCTTCTTGTGCGCAGGGGATATATGTTACGTCTGGGTCCTCAGTACCTTGCACTGTTCTGGCACATGTGTTGGGAAGAAAAGCAGAAATAGAAAAGCAGTCTGTGAAACAAGAACGGGTGGGCCATAATCTCAAACTTACAGACTATTAGAGCCGGAGGTGACTGTCCCCCATGCAATTCAGCCTTCCCATGTTGCCGGTGGTTACCAAGAACCAAGAGGGCACAATCTCTCCTGAGGCACATAGCCCTCTTGGTGGTTACCAAGAGCCAAGAGGGCACAATCTCTCCTGAGGCACATAGCCCCCTAGAGCAAGGGCCAGAATTGAGCTCATACTACTGGTTCTACACCCTGTGCTCTTTCTACTGGTGATCCTGAATATCCTTAGCTTCTGTGTGCTAGGTTCAGATTTTGGCATGTTCGAATGTGTGTATGTGTGTGCACCTGTGTGTGTGTGTTTCCTTACCTGTTACTTTTTTTCTCCCCTATTGTTGATCCAGTGACTATCACTGAATACCTTGCAGATGCTGCCTTCCGTGACTATGAAACTTCAGGTGTCCATGTTGCTGGTGGCCTGGTTTGGTGTCCTGGGCTGTGTGCAGGCTGAATTCTTTACTTCTATTGGTATGTGCCAACAGGACTATCATCTGTCTGAGCAATCATTAGCTCAAGTGCCAAGGGGTGTCACCGCCTGAAGACTGTTCTCATTTAGGATGGGATGGCCTCACCCACTGGTTTTGACCAGTTTTAGGGAGAGTGGGACTTGCAGAGTTGCTATTTCTGCTTCTGAGGCCCCGATGACCTGGATGTCCTGGGAGCCAGCTGTCTTAACCGGGTCCTCCTCCCTGGGACATGCAGGCTACTCCCGGGCAGCCCAGCCTTCCTGACTGTCTTTCTCCCAAATCTTAGAGTGGTTCTGAGTGGAAAACACTCTGTGGCTGGTGGATCCAGCTGCTCTTCTCCTTCTGACCTAAAGTCTCAGAGCTTGTTTCCATGTGACGAAGCCTCTGGGACGTCCATGCCCCAGTGACTTGACTCAGCTGAGTGACGGTGGGAGAATGAGATCTGGGACTTCTTCCTTAAGGCACCCCCAGGGCACTTACCTCAACATCCCCTTGGGGCCTCTGCCTCTCTTCCTGAAGCCGGGGGCCAGGACCATCTGAGAGCCTAGGTCCCCTTTAATTCTAAGTCCCCGTGATCCCAACAGAGGTGACATGCCCATGACCCAGGAGACTCACCTCTGTGCTGGTGTTCTGTGCCCCAGGGGTGGGAGCTGGACATCTCTCATCCATTTCCCACTGCTGCTTTCTCTCCTCATTTGCAGGGCACATGACAGACCTGATTTATGCGGAGAAGGACCTGGTGCAGTCTCTGAAGGAGTACATCCTCATGGAGGAAGCCAAGCTCTCCAAGATTAAGAGGTGTCCAATGCCCCGAGTCCCTACACCCACCCTGAGTCAGTGCTTCTGCCGCCCAGAAACCCACCTGGAGTGTCCAGAAGAGGAAGCTCTGGACAGGGCACTATGGGGCTGGCTGGCCTAGAAGTGACTTCATGCCAGTCGTCCAGGGTGGCTCTACATGGGCTGAGGACTCACTACTTTTTCCTTTCTGTTCAGGAGCCTTTTTGCATACATTGGGGTCCCCAGCTCTTTCTAGACTAAGAGGCTGGAAGGATCCATGGGGAGTGACCGCATTCATTTTTTAGTGCTTTTTGATGAACACAGCCCTAACTCTCACCAGGGAGATGATCAGAGGCAAAGACCTTTGTGGGTGGGTATGTTAGTCTTCTTTTTCCTTGGTTCCACAGCTGGGCCGACAAAATGGAAGCCCTGACCAGCAAGTCAGCTGCTGACCCTGAGGGCTACCTGGCTCACCCCGTGAATGCCTACAAACTGGTGAAGCGGCTGAACACAGACTGGCCTGCACTGGAGGACCTTGTCCTGCAGGACTCAGCCGCAGGTGAGAGATGGTGAGCAGGTGCTTGGATGAGCCGGCGTGTTTGTGTGCTCGTGCCTGGGGAGTGTGTATCTGAGCCTGTCCTGGGTCTGGGTGGGCGTGCGCGGATCATGGACACTGCCATCTCATGGCTCTCTCCCTTCCCTGTGGGGACCTCTGGCAGTTGGCCATCCTTATTTTTTACTATGTAAAAGTAATTGGTTTTGGCCTTTTCCTAGTGTTTTCACTTCCCTTTTTTTGGCAGTGATTTTTTTTTCTAATTACACTTTAGTAATACGTTTTTACAGAAAAGTTGGAGAATATAAAAACAATTACATAATAAAACTACAATTCTTAGTCCAATTGCCTAGTGAGAAGCACTGTTAAAAGTCCAATCTTTCTGCACATGCATATACATTTTTTAAAAAATGGAACCTAAGATGTACACCAGGGATGCAAACTCACTTGTTTTGAGGGACCGAATGAATTAACAAAAGGGAGTCAAGTGGGCTGGGCACTGGGGCCTCATCTAAATTCCTTCCCACCCATATCTTTTAGAAGTAAAACATCTGTTGGCAGATTTATGACATAAGTGTATGTTTTCCTGAATTTTACAACTTCTCTGTATGTCCATTAAATGTTCTGCAGCATGATTTTAATGGCTGGACAGTAGTGTGTTACACTGATGTGTAAACTGGTTAAGTCAGTGGACCTGGCATTGTTTCCAAATTATCATCAACCTTGCCCATACATCTTTGGTTATTTTCTTATGGTACATTCCTAGAAGTGGCATTTGCAGATCAGAGCATGAACTTTTTTAAAGCTTTAATGTACTCGTGCTTTCACCATGGTAGTTCTTTCTGTGCTATCACACTTTCCTCCCAGTGGGAGGTGGCGGGATGAGCCCTTCCCACCTCCCAGGCCTGGATTCAGCCCCCTGGTCTCACCGCCTCTTCTCCCTGACTTGGGAGTGCCAATTAATTTCAGACTAGTTGTCCCTCTGACTGAGGCATTTCAGTGGCCAGACTGGGCTGGGTTTGGCTGGGGACAGGGCGGCCTCTGGGGAGGGATTGGTGAGCTCAGCTGTGCTGGAGCTGTGCCCAGTGAGCTCACTGCCTCCAGAAACTGTGGCTGCCTTTCCCAGACCCCTGCCTCCCAGCCTGGGCCTGTGGCTCAGAACTGACTGTACCGCCTGCGCTGTGGGAGAATAAGGCTGCTCAGGTGACCTCCTGCTCTCCATTCTTCTTTACTCCCCACCATCAACATCTGGTTCCTTTGGAAAACCTTATAATTGCCTGGAGGAAACAGGATAGGCCCACAGAGCGATAGGTTGTTTTCACCTCTGACCTTCAGAGTTCTTGCCCCTGAAATGAGAGGGAGGTGGGGGTGAGGGGGACACGCTGGGCTTTTTCTGGGGGCATATTTTCTTTTTCCTGGATTATAAACTCTTTAGAGTCGCTGACCATACAGTCACAGGGAAGGCAGCATTGCAGCTGCCTTGGTCCCTGAGTCCCCGGGCATGACGAGAAGTGGGTGTTTGAGCCTGAGGTCATGAAAGTAGGTGGCTGTGAGTGCTGCTGCTCTGGAGAAGAGGCCAGGAAGGAATGGCCTTGGAGCTCCTCTCCCAATGCTCAACTCACAGGCAGAATTGAAGTCCTCGAATCAGCATGGGAGGGCCTGGCCCCCACCTGGAGTCCTGAGATCTCAAAACGGCTCATATCTTCTTTACAGTGAGGGCTTGGAGTCCCAGAACAGCCTTCTTGGGCTACTTTGGTGGTCAGGGGCTCTCCTAGGCTCCAGACTGTGGTCTTGAGCGCAGGGCAGTGAGCTCATAGCAGGTCTGAGTGGTGGGAGAGTACCCTAGAGAGCACTGTGGTCTCAGGGGACCATGCTGGGCTGGTGCAGCTCCACCTCAGTGCTTGAGCTGTCCACATGGTCCCCATCCTTCATCCGGGAGGGACGGACAGTACCAAATGCCTCTAGGACTGTCGTCATCACTTTTCTGATGTTAAGGGCCAGGGTCAGTAAATGAATGGTCAGTGGGGCTCTGAGTTGACCACCTCTGTCCCTTGGGCTCCTCTACCTGTGATGTAGGCTGGAAGTCCGTGGTTACCTAGCCAGCCCAATAATCCTGGATAAAGGTTCTCTATGTGATCCATTTTCCACTAGGTGGTCAGCACATCCTCCCTGAGTCCTCTTGTGTGCCCTTTTCAATTACCTTCTCTGTCCTCTGGTCTACCAGATCAGTGCTTTGGAGCCAGGACTCATATTAACAAATGTTTGGGTCCATTTCTGTTTGGTTCCAAATGAGCAGCACAGGCAGTCAGTACAGTGAGGAGTAAGAAAGGAGAAGGCTTTCTGGGAGCCACTGGGAGGGCTTTCTGGTGGAGGGGGCAACAGCCTTTGATGGAGGGGCAGGGAAATTGTACTAGCTAGAGACCCTCCTGTGAGTACCTCTCTGATTCCAGATGGAATTCTGCCCCTGGATCAAGGATAACCTTTTATTCTTGTTTGGAAGGTTTTATTGCCAACCTCTCAGTACAACGACAGTTCTTTCCCACTGACGAGGATGAAATGGGTGCTGCCAAGGCCCTGATGAGGCTTCAGGACACCTACAAGCTGGACTCAGACACGATTTCCAAAGGGGAACTTCCAGGTAACTCACTACTCCAGGTTTTGCCTGTCCAGCATGTGACTCTACTATGGTGTCTGGACAGGGTTGGAGCCACTGCCTATTTGTGGTTTCTGCCCTCAGGTACACCATCCCCTCTGGTGTTGAGCCTCTCTGGGGT
>NW_006443124.1:11472084-11515204 GCF_000325575.1 Pteropus alecto
CTCACACGCGATTCCCGAAGGGGTACTTCGATGTAAGTCACTACTCCAGGTTTTGCTTGTCCAGCATGTGACTCTACTGTGGTGTCTGGACAGGGTTGGAGCCACTGCCTATTTGTGGTTTCTGCCCTCAGGTACACCATCCCCTCTGGTGTTGAGCCTCTCTGGGATTTCCACTTGATGCCAGTCCCTCCTTCCTATGACAGTGGCCTCTCTTCAACCCTGACCCATGGCCTCCTTCTGTGTCCTAGCCAAGTTCCTCTCCCGCATCTCAGAGAAAGCTGAGGCTGCTGCTCAGGACTCTCTTGGCCTCTGCCCTGAGAGCACCACTCAGATCTGCATCCAGACCTGCTTCCCCACCCTCTGATTTCTTCTTGCCTAAGGCTGATCTCTTGACTCACTGCCCCATGTTCCATGTGCCCTTAAGTACAGTCTCTGCACCGTTCCTTCTGTGTTTACTTCTCTGGGCTCTACCCCTGAGCTTACACGGCTCTGTTCTCGCTCATCTTACAAACCCCTCCCTCAGGATCCAAGGCCCTTTTGAGTGTCTGCTGCTGATCAGTCTCTTCTCCCTCTTGATGAGGCTGCTGGAAAGAGTCATCTATACTCTTTCTCCACTTCCTTGGTTCCCATGACCTCCTGAACACATAAATTCTGGCTTCTCCCCTCGTTCACCAGTCCTGCCAATACAAGTTCACCAGTGGCCACTTAGCCGGTAAAGCTAGAGGACAGGTTTCAGGCTAATGCTTGTTAACTTGTCTGCAGCTGATTGCCCCTTTCTTTCTGATATTCTCCCCTCCTTTGAATTCTGGGACGCTGATCTCGGCTGCTTCTCTTTTGGCCTTTATGGTCATACTCCCTCTCTCTCTCCGTCTCAGCACCCTCCCTCCCCTGCTCCCCCCAGGCCCCTTTCCAGTGTGTTTCTAAGAAGATACATTGGGTTTGGGGGAGGCCAGTAAACCCAGGAATTCAGTTAGACCCTATTAGACCCTGGATGCCACCTCACCCAAGGGAACCCTGGAGAAGGCACAAGCAGAGGGAATCATGGTGTGAGGGAGAAAGAGACTCTGTTGTTGACTGGTCAAGGCCTGGAGCCCCAGTACTGAGAAGTCTGTGAGCCAATAGACTCCTCTCTTTATTTCTGCCTCAGTCAGGTCTTAAACCAACTAGGCCAGCTTCTTATCCCACATTGTTCCTGAGGCCAGGGAGAGATGGCAGCTCAGGGCACCTGCAAGATCTGTTCACTGTATAGCTGTGAGAAGGGTTGGTGGGAGGAGGGAGCCACTCCCAGGCATTTCACATATAGTTAACAGACCCATGTGTATCCTGGAGGGGGAGTGAGGGGTAGAGGGAGAGGGAAGCTACTCCCTAGGACTCCACCCCTACCTCATGTTGTCACTACACACCTTCTACAGGTGAACCCAGCCATTTCTGTTACTTGAGGTATCACCTGTACATGGATGATATCCAGATCTGTGTTCCCTGTCAAGGCTCGTCCTTGAGCTTCCAGCCAGTGTAGGCAAGAGCCTGTGGGACATCTCTACTTGGATGTTCCATGGGCTTCTCAAAATTCACATGTCCCAGACTGAAATCCTCATCCCTTTTTAAGCAACCTACCCTCCTTCCTTACCCCTTATCTCAGCAAAAAACACCTCCATCCACTGGCTGCCCAAGCCAGAGTCCTAAGGCCTGTGGATTCTACCTCCCTAATGTCTTCTGTACTTGGTGGCCCCGACTCCAGCCTCATGGTCACTTTTTTCTCAACTGGATTATTGAAATATCATTGTGACTTGTTGTGTACCTCCAGATCACCCCGAAAAATCATTCTTCATGTGTTCTTAAGCATTTATCTGTGTGAGTTCCTGATCACAGTGCTTACCTGTTTCAGGGCCAAACCTAAATTCCTCCCGTGTGTGGTCTTTGCAGTCCCGCGTGCACATTGTATTAAGCTTCCCCACCACTCAGCTGCTTTGTTTACCCCACATCCTCTGCAGGAATACCTTTACCCACGTCAGCTGGGTTCCATGTCTGATTGCTCTTCAGCACTCAGCTGCCATTCTCCAGGAAGCTCTCTCCAGGGAGCATTTTGCAGGGGTTAGATATTCGAGTTGGCTTCTGAGGTGGATGCTGAGTGTCTGGGAGCTATTTGTGACATTCTTGGCATTTATGAGACATGCCAATAATAGCTATGATTATTAGCCTTCTAGGGATCATAGGAGATGTATTCATATGTCATCTCATTGAATTCTTGGTACAAGTCCTCTAAAATTGATGGTATTATCTCTCTTTAGAGATAAGAGGACTAAGATTCAGAGAGGTTAAGTAACTTGTCCATAGTCACATAGCTGGTGGGTGCCATAGCGAGGCCTACCCAGACCCAGAGCCCCAGCTTGTTCAGCTGTATAATACTGCCTCCATCGATGTGGGCTCCTGGGCCTGCAGACCCATAGGAGACACATGGAGAGTGGACAGGGGCTCAAGGAAACCCCTAACTTTTGGCCTGCTTACTAACTCCACCTCGTATTTACTGTCCCCAGCTTTCTATCCCACATTGTTCCTGAGCCGCCAGGGCAAGCAAACTCTGGTCTCTGAAGCAGCTAACCCACTGCAGCAGGGGTTCACTCTGGGCACAGCCCCATCTTGAATATCAAGCGTAAGGAGCCTACTCTGAGGCAGCTCTTTCCTGTCAGCCATGCTCTGATCGTTGTTAATGATTGTGGGGAGACTCCCTTGCTTTCCAGGGAGGTTCACAGCCCTTCCTTAGTCTCCATAGGACCTGTTTTCTCACTATTGTCTGAGGAACACTCCCACCTTGCCCCCACCCTAAACTCTGCGTCTCCCTAAAGCTAACACACCACATCGCCTTCTTGACTTGAAACTGTCTTCATGGTCACAGGACCTGCTGAATTGATGTTCAGCAAGGTCTCTGCCACCTAACGGCCAAAGCTGGCTCTGCAGTCTTGGCTCTTGGCCTCCCTTGGCATCTGTCACATGACTCCTGCTCCCTCTGTTTCTCCTACCCCTTAGATCCTTCTCAGTGTCATTCTTTCTCGGTCCTTTTTGTGTAGGTGCTCCCTAGGGCTCTGGCCTCAGCCACATTCACTACTCTTTCCTCATATTCTTCCTGGGAGTGATTATCCTCATCCATGCTTTGGATGCCATCTAAGTTCTATGTTTTATGTTCAGCTGATTTTTCTACCCTTCATTCTCTCATGGCCAGCTGCCCAGGACCTTCATACTCCCCCGAACACTACTTCTGGGTGGGCTTCCTGGACTCCTCTGTAATAAAGGCCCTTCCCACTTGGGAGAAGGGGAGTCTGAGGCTAGGAGATTGGCCACAGCCCCCCAGCCCACGGCAGGGCTAGCCTGGCTGTGCTCACTGTACCAGTGGCCCTTTGAGGTGTGTGGTCCGAAACCCTGTGGGGCCTTGCTGGGATGATGCCCCTTTCCCACTGCACAGCTCCCTTGATGTGGGCATCTCTCCCCCTGACCCAGAGGCTCTTAGGAGCCTGACTGTTGACTTCTTCTGCTGCAGGAACCAAGTACCAGGCAGTGATGAGTGCGGACGACTGCTTTGGGATGGGCCGCTTGGCGTACAATGAAGGGGACTATTACCACACGGTGCTGTGGATGGAACAGGTGCTGAAGCAGCTTGATGCTGGGGAGGAGGCCATCACAACCAAGGCTCAGGTGCTGGACTACCTGAGCTATGCCGTCTTCCAGTTGGGTGACCTGCACCGTGCCCTGGAGCTCACTCGTCGCCTGCTCTCCCTTGGTAAGGAGGTTCTCGGGGAAGGTCAGATGGGTATGGGCAGCTGGCAGGAGAACTGGTTGGTCACTCTTGTGGCTACTGCCTGGCCATTCTCCTGGGACTGAGCCAGTCTGGCCAGTGACCAGTACCTTTCAGGTCCAGTCTGGCTACCAGGGAGCTCCTTACCCACCTCATTTCTGGCCTTAGTCCTTGCCTAGTTGCACTCAGGCCTGTGACACCTATGGCCCTACATGTTCCCTTTTAAAATAGGAATCCAGTGCAGTAGTGCCTTTGCAGCTATGCAGGGTGGAGCCTTCACTGAATCAGAAGCTGCTCGAGAGGCAAGCTGTACTTTAGAGTTGCTGCAGTGACAGTGACCTGATGCTTTGGTTAGATGCCTGAGGTCTAACTAGTGGGACTCACTATGGCATTGGTTTATGTCTTGTGTGGTTGGACTGAAGAAGATTAAAAGCTCTGCGTCTTTAAAAGCCATCTGTTCCCCTCTTACTAATATACGAGACTATCACAGTCTGGAATTTCATAGACCAGCAAAGACTTTCTTGTGCTGCTGTTTTTTGTGAGCCTGATGTCAGCTATGTATGAGGTTCCTGCAAGAGCGATTCTGTTGTGTTGGTAAGAGCCTCAGACAGGGAGTCAGGACACCTGGATTCCTGTTCTGTTAACCCTCACCTAAATCTCTTCAGCATTTTAGACCTCAGTTTACTTATCTGAGGAGGGGCACAGTAATCCTGCCAAGCTTGCTCCTTCAAGCTATAAGACCCACAGGGTGAAGCTGTGGCGGTGTCACATGACTGCTCTTTCTCCTGATATTTCAGCTGGCCTTCTAGCCGCGGCCAGCATGTGCTGTGGTCACTAGTGGTGGAGGTACTCCGGGGAATGGATGTAACTGGCACACAAGCCAGGAGGAGGAGGCGGGACTCTGGACTGCTTCTCTGGACTTGGGACCTCAAGAGAGGCCTGAGAGGACAGCCCCCTTGGTGGCCAGCTAAGGGTCTCCCGCTTTTTTGCTCCTTTCTCATCTCTGACCAGAGCAGGAACTGGCTTTTCTGCTCTGACTAGCAAACCCTCTTTGGGTGCTGTTGAAGACAGAATGCTGCAGGCAAGTGGGCTGCTAGGAGAGAAAACCGCTTATAGAATAATTTCTCTAAACGACCTAACAGATGTTTGTGGTTTCCTTTTCCTTCTTGTTCTTTGCTTTTTCTAGACCCAAGCCATGAACGAGCTGGAGGGAATCTGCGATACTTTGAACGGTTGTTGGAGGAAGAAAGAGACAAAATGGTATCAAATCAGACAGAAGCTGAGCTAGCAACCCAGGACGGCATCTATGAGAGGCCTGTGGACTACCTGCCCGAGAGGGATGTCTACGAGAGCCTCTGTCGTGGGGAGGGTGTCAAACTGGTGAGACACGTGGCGAGGCAGGGGCCCAGGCTGTGGACCTAGACTCTGGCCCTGGATAGGCAGATTTGGGGAGGATGTTCCTCTATCTGTAGGTTGTTCGTCAGCATCTTCCCTAGTTCTTTGTAGCATCTTCGGAGGTTGACACATGGGTGTTCTTTGAGGATTAAGGCAGGAAATGGTCTCCCCTCATGGCCCAGGCAGAGTTTCAATCCTCAAACTTATTCCCGAGCTCCCCTCCCCACTCCAATATGCCCAGCTTCTGCTTGGGTTACTGTTGAGAAGAAAACCGTGGGCGTAGACATGCCTCAAGCCCCAGGGGACATTGTGGTCTGTAGTTCCATCTGTAGTGAAGACAGGACAATTGCTGGAGTTTGGCGTTGGGTATCACTGGCCTTGGGGAGTCCTGGGATCCAGTGCTTCCTCAAGGAGGCGCAGATGTGAGTCTGCTTTTCTGTGCCTATTTGCTTGGCTCCCATTGGCCCTTCCTCCTGGAAAGGCTTCTTCCCTGTCCCAGCCCTTCAGAGCCACCCACACCCCTGTGAAAGGGGTCAGGGTTACCCTCTGCCACAGGACATGAGGTATTCTTGCAAAAGAAGAAACATTGCATGACTTGTGGGGTGTCATTTTATGCCTGTCCAGCTGAGGAGCTTTGGAGAAGTGGGAGGGAGCAGCTGCTGGATGGGGTGTGAGACTGATGTCTGCAGCCAGCCACTGGGACAGAGGGTTAGGACTCATTCGGCCTGTTGCTCTGTGCTCCCCAGACACCCCGGAGGCAGAAAAGGCTTTTCTGCAGGTACCACCATGGCAACAGGACACCACAGCTGCTCATCGCCCCCTTCAAAGAGGAGGACGAATGGGACAGCCCACACATCGTCAGGTACTACGATGTCATGTCTGATGAGGAGATCAACAGGATCAAGGAGATTGCGAAACCCAAAGTAGGTGTCTCTGCAGGCCCTTCTAGGGTCACTCATGCCTGGTACTATGGGACAGTTAGTTGCTTTCCTATCTTGGCCGGTGTCTAGCATGTGTTTGCTGTTGGGATACTGAGGTGCTACAGACTCAGTTTGACCCTTATGGGTCCAGTGGGAGAGAAAATTGAGGAACCAATGTGGAAGGCCAGGTGCCACGATAGAAGGGCACAGTGGGAGCAGGGCAGGCCCACAGTAAGTGTCAGCTCACCTGGTGGGTGGCTGGTTTGTGTGGGCAGATAGGAAGTTTGCTATAGGGTGCTGCCAAGCTGGGTCCTGTGGAGCCCCTGATTAGGACTGGGAAGTGATGGCTTAGAGCATAATGACCATCTTTACAGTATTGAGTCTTCTCATCCAAGAGCCCTTTGGCGTCTCCATTTATTGATTTCTTTTAAAATTGTCTGCACAACACTCTGCACATTTCTTTTAAGTTTATTCCTACGTAGTTTTTTGTTACTGTAACTTCACTTTGTTTCTTCGTCATTATGTTTTTACTGGTTACATTATGTTAGTTTACTACAATAGGCTAAACTGTCGATTAAAGAAGTATATTTCATAGGTATAGCTAATGTTTACTGAGTTTTTAAGCATGACAAGACTGTTGGTGATGAGCTTAGCTAGTACATCTGTTAAGCAGGCTCTGTCATTATCTTCATCTTATGCATGAGGAAACAGACTTGTGTAGGTCACAGCTAGTCATTGAGCCCACTCATTCCTCTTTTGGTTTTTAGCTGATTCTCTTGGGTTGTTCAGATAGTATTATCACCTTCAAATAAGAAAAATGTTGTCTTCTCCTTGTTAATGGTTAATAGTGCCTCTGTTTTTACTGTCTTATTGAACTACCCATAACTTCCAGAGCGTTGATACAAGAGGCATCCTTGTCTTGTTCCTGAATTAGCTGGAAATTCCTGTGGTATTTCACTGCTAAGTATCCAGTTGGCTGTTGGTTTTGTATATATGCCTTCAGGTTATAAAGTTGTTCTGATTCTAGTTCATGAAAGATTTGTTCCCATTCGACATCCTATCACTGGTGATTAGGAGGGAGGATTTAGTTGGACCCTCTATTGCTCTGCTCCTAATAGGATTGTAGTGGCCAGGAGGCCGGTGCTCATGAAGAGACGTAAAGTAGGTTCCTGTCCTGGTCCCCGGACCTCATCTTGGAATGACCTTGGCTCGAGGTACTAGGACCCAGCCCTTTGCACTCCCTGGATCAGCTCCAGAGCCCTCCTGGGAAGAAAACTACTTTCCTGGTTGCCATGTGAGAGAGGCACTATTGTGCCAGAATCTCCTTCCTTGTCCCTCAGAGATTCCTCCTTTGTCCCTCAGACCCAGGCACTGAAATCAATTTTTCTTTTCTTCCCTTCCCTTCCCTCCCCTCCCCGCCCCTCCCCTCCCCTCTCCTCTCCTTTCCTTTCCTCTTTTCTTTTCTTTCTTTCTCTCCCTCTCTCCCTTTCTCCCTCCTTCCCTGTGTGTGTGTGTGTGTGTGTGTGTGTGTGTGTGTGTCAGTGCGTGTGTGTGTTCATTCATGTGGGCACGTGCATGTATATGTGTGTGGCAGGGGCTGTGGTGGGGAGGGTTGGGAAAACTTGTCTTTGAATAGAAGCCATGTGAAGAGACAAACATGTTGGCCATTACAAGCCGACCTCTCCTTTCCGGAGTCTGTGAGGGACAGATGCTATGCTGGCTTTGAAGTAGGGCCGACGAGCTTAGCTTGGCCTGTGGGGAATGCTTGGCAGCTGCCTGTGAGTCCCCAGTCTGTTTTCAAAATAGCCCTGTCTGTCTCTGAGAGCAGAGCTCAGCTGCCCAGAACTTCCTGGTAGGCATCAGGCCAGCAGTGAGGCTCAGATGCTTGGACGGGGTCTGGCTGCGGCTGTAGTTGTCATCAGGGAGAAGTCATAGACAGGAGCTCTCAGGAAAGCCCTCTGTCCTGGGTACACTGGCCATCTTGCCAGAACATGCTGCAGCAGCAGTGTCCAGGTTGGCCGATCTCGCCTCCTGACCAGCCTACTGGTCCATTTAATCCTCTCCATTCCTTCTGCCACCCCGGCCCAGGCCACCATCACCTCTTGCTCTTACTTCTGCCTTGACCTCCTCACTGGCCTCCTTGTTCCCACTCTGGTCCTTCCTTAGCCAACTTTCCGTGAGGCATCTACAGGGACCCTTCTTACATGAGATTGTGAGTATCCTTCCCCTGTGTAAAGCCTTTTCTGTTTCTCATTGGCTACAGCATCACATCCAGGCCCAGACCCCACTTACCTCTTCAGCCTCTTCTCTTAGCTTTAACTTCAAATCCAGTCAGTGCCACACCCATCTTCATCCTGGGTGTGGGATTGCTGTTCTTTGTTCTTTGCATTGCTGTTCTTTCCTTCTTCCTGTAATGCTCCCCGCTTGGCTAACTCCTACTTACCCTTCAAGTCTCAGCTATGTTGCCCTTTCTGCAGGAAACCATTCTTGACCCCACACACTGAGCTCCTACAGACAACAAGCTTACCCCGCTTCCAGCTCTTCCCATGCTGTGTGGCAATTACCTAGCTAGTTTCTGCCCTCCCCACTTGACTGAGTTGTATGAAGGCAGGGGCCATGTCTTGGTCATCCAGTATAGTGCTGGACACATAGTAGGCACTCATTAAATTATTGAAATTAAGAGGAAGTGCTCTTGGGTGGGCATATCTGGGTCTGTGGTCCCACCCACATGAGGTCATTAGGACGGTCTATAGATGAAGCACTGGGGGCTGGCTCTGGGCAGCAGGTCCTTCTTGGTAGTATCACTGCCTCTGTCTGTGGGGACTGGAGGAGATGAGGTAAGTGAGAGGTGTCTGTGTATGTGAAGTGTGTATGTGGAGTGGATGGCTTACAGGCAGCAGTTCACTTATTTTGACTTGTCGAGTCTTTTCTTGATTCTATCACCTGACCTTGCGAGTCTCCTAAAGGAGTAGAAACTGCCTCCTGAGTTTGCTCCGGTAGCAGCAAGAGCCCAGTGTGAGCTGAAGCAGCAGCAGAGTATATGGGCAGGTTTCTTGGCAGAGGAGTCTGCTGAGGTTCAGAAGCTCGGTGGACTTGACCAAGTTGAAAGGAGCATGCAATTGAGGCTCGGGCATGGTGGCACAGTCTGAATGTGGCGGAAGCAGCCAAGTGGAGGCTGTGCTCAGGCAGGGGTGGGCCTGGTGAGAAAGGAGGCTGTCCAGGAAGATGGGTGGATAGACAGAGCAGACTCCATAGGCATAATTCTGCAGATAGCATGGCTCGGGTGGGAGCAGGGGTGGGCAGTGACCAAGTGGTTCAGTGGCCAGAGTCTGACAACAGAGCAAGAATATAGAAGCCTCAGACTACTGCCCTGGCCTGGCTTGCAGGATCCTGGGACCTTGGCTAGGGCCACTGCCTGCAAAGCTTCTTTCCCCATTGGCCTGACTGGCAAATCTGGTCCCAGTCTCTCCAGGAAAACACCCAAGGCAAAGAAGGATAAGTCTGCCCTCTCTTCCTGCCTTCCAGCTTGCACGAGCCACTGTTCGTGATCCCAAGACAGGCGTCCTCACTGTTGCCAGCTACAGGGTTTCCAAAAGGTTAGCAAAGGTGATGGTGGCGGGGTGACTGCTCAAGCCCCAACTCCAGGGCCTCCCAGTTGCTACCCTAGACTCCCAAGGGAGGTGTGGCTTTGCCTGTCTTACCTGCTAGCACCTCCCCCACTTCGAGCACTCACCCTGTGCTGCCTGTTAGTGCTGGCCCTGACTCTGGGGAGAGAGTGCAAGGCCTCAACTAAGCCTGCCTTCCCCGCCTCTCTCCCTTTAACTTTGGCTTAGCTCCTGGCTGGAGGAGGACGATGATCCTGTTGTGGCTCGAGTGAATCGTCGGATGCAGCACATCACAGGGCTGACAGTAAAGACTGCAGAATTGTTGCAGGTATGGTGGTCCTTGGGACTCTGGGAATAGGAGGAAAGGAGTATTTCTGGCTGGCTGGTCTGCCCAG
Source organism: Pteropus alecto (assembly GCF_000325575.1). Taxonomy (NCBI): domain Eukaryota; kingdom Metazoa; phylum Chordata; class Mammalia; order Chiroptera; family Pteropodidae; genus Pteropus; species Pteropus alecto. The sequence continues at coordinate 11,482,187 of NW_006443124.1, forward strand.
GGCCAGGCCTTGGGACGCTTGCCCAACAAACTGTATGATAGCACAATGCTGTGAACATGGAGCAACCTCACACTGGGAAGCCAGGATTAACATGCCTGCCGGCATTCGGCAGTTAGCATTCAACAAATATTGACTAAGTATTGTCTGTGTGCCCAGGTGTCATACTAGGAGCTAGAGTCAGTGGTGGGTACAGCAGGCCTATTCCTATATTTTTGACTACAGAAGCTGACATCCTGAGTTGTTCCAGGGACACCTCTAAGAGAGCTATAAATATCTTCAGAGGTCATGGTTTATCCTTGTCAAATGCACTTGAAGGTAAAGTATTCTGTGACATGCTGGTAGAAGTGAGAGTCCTGGACCAGTTGTCTGGTGAAGGTGGAAGCTTCTTTTCAAAACACCCGCTGTGGACCCCTAGCTTCCTGCCCATTTTAAAGGTGATTGTGAGGACATACGCAGCTGAAGTTTTGGGTGAAGCTCCTAATAATGAATCTTTGGTCTGTTGGGTTCAAGTCAGCACTGGCCATGCTCCTTGCTGAACATCAGAACTTCTGGGTTCTGTTGTAAACTGAGGGCTGGGACATTGCCTGAGAAATTTCGCTGGCTTTTTTCTGGTCTCTTGTAACTGGCCAGAGTTTCTGTGTATTCTCTCTCTCTCTCTCTCTCCCGCCTCCCCTCTCTCTCTCTATCAGAAAGCCAAATTTGAAAGTCATCTTTATAGATTTCTGTGAAGTCTGCCACAGTTTTTATAAACATGCCGATTACCTCATAAACAGTCTTGTGAAAACTTGATGTAACCTTTTTAGTTCACTTCAACTTAGTGAATTGTTCAGCCTAATTTTTAAGTAAGTTCTGCAGACAAGCACACTGATAAAGGATTTCTGCCACATCTCCCATTTCTTTCTTCTGTGTGAGAACACCTCCATTTCAAGAGCAGTAAGGGCTTTCGGTGGACTAGGTACATCCCTATTGGCATTGTTGTGCTTCATATCTTCCTGGAGCAGGTTTTTTTTGGTTGTTGTTAGGATACCTGCCACTGCTTCCTGTGCATCAGAGCTGAAGGTAGGAGTCTCATCGTCCTGATCGAGGATGACATTCTGCTTGATTGGCTGATTTCATATATACCCTGGATCAAAGGGCTTAGAAGACTGAATGGGACCTGTACCCCTGCTGCTTTCCTGGCTGGCTTTCTGGCTGCACCCTCTATAACCTATATGACACATAGCCCCAGAAGACAGCACCTTCATGTTTGGACTGGCTTTTCTGCCACAACTGTGGCTTTATCTCCTTTGACCTTTCATCATATTCTATCTCAAAGGATGTTGGGGACCTGAATGCCAGCAATCCTGGGGGAGCCTTTCCAAGGCTCTTTTGGAAAGTCCAGACTACTTCCAAGGAGCTGAGACACCGTTTTTGTTTGTTTCTTTTTCTTGAAGCTGCCCTGGCATTTCCTTTGCCATCCAGCAGTGTTGCAAATGTTGATCCTGAATGGTTGCGGGGACAGGCACCTGGGCTTCAGTACGTGTCTCTAAGTGCCATTCCACACAGACTGCATGCAGCATGATAAATGCCTAGGCACCTGCAACAGCCTGCACACCATGGTCCCTGTAAGAACGCTGCAGGCTTCTGGAAAGGAACTGGTTCTTCTGGACCTCTGTTGATGCTACCTGTTGACACTCGTTCAGCTATAGTTCAGTTTGTTCAGCCAAAGTGTTTGCTATAGGTCATTTAGAAAAAGAAAGGGAAATTGAGGTTTTCTTGTGACTTGGATGAGGGCCAGATAGAAGAAGAGAAGCTGCACTGCTAGAATTTTCTAAGATTGAAGACGCTTCTGAATCGATGTCTCAGCCTCACCAAAAAAGTAATTTCTAACCATTTTTTTTTGCTTTCACTTTGATCTCAGCATCACAAAAAACCATGTCTTTCAAATAACCGACTCTTCTACTTTTGTAGCAACAAACCTAAAGATTCAAATGAATACCTCCTCACAGCAATCAGTTTTGATGTCTAGTTCCTTGTCATTAAAGATGTGAGTCTGGAGACTGGAGTTCGCCCATACAATGAATCTGATTGCTGCAAATCCAGAAGTTTCTATGACGCTTGAACTATATGGGGACAGTATTAAATAATGTAGGTACAGTAGCTTCAGTACCATGATCAAATGCAATTCTCCAGCTGTTAAAAGATGAGCCAGCTAGAGCAATGCAGCTTCTTTTGCTCCCTGGCATGTGACAGTGTAAGTACTACATCCAACAAGTGGAGGTGTTGGAAAATGCAGCTGTGCTTTGCAGCTCCAACAATAAGTAGTGATTGAATTTTCCTGAGTGCAGTGGCATACTAATCACAGTCATGTTTAAAATTTTCTTGAAGTTCTCAACTAGAGTGGATCCAAAGCAAAAGCATTTGTACTGTCACTTCATCAACTTCTCTAGCACTTTCCTTCCTAGATATACTTCCAGCCATTGGGCCACATGCTGAACCAGCCTCCTGCACCATCGATAGGATTTCCCCCTCTTTTTGGCGTGGGAATCTTGAAGGCTGAAGCAGTAGATGACAGCCGTTTTCATCCACTGAGTCTTCATATCAAAATTTTAATTTTTGTGGAGACTGAAAATCATGCTGCCCAAATTCTGTACTTTGTCACGTTAGACAAATATTGTTTGTGTTCCAACATGAAGATTTCCTCTCTTGTAAAGCCCACGCTGCCTTTCCCTCCCTCATGTCTAAGGGCCTCTATCATTGCCAGTTTTGCCCTCACCTGACTGTTGGAGTGGCCAAAAAGGACATATGAAAACTACCAATTTTCTGAGGACTAATAGCTGAGCCTCAAAGGTTTTTAGGGTTTCCCAGATGGACATTGGTGGTGCCACTTGATCAGCCAGCTTTTATATCAGATCCTGCACTTCATCTTGAACTTTGTCTCTCTGTCTACTAAAGCTAAAATAACCATTGTAACTTAGGGCTTATATTGTGCTGATAAACTTCACAAAGGCATTTACAATTTTCTAATCCAATTAATGATACCAGGTAGCTGCTGTAGCTGAGGTGGCTCAGGTCATGTTTTAGGCCCAGACCTATGCTGGGGACGGTGAGGTAGAGTAGCAGTTCTTGGCCACCCTGTAGCTGGCTGCCCATGTCCTGCTGCTTCACTTGGATGCAGAAGTACTCCATGCAGTGGGCCACTGTGGGGGACATGTTAGCCCTGCCCAGCCTGACCAGGAACAGCTACTGGGACACCACGATAGGCAGGAGCAGTGCCCGGGACTGAGTAGCTCCCAAACTAGCATTTAAAAAAAAAAAATTCCCAGCCTTGAATTCGTTATTGGCTTTCCTCTGGATTAGTTTCATTATCTCCCAAACAAAGAGAGCCTGCCTCAAGGGCTCCCCCTACTGCCATCTGAGTGTCTCCAAAGGGCTGAGTGGCCCATCGTGTTCTGTTTGGGAAGCCACATTTGTGCTGCAGCCTTACTCTTCCTCTAGCTCTAGAGCTGTTTGCAGTGTTTACCTGTGCTGACGGGGCGTAGTTACTCTCCACCTTAACGAGGCTAGTCTTGGGGGTTCTCGTTTGGGGGTTTATGTTGTTCTGGTTACCTCTCAAGGAGATAGTACCCCTTGAGAGACGGGCTGCCTCATGGTTGTTCATGCTGCTGACAAGCTCCACCACTGCTCTTTCCCACCAGGTTGCTAATTACGGAATGGGAGGACAGTACGAGCCACATTTTGACTTCTCTAGGGTAAGGCCCAAACCACCAGTGCTTTTAAAGGGTCCTGCCCCAGCTGGTTTGAGAAGGCTGGAGCTTCTAGAAGCACTTCAGCCTCCACGCCAGGCTCCCCTGCCTAACGAGAGCCAACTCGTTGTTACTGGAGAAGCCCAAATCTGGAATCACAGCCCAAGGCAGCCTGGCTGTTTTCCCTGTGATGTGGGGGTGTGTTCTTCCCACCCAACTCTGTCATTCTTTGCCCTGACTCTAAAGCAGAGGACCTCACTAGGTCTCCGTGAAAGCTGTCCCTGCCCCCTTTACCATGTTTCTGCCCTGGCAGGGTTTACTTGGCAGCCTTGGCCCATGGTCCAGGCTGATGTATATATCACACACTTGTGACCTTTTCTGAATCTTTTGGTCCCAATCCTGTGGGTGGTGGGTGAAATCAGTTGCAAACTTGGGTGAAAGTTATTGTTTGTTGCAGCGACCTTTTGACAGCGGCCTCAAAACGGAAGGGAATAGGTTAGCGACGTTTCTTAACTATGTAAGTATAGGGTCCAGGCCCGCCTGTTTACTCTCACTTAATTTTATAGAACGATGAGCAAGATGTTTTCAAGCATTTAGGGACGGGGAATCGTGTGGCCACGTTCTTAAACTACGTGAGTATGACGTGTGCAGTGTGTGGGCCTTCAGGGGAGCCTAGGTCTAGAATGCTCTCTTATATCCACCCACGCCTATCAGGGCTGATAACACCAGCATTGCTCAGCGGCTGGGTTCTTCAGGCCCTCAGCATCCTTTTTGGCTGGAGAAGAGACTTAGCCTCTGTTTTCATCTGCGGACTCCCCCTACCTTCCAGGGCTTTCCTGTCCCTGGTTCCTTTTTTAGGGGCCCAGTGTTAGGCTGGACTTGTGGCGTAGGTGCCCTGGTAGGTTCCCTCCTTGGCAGCAAAGTTAGGAGGCAGCCATGAGGTTCTCTTAGATGAAACATGCCTTTGTTTCCCCAGACCCGGTGGCCTGCCTCCCACCTGCTGCTTGTGTTCCAGCCACAGGCCGTCAGGTTTACCTCTCTCATGAAGAACAGTTTCCGCTCCCCTCTGCCGAGAGAGCCAGCTAGAAAGAGGCAAAAAACTGTCAAGAAACTTAGAGACAGAAGCCATTGTCCATTTTTTCCCTTGGTCTCTCATTTACATTTTATTGTGTGGTTTTTATGTGCTGGGGACTGTCATGAACATGCTGGTGAGTGGGACTCTCTGCTAAGGCTTATGGTCTAATATGAGAGGCTTAAATGTAAGAGAGGTAATTGTTTAGTTACCATGGTGACAAGTGCTTTGATGAAGTAGCTCAGGCTTGGGGTTCAGAGAAGGCCTCCCTTGGGAAGTAATGTGTCAATATTGAGACTTGAAGATTGGGTGGAAATTAGCTGGTGGAACTTGGAAAGTGTGTAGAGACCTGGAAGCGGGAAGGAGCGTGGGATGTTGGAAAAATAGAAAAGACTGGTGGCTCAGAGGCAGTGCATGAATTGAGAGTGGCTAAAGAGAGAGGCTGGTGAGACTGACAGGGCCTTCGGGTTCTAGAAAAGAGTTTGGATTTGATCCCCAGGGCAGTGGCCATGAAGAGTTTTCATCTTACTCATTTTCCATGTCTGTCAAGTGCCCTTCAGTCTGTCTGGTATGTGTCCTGTGGAAATATTTATTAGCTCCAAATATTATTACATTATAGGCAAAATACTTGAAGTGAGAGAGCCAGACGAGAAAGAAGTGGTGCTTTGGGCATGAGTTGCGGCACACTCTGTGGGCATGAATGCAGCCTTGCTTCCATGGAACTTCTGTTTATTTTGAGACCTCACCACGGGAGAGAGCAGGGCCTCTGGAGAGACAGTGCCCTACCTGGGGAAGGCACTGCTCTGGGAGGGTGAAGGTCTCACTAGAGCAGCAAGTTATTAGAACCAGGGAGCTCATGGGGCATAGTGGCCTAGGCGAGACCCAGACTAGATGGGGTACAATCGGTCAGGGGTTGGCAGACATCTCTGAGTACAGACTCAAGATTGTTCTCATCTGAGGACAGCTGGAATGTAGGTCTCCTGCAGGCCTACAGCTCTTGAGTGCCCATGGCATGGAGACTTTTGGCGAATCACACAGATTAAGCAGGATTTAGGGAGGGGCAGGGCATGGGAAGAGCCTTTCTGGGCTGAAGAGCTGACTATGGATCTGAGCCTCCAAGCAGTGCTGTTTATGCTCAGAGGAGGGTGATCTGCACACCTTGTCATGTCCTCTGTGGCTCAGTTGCTCTGAGAGCCTTGGGTAGAAGGGCCAAGCTTTATGCCTTGTGTTCCCAGATGAGCGATGTAGAAGCTGGTGGTGCTACTGTCTTTCCTGATCTGGGGGCTGCAATCTGGCCTAAGAAGGTAAGTTCTGGTTCTTGTGGGTCATGCTGAAGCAGGGCTTCGGGTCCCCCATTCCCATTCCTTAGCCTGCTTAACTTACTGGGAGGGGCCTTAGTCCCTTCCTGCCTGAACTCTGACCTCGTGACTTCAGCTTCTATCTGGGGAAAAGGGGTGGGTAGGGAGGTCTCTTTAAGAGCAGCTAGGTTTCCAGACATCTACCATGCCTTGAAGGGTAGGTGCTTTCTGGGGAACTTCTTTATCACTGGAGTCCCAGAGCCCTCTCCCCCTGTACACAGGAAAGTGAGGGCGTTTCTGCTCAGGGAGGGGCTTTGTGGTGCTTGGAGTCAGGTTCTCGAGCCCAGTCTCTAAGGATGTGGTTTGACAGGCCATCTCTTTTCCCAGGGCACAGCAGTATTCTGGTACAACCTCCTGAGGAGTGGAGAAGGTGACTACAGAACAAGACATGCGGCCTGCCCCGTGCTTGTGGGCTGCAAGTGGGGTGAGTGGCTTAATGTGTGGTGTTGGCCTTGGTGGCCTAAGTCTGGGCTTTAGTGGCTGGCTTTAAGCTCTGAGCTAGGAGACAACTGCTGCCAGATTTTCACAAAACCAAGATTTTCCTTTTAAATTTTTTTTTTCTCCTGCTAACTGGTAGTCCCATCTAGCCATGTAGCTGTCCACTCAGCTGGTTATGTGCCAAGACAACCATTTGGGATCACTCTCAGAGATGCCAATAGAGCTGAAGAAGCCCCAAGGAAAACTAGAACAAGCATCAGAGGTCTCGGGTGGCTCCCCAGACGAGTGGACTCTGGCAGGGGTTCTGAGGGAGTGCTGGAATCAGGGGGAACAGGTGTCCTAAGCAAGCAAGGCCCAAATGGAACAAGGCACAGGCTAAAACCAGCATCATAGGTATGAGGACTGGCTGCCTTTGTCACCTGAATAATGGGAGGCCTGTGGAACAGGAGCCAAGAGATGAGATTTGAGACAGGGACAAAACCACAGAGGCTGAAGCTTTAGCCTCCTTCTGGAAGCAGCTGTGGTGAGTGAGCTGTGGAGAGGCTTGAACTGGGATGTGACAGGAAGTGATCACAAAGAGATGAGTTTGTAGCACTCCTGGGGAGTTTTAGGGATAAATAGTGATAGGTTTAAAGAAAATTAAGCAAATAAAAAAGAAAATCGAGGCAATTGCTGACTTTAGGGAAAAGAAAAAATTGTACAAGAGAAGAAATGTAAGTATAATCTATTAGGTAGCTCATGTGTGAGCAGTGTTTATATGACATAATGTAAACACTTAATATGAATTTAACTAAAACTTGTGATTTAACTCTACTAGGAAGACAGGAAGGAATAAGTATATATTTTAGGGCTAAAAGAATTCCAAAATTGGAAGTAAGAAATAGCATTATAAGCATGTTATTTAGAAAAATAAGGATAAATATCAGAAGAATCAACTAAAGAAGTTGAATATCTTCTGGGGATTAGTGGTGGGAATGGGTAGGTAAGGAGATTGCTGTTTATCATTATAAGCTTTGTAGACAGTTTGAGATTTTTCAATGAAGTATGTGTATTTTAAAATTATATTTAAAAAGCTCTATGATTTCAGTAGTGCATTAGAATAAGTTTGTTTTATTCATTGTGCAAGAGTCTATGTTGAGGAATGAATTGGTGATTCATGTGCATCTGAGATATAACTTTAGGTGACAGACAGTGCTAGCACCAGCTCTGCCTCTTCGTTACCCACAGCACACAGATTGGATCTGCTGGCCCACAGCTCCCAAGGTTGATGTCCAGGCCCTCCACAATCCTGACAGGCTTCCTCATCCTCATCTCCTACCTCTCAGTTCCCACCTGCCACAGTCTAGTAATATCAAGCTTCTTGGGGTTCTTAACACACCAGGGTGGTTCATACCTTGATGTCTTTCTCGCCCTTTTCCCAGTTCCTGGACCCCCTTGGCATAGAAGCCATCGTGGTCTATCTTCTTACCTGGACAACTCCTATTCAACTTCATATCCCAGGTCTGGGAGTTCCCCTTCCTCCACATGATTAGATGCCCTTTGACTCTGTTTCCATGGCAGCCTTATACATGTCTCTCTTGTGTCACTGGCAGACTTATACAATTATCTGTCTTCCTCACAAGCTCCTGAGCAACTTGAGGCCTGAGACCATGTTGTACTCACATCCGATTCTCAGGGCCCAGTGCGAGATCCATCCTGAAGGAGCCATTAATTTTGGGCGCTGAAATAAACAACAGGATTGTAACATACTTTCTGTCTGTTCACAGTCTCCAATAAGTGGTTCCATGAACGAGGACAGGAGTTCTTGAGGCCGTGTGGATCAACAGAAGTTGACTGACATCCTTTTCTGCCCTTCCTCTTCCTGGCCCCCCAGCCTTTTGTCTTCAAGTTCAACGTGACAGACACCTTTCTATGTTCCAGCCCCTGTCAGGCAGGTCTTTGGAGTAGTGAATGTTTGTCTGGAGCAGAGAGAGTGGACAGGGGAGGGTCGTTGGTGACCTTGGTCCCAGCCTCTCTGGTCAGCCTGTGCCATCTCAGGTCAGAGCTGCTGTCGCAGAGTCGGGCTGTCTAGCACCTAGCAAGGTGCCTTTGTACCTCAGATGTTTTAGGTGTGAGATGTTTCAATGAACCAAAGTTCTGATACCTTGTTTACATGTTTGTTTTTATGGCATTTCTATTAATGTGGCTTTAACCAAAAAATAAAATGTCCCTGCCAGAAGCCTTAAAGAGCCTTATTTGGAGTATTTTTTTTAAGATGGGGGAGCTTTTACCAATTCACCATTTCCTATGCATCTATAGAGGTAGAAGCTGGGTAACTTCAGTGGCAAAACCCTGACCTTGAGTACTGGATCTGGTTTTAACACTTATATCTCCTACAAGCTTTAGTGTCCTTTCTGGAAAGTAAGGGAAATAGTCTCTCTCTGCCTGCCAGAGAACCTAGAGATCATAATATGTTCACGATTGTGATGCTGTTATAATTTGAAATCTATTTTAAAATTTGAGATATACACACAGAATTGTGAAACTCAGATGTACAGTTTAAAGACTGTGAAGGTGAGCACAAGCACCTGTGTCACCAGCACGCAGATCATTTTCAAATCCACACCCAGGAGCCCCTTGTGAGCCTCTCCTGGATCACATCTCCCACCCTCTCCACCCACCCTGGTACCTTGGCAGTAACCATTGTCTGTCTAATGATATGTGGTAGTCATTCCTTGGTTCTTCTTTGCAGTTTTACTATCTGTGTCTCTGTCCCTAAACAAGTAGTCATTTTGTTTTCCCTGATTTTTGAACTCTTTATAAATGGAGCCAGAGTACATTTTGTGGGGAGTTTGGCTTCTTTCATTCAGCTGTTATTTTTAAGATTAATACATGTTGTTCTATAGCTATAGCTTGTTTTAATTTGTATAGTTTACTGTTTTGTTAATGTATATGATGAGACGATACCTTAAATAGCCAATATACTACTGATAGACATTTGAGTTGGTTTCAGTCTTTGTATATTATGAGTAATGCTGTTGTTTTTATATGTGAATCTTGATGCACATAAACACACATCTCTGTAGAATATATATCTAAAAGTGGAAATGCTGAGTCTTAGTAAGCGAGTCTTTAATCTTATCATATAATGTATTACAGAGTGGTTATGCACATTCCCAGCAGGAGTAAATGAGAGATCCCAACCTTCTCCAATATTTGGTATTGTTACACTTCGGCATTTTATATGGTTTATATGGTATTATCTATTTTAACACGATTGTTAATGACATCAAATACTTTTTTGTATGTTTATTAGTTTTTGTTTCTTTAATTGCCTATTCAAGTCTTTCTCTTACTGATTCATAGGAATTTCTAATATATTATGGACACAAGGTCTGTTGGTTATATGTTTTACAAATGTCATCTTTTTTCTAGATTGTCTTTTCACTCTTAGTTCTGTCTTGATGAACAGTTCTTAATTTTTATGTCAAATTTATCAAGTTTTTCCTTTTTGATTTATGTTTTTTATGTCTTGTTTAAGAAATTCTTCTATATGCAAAGATTATGAAGGTATTTTCTTTATTATTTTCTAAAAGCATTATAGTTTTGTCTTTTTCCTTTATGTTCTTTAATACACTTGGGTTTTATTTTTGCATTATAGTATGAGGTAGAAGGGCTGACTTAAAAAATCTTTTTTGCGTATTTTATTAGGGTAGGATAGGCTTATGCTACAGGAATAAAATAACCCCTCTCAGTGGCATAATATATAAAACTGTGCCTCATGGAAAAAATCACTGAGTCTAGAGCAACTGCTGCCTGTCTAGTACCATCTAATTTCCCTCTAATGCTTTCCATTGGCAGAACCTAACAGGAAGCCAGCTGGTAAGGGCATCTGGGAAATGCAGTTTACAGAATTACAACTCTAGTATAGCAGCAGAGTGTAGAAGGATGAGCCGAGCATAGAGCTGAGAAATAACAGAAAAATTACTGGCATGCTAGTTTTCATTTTTCCTATTCAAGAGTCTTTGGGCTTCTTGAATCTGTATAATATCTTTAATCAGTTTTGGAAAATTATTAAATCATTTTCTCTTTCAATATTTTGTGTTCCTTTTGGAACTCTTGTTAAATGTAAATTAGACTATATCATACTATTCTTATCTCTAACCTGTCTTTCATATTTTAGTAGCTATGTTATATTTTGGGATAATTTTTACAACTTCTAGTTTACTAATTCTCTCTTCTATTAAATGCACCTAGGATTTTTTCTTTCAGCACTTTAAAGATATAATTTCATATTTTCTGGCTTGCACAATTTCTGTTGAAAATTCAGCTGTCTTGTCCTTTTTTTGCTCTTTTGAAAGTCATTTTTTCCCCGACCTCCTCTCTACTGTCTGCTTTTTAAGATTTTTCTTTGTTTTGGTTTTCAGTCTTACTATGATCTATGTAGTGTGAATTTCTGTCATTTTCCAGCTTGGGATATAGAGCTTCTTGAATTTGTGAGTTGATGTCTTTGATCAGTTTTGAAAATTTATCAGACATAATTCACATATTGTTTCTGTCCCATTTTCTGTCTCCTCTCTTTCTGGGACTCCAATAACCTGGATATTAGAACTTTTCACTGTGTTTTACATGTCTCTTACTCTGTTTTCCATCCTTCTCCCTCCCCGCCTCCCGCCTTCTGCTTCAGACTAGATATTTTCTATTGATCTACCTTCTAATTCATTTATCTCTTCTGCTGCTAAACCTATCTATCGAGTTCTTAATTTCATTTCTTGTATTTTTCAATTCTAGAATTTCCATTTATTTTGAATAGACTCTAATTCTCTGGGGAATTTGCTTTTGTTTTCTCCATATTTTTCCTAAACTAATGAATCAATTATTTACAAGTCTTTGTCTGGTAACTCCATGGTTTAGATTATCTGTGGATCTCTTTTTATTGTCTCCCCCCCTTCGCCCCATTTCTGGTCATTTGGTCCACTGTCTTGGTATGCCTGGTAATTTTTGATTGAATGCTGGACATTGTGTATGATAGATTATAGAGGCTCTGGATGATAACTTCCTACACAGAGAGTTCACTGTTTCCTCTACTAGGCAGAGTGGGTATTTATCAACTTAATCCAAATCAGGGCCTGAGCCACCTAAATTAAGGGTTGCAGTTTTCCTGACTAACTCTGGTTTGCCCTCATTTTCCCCCTCACAAGATATAGTCTTCTAGGGATTTTCCAGTTGAGAGCCTAGAGTATTCACTGGATCTGTCCCCATGGCAGTTCTGCAGCTCTAACCCTTATATTATCAGTATCTAGACACTGCCCCCCAAATTCATTTTTTCATTCAGAGGTTTTCTTCTTCTTAAACTTCTTTTCCACCCAGTTTCAGAATTCAGAAAATAATGGATAAACAGGCCGAGTGTTTGACTAAATTCTCCCCTCTTTCCTCCTATTTAATAGCTTAACAAACTATAGTCTAATTTTTGTCTTCTAATGCCCCTTGAGACTGCCAAGAGCTCTGCTGGTTTCTCTGCCTCTTGGCAGTTGCTCATTGCTTGGGTTCTTTATCTGGGCCCACAGTCTCTTACCCCATACCTAGAATCAATAAATGATCTAAGGATAAAAGAGGCTACATACTTTTGGTTCATCAACCTGAGATTCACCTTCCTCAGGATCTTGATGCTCAAGCCCTTTTTGCATCAGCAGTCTATTGATGCCTTCAAACAGATTTATAGGAGATTTTATCCAGCTTTCATGGTTGTTGACATGAAAGTTTGTCTTCCATAAGCTACTCTATCTTAGCTGGGAGTGGAACTTTCTTGTTCACTTGAGTTATTAAAATTCATTTTCATGTAAAAAATGCATATACAGAAAACCTTGTCTTTGATACATTCCACATTTACCTTGGAAATTTCATGCATCAAGCATTAAATCAACCACTAAGCAATCTGTTGCTTGTTGGTGCCTACCTGTCAATCCATAGTGGGCCTGGAACCACACACAGGATAATCTTAGAAACGGTACTGTTTTCAGTAATTTTTATTAACCTAGTTAGCATTAACATGTTCATGATGGCACCAAAGAGTTGGACATTTCAGTGGGCATTTGGTAGTGTGCTAGGGATGTTACAGTCTGTTATTTCAAACTTACAACAACTCTTTAGGTAATAAAGAAGCTGAAAGTTTAGGTTATGTACTTGAGGTCACATAAGGTCTCTTTGTTGTTTAGTGAAAAGCCTGGGAATCAAACCCTGGTCTGGCAGCTATTCAAAGTCTTTGCTCTAAAAAGTATATTTTCATCCATTCAACAGTTTTAAAGATCCGATATGGAAGCAAAGATGAATAAAATACTGCCTTACCTTTAAGTAATTCAGATTAATGAAAGAGATTTGTAAATAGATGTGTGAAATGTGAGAGGTCTGGTAACGGAGGATTAGTGCTCAAGTAGTACAGGAGAGTGAGGGACTAATTTAACTAGAGAAGTTGGCACTACAGTAGGCAACATTAATCTGAATCTTGAAGCATAAGTAGAAATTTGCTTTCTTGCTATCCCAGTTTGATATATATGCACCTGGCTTAAAAAATAAGGAACAGGAGAGCTTACCATGAATCTTCCCCACCCTTCTGCTCTCTTCTCCTAGTCTCCCTTCCTAGAAGAACCTCGTTCTATTGTCTTTGCTTTTAATTTTTCTCACTGTGAATCATAGACTTACAAAGTGCTGTCTCTTTTTCCATTTTAGAAATTTGAGAGATGATCATTTTTGTATACACTATTTTTCATTATACCTCCCGTCCCTTTGCCACTTTTTAGTAGTAATACTTATAGTCCTGATACCATAAACCTTTTGCTCTGTAGGCCTAAAGTAGTATCTCTGACATTCTAGTAAGTGACATAAAGATCTAGACTCGTGTTTGACCAAACAACTAGTCACCATAATCTAGCCAAGTTGACTTTATTGATAATATGATAATTATAAAATTAATTATCACAAGCCCTTTACCTCCCAACTTCTGTCAGTTATACTTTGGACACTGTTTTAGTATCTAGGATAAACTGATTTTAAAAGTTGAAAAACCAAATACTATGTTTCTTAATTTAACTGAATCTGTAGTCAGTATAATGATATCATCAAAAAGAATCTGTTCTTGTCTAATAAAATTCAAAACAAATTTACAATGTGTATTAGTTTGGAAGGGCTGTCATAACAAAATATCACAGAGTGGGTGGCTTAAACATTTTCTCACAGTCCTGAAGGCTAGAAGTCTAAGATCAGGATGGAAGTTTGTTTCTTTCCAAGGCCTCTTTCCTTGGCTTGCACATGGCCACTTTCTCACTGAGTCCTCACATAGTCACCCCTTGATCTATGTGTTATCCGTGTCCTAATTTCCTTTTATGAGGACATCAGTCATATTGGATTAGGGCCCACTCGTATGCCTCATTTTACCTTAATTACCTAACTCCAGATCCAAGGTATTGGGCATTAGGGCTTCATCATGAGAATTTTGGGGGAACATATAATGCTACTAGGTAATCATGTTAGATCTGAAACACTACTGGGAATAAAAGCAAAATATCTTTCCTTGTTCTTTGTACACCAGATATATTCCACGATGAACAAGGGTGTCAGATTATTAAAGCATGTTTGCATTAAGAATGTCATAACAATAGAAGAAAGTTTTGTTGATTTTTTTTGAATAGGTAAAAGAGGGTGACCTTATGAAATTCTTAATAAATTGTAAAAGATGATATTGACATAAATTCTTTAAGGCCAGTGTTATGATAATGGAACAAATATAGCAGGGTGTATACAAGCCATTATTTCTCCCCAAATGATTATGCCAAATTTGTGCCTTGCTCAGTTCATACTCTTAATGTGCAAAAATGCTGCTTTCAGTGAATTTAACCTTTTTACTATTGTACAAAGGATACACATTTTTGTGAATTCAGTGAGGAGATAGAATATTATGTGTATTCTAAAAACTACATTAAAACATACAAATCTTGAGGAGCATCAAGATCAAATACAATCAAAGCACTTCACACAAATTAAAGATGTTTATTAAATATTAAAAGATAAATGAAAAAATGAAATATGCTGAAATAGCAAGCAAAAATAGATTACAAATTTTTATGCAACTTATCCACATGGGATGTTATTTTGAACTAAGTAGAAAAAGTTAAAGGTTTACAATAAAAAAAATGCCCACTACTATATACAATAGAAGGCTCATCTCATTGCTTATAATAAATGCGAGCAAGTAGCTCAAAATATATTTAATGTAAAACTTTAACGAGAGATATGAATACACTTCCTGAATTTGAAAATGAAAAAAATACACAAATCACTGGCTGAGTCCATCAATTATTATAGGAAGAGTGTTTATTAAATAGAAATTAAAGAGATAATAGATGTCCTAGAAATGAAGATTTGAAAAATCAAGTGAAGTGTCTTCAGTTATTTTGAATTTTTACCTGGAGAAGTTATTTTCTACGAATGCATTTGATTTACAAAAAAGCAACTTCTTCAGTAGTCTTATGACAAATCCTGTGGCAATTTCTTTTGAAGTGATTTTAAGCAGCACACAATATCAATAATTTGTAATATAAAAACCAGCATTGTGTTTACATCCTCTAGAAATGATTCACAAATTTTTCTTATTACAATCTTATCCAAATTTGGAAGTGTTAGATAGGACAAGGGTCTCAAGATCTGGGTGGTTCTTACCAAATGCTATTTTTTCTAAATGCTAAAATGTAGCACAATGTTTGGCAGATGAGCTTGACCTGAATTACAAGGATAAATTTAGCCAATTGCAAAGAAGAAATCAACATGTAATTAACCAAATAGTATAAGCAATGGTTAAGCCTCCCTTCAGAGAGACAGCTTTGGATGTGAATCCCTTTTCCTTTACTTGCTGCAACCACCTAGGACAACCACATCTTGTGCATGAACAGAACACCCCAGGCAGTGAACCCATTAAGTTTGGTAACAGAAGTGCTCTAGAGAACATTTTTTTAAAAACAATTCCAGTCACGGTGGCATCCTACAGAAGAAATTTCAGTAAACTGAAGTTAATTAAAAATTGCTTAAGATCACATTTGGTCAAAAGAAGTAAATTTTGAGAATTTTATTGATGAGTTTGCTTCTATCAAAGCCAGAAAAATAAAATTTGCAGTAATTTTTCTTTTTGGTATATTTAAACTTAAAAATAATGTGAATTTTAAAAATTTCAAAATTTCAATATTTTCTACTAATTTACTAATTTGGGAACATTAACCATTAAAAAATACAAAAAAATGTATGTAAGGAGCACTTCAAAAGAATTCGCCTCAGGCTGCGATGTGACTTGGCACATCATTGTTCTTATATTTCCAAGCTTGGCATCCGAGCTCTAACATTAAGGTTGCCAAATTTAGCAAATAAAAATACGGGACATCCAGTTAAACTTTAAATTCAGATAAACAGCGAATAGTTCTGCATGAGATGCAGTAAAATATTTTTATTTCTTCTCCCAACTGCAAATTTAACTGGGCACCCTGCATATTATCTGACAACCCTAAATATAATTATCCTATGTTTTAGAAAAAACTGCCTGCTTCCGTCTGGCGACTCTGGCCGCTGGCTACACAGGGGTGGCGAGGGCGCGCACTCGCGCAGTCACGAGGCTTCGACGCACGCGGCGTGAGCACGTCCAATCCTTACCGGGTCTAGGAGACCCCGCATCCTCACCTCCGCGGAGGGCGGGCTCCCGGGAAGCGGGAGAGCTGCCTCCACTCTGTCCCTTGGCTCGTCAGGATCTCTGTAGTTGCCAGTTCTTCTACCTGGAATGTTCTCCGCTCAGGTAGTCACAGCGTTTCCACCCTCATTCCCTTCAGACTGATCAAATATCCCCTTCTCAGATAGGCCATTCATGACCACCATGAAGCCTCTGCGTCCTCGTTCCCTCCCCCTAACCCTGCTTTGTTTTTCTTTATAGAACTTACCAACACCCGTTAAATGTTATTTGTGTTAGTTTACGGTCTGTCTTCCCTAATTGGAATGGAAGCTCCTTGGAGGAAGTTTTGTCTTTCCACTTCTTTGTCCCCACCGCCCCAAATGGCATGTAGCGTGCTACAAATAACTCGCTCAAGGGTCGGTGAAATGGGGCAGTAAGGAGGGAGCGCAGTTCCCGGATGGCCGCCTTGTGGGCGACCTTGGGGCGAGTCTTGTTGTGTGAACTTCCAGGGGCGGGCCCAGAGGTTTCTGGAAAGTCCTTGGTCCTGTGGTGCGTGTTTCAGGAGGTGAAGCTGTGAGAATGGCTGGGGCTGAGTGCCGCATGGGCGAGGCGGTCACTGTGCCTGCTGTGGCGTAGGGCGTCTGGTCGGCCCCTTGGTTCAGGCCTGTAGTGTCGGAGCAGCCCCTGAGGACCAGCGTGGCGAGGCTGTGTAGGGCCAGTCGGGCTCTGTCCCCGTGAGCGGGGCGCTCTCTGAGCGGGTGGAGCAGAGGCAGCACTCTGAAGGCTGGACGGTGCTGGGTGATGTCTTGGACATCATTTCGGAGGTTGAGGCTACTTTGAAGAGGTTTATTTAACCGTTGTGAAGATTCTTTATTCTTCTAATCTCGGGGAAAATTTTTTTGTAAAGCGTTTGGGGTTTAAGAGAAGTAAATGACAGGAAAAGGCCATGGAGATGTGGCAAACTACAGTTTTGTGTTTTAAAGGAAATTTTCAGTATCTTCCTGAAAGTGCCTTTGTAATGTGGAGGATCAGCAAGCTCCCAGGAGGTCTATCTACCCTGATATTACTCTCTTCTGAAAAGTCAGTCTCTTTCCTTTCATGAATTTGCAGACAAGAAAATCTCACTAAAGTAATAACTAAAACTCCTCTTGTACTTGATGGGCTCACAGCTGTCATTTGGTCTGTTTTCTTGATTTCACTGGCAAGTTAATTCAAACTGTGTTCTCTAGTTTCTGTTCTCTCACCTCCCAGTCTTCATTTTTTTTGACAAAGGAGGCCTACCCCAGCTAATTCCCTGAAACTGTCTGGTAAAGTGTTCAGGGTCCTCCTAGTGGCCAAACTCAGTAGACACTTGACTTTTGTTTCCTACGGAGAATCACTTCATGATTCTTGGTTCTCCTTTCTTTCCCAGCCTCCCTTGCTGGCTTCTTTTCTTTGGCCCTCCTGGGTCCTTTATGTTCCCTAGTCTAGTTGTTTCCTTTTCACAATACTATACTGTAAGAAGCAGATCTTATCTATTCCCACTGCTTTAACCACTTATATGCCTAGAATTTATTAAATTCTTTTTGCACTCAAATCTTTCTCTTGAGTTCTAATCTAGACCCTTATAAACCACTTCTACGTGGACTTCACACATAAGTCTAGAATAGTTATCACAAATTATTCAATGAATGATCATAAAAGGGCCTGAGGTAGAAAAAAAGTTACAATGACTGTTAACCTTTGGGGTCGCAGACCCTCTCGAGACTCTTATGAGAATCAAGGACTTTCTCCCTAAAAAGGTGCACACTAATTTTAGCCTCTAGTTTCAGAGCTTCCCAGATCTGCTATAGTTTGAGAACTTGGATCTTGGGTTAGGATTTCCTGAAATGAAATGAAAAAGTGTGTTTTCATAGATATACAGCGGATCTAGAACCTTACAATGAAAATACATTGTATTCCAGTCTCCATGGACCATTAACCCAAATTAATCTTTCATACTTATTTACGGAAACAGCCTTTAGAAATAGCATCAAGAAGGAAAAGTCTGGAGCCCAAGGAAGAGAGTTTCTGATTAACTGTGTGGATTGTATGTTTCACGGTCCAGATGGGATCTACCTTAGCCTGGTTAGAAACCAGGGTCTGTTCAGACATTTCAGAAAGTGCTTGCTAATGAGAGTGTAGCCTGCTCCTCTTCTGAGGACCAGTGCACAGCTGAGATTTTGAGGCCTAGTGCCTTGTAGCAAAATATACATAATGTATTTATCATTTTAACTGTTTATGAGTGTACAATTCGGTGGCATTAAATACATTCACAAGATAGTGGTGTACTCATCACCACTATCCCAAAACTTTTTAAAATCATCTTCAACATAAATTATGTAACCATTAAACCATGACTCTCCCTTTTCCTCTCCCACTAGCTCCTGGTAAGTGCTATCCTGCTTTCTGGCTCTGTGAATTTGCCTATTCTAAGTACCTTATATAAGTGGAGCCATATAATATATGACTTTCTATGTCTGGCTTATTTGAATAAGCGTGTTTCCATAGCCCATGCTTGTTGTAGCCTATATCAAAATTTCATTATTTTTTATGTCTGAATAGTATTCTGTGTATATGCCACATTTTGTTTATCCTTTCATCTGTTTTGATAGACACTTGGGCTGTTTTCACGTTTTGGCAATTGTGAATAATGCTGCTATGAATATTGGTCTTCAGGTATCTGTTCGAATCTCTGTTTACAGTTCCTTTGGTATATACCTAGGAGTTGTATTGCTGGGTCATATGGTAGTTACGTTTAATTTTTGAGAACTGACGACTGTTTTCCACAGTGATTGCACCATTTTATTTTCCCACCAGCAATGCATGAAAGTCCCGATTTCTCCACATCTTCGTCAACACTTCTTATTTTCCATTTAAAAAAAATTATAACCACCCTAGTAGGTGTGAGTTGCTATCTCAGTGTGGTTTTAATTTGCATTTCCTTAATGACTAATGATATTGAGCACATATTCATCTGCATATTGACAATTCGTATATCTTCTTCGGAGATATACAATGTCTATTCAAGTCTCTTACTCATTTTTTAAATTGTTTGTTTTGTTGTTGAATTTTAGATGTTCTATATATTTTTAAATATTAATCTCTTTTCAGATATATGATTTTCAAATATTTTCTTTCAATTAGTAGATTGTCTCTTCACCTTTTTGATAGTTCTTAATTTTATAGAAGTTTTTTTTTGTGTAGCTTGTCCTTTGGTCATATCCATGAAATTGTTGCCAAACTCAATGACATGAAGGTTTCTCCCAGTGTTTTCTTCTTAGAGTTTTTTAGTTTCAACTCTTAAGTTTAGATTTTTGACTAAACTGAATGGATTAAACAATAGATTTTGAGTTAATTTTTGTATATGATGTAAAGTTTAATTTCATTCTTTTGCATGTGGTTATCCAGTTTTCTCAGCATTATTCTCAAGAGTGTCCTTTCCTCACTGAATGATCATAACATTCTTGTTGAAAGTCAATTGACCATAAGTGTGATGGTTTATTTCTGGGCTTTCTATACTATTCTATTGCTTTATATGTGTTTTCTTAGGTCCGTTACATAGTGTTTTTTTTTTTTAATTTTAATTGTGGTAAAATACATATAAAATTTATCCTCTTAACCATTTTTAAGCATACAGTAGTTACATACATTCAGTAATGTTACATATATTCATATTTGTACAACAAATCTCCAGAAATCTTCTGTCTTACAGAAGTGAAACTCTGTACCCCATTCCTCTCTCCCCCTAGTCACTGGCAACCTCTATTCTACTTTAGGTCTTTATGAATCCGATTCCTCTAGGTATTTCATTTACATGGAATCATATAGTATTAGTCTTTTTGTGACTGGCTTATTTCACTTTGCCAGTTGTCCTCAGGTTCATCCATGTTATAGCCTGTGTCAGAATTTCCTATTTTTAAAGGCTGAATAATATTCCATTGTATGTATATACCATTGTGTTTATCCATTCATATGTCAGTGGACACCTGGATTGCTTCCACCTTTTAACTGTTGTTGATAATGCTGATATAAATATGAGTGTACAAATAAGTTCTCAAGACCCTGCCTCCAAGTCTTTTGGGCCTATGCCTAGAATTAGAATTGCTGGATCATACAGTAATTTTATTTTTAACTTTTGAGAACTACCATACTCTTTTCCATAGTGGTTGTACCTTTTTATATTGCCTCCAACAGTGAATAAGAGTTTCAGTTTCTCAGGGTTTTTTTGATAGCAGCCATCCTAATGGATATGAGATGTTATCTCGTTTGGGTTTTGATTTGCATTTCCTTAATGATTAGTGATGTTGAGCATCTTTTCATGTGTTTATTGGCCTTTCGTATTTGTTCTTTGGGGAAATGTTTATTCAAGTCTTTTGCCCATTTTTAAAAATCAGATGTTTTGTTGCTGCTGTTTAGTCATACTGTTTTAATTACTCTAATAGCTTTGTAGTAAGTTTTGAAGTCAGGAAGTGTGAATCTTCTAACTTTATTTTCCTTTTCAATTGTTTTAGCTATTTGGGATCCCTTGCAATTCTAGATAAATCAGAGTTTCTGTTTCTGCAAAAAAGGCTATAGGAATTTTGATAAGGATTGCATTGAACATATTGATTGCTTCGGGTAGTATTGACATAATGAAGAATGACTTAAATCTTTCTACCCATGAACATGGGATTTTTTTCCATTTATTTATACCTTTTCAAATTTCTTTCTTCAGTGCTTTGTAGTTTTTAGTATGCCAGTCCCTCACCTCGTTGGTTAAAATAATTTCTAACTATTAATTCTTTCAGATGCTATTATAAAAGGAATTACTTTCTTAATATCCTTTTCAGATTTTTTTCATTGTTGCTGTACAGAAACACAACAGCTTTTTGTGTTTATCTTATACCCAGCAACTGTGCTTAATTAGTTTATTAGAATGAGTAGCTTTCTTGTGGAATTTTTGAGATTTTCTGTATGTAGGAGCTTACCTTCTGTGAATAGAGATTGTTTTACTTATTCCTTTCCAATTTGGATGCCTTTTATTTTTGTTGTCTAATGTCTCTAACTAGAACTTCTAGTACAGTGTTGAATAGTAGTGATAAAAGTAAGATTCTTTGTCTTGTTCCAGATTTTAGAGGGAATTTGTTATTGTATAATTAATTTGTTATCGTATAATTGTTCATAGAATTCTCTTATGCCCCTTTTTTATCTCTGAAGGCTGGTAGTAATGTCTCACATTCATTTCTGATTTTTGGCTATTTGCATCCTGTCCTTTATTCTTTTTGTCAGCCTAGCTGCAGATTTGTCAATTGTTAATCTTTTCTCTATTTTTTATTCTCTATTTTGATTATCTCTAAACTAATCTTTATTATTTCCTTCCTTCTGTTATCTTTGGATTTAGTTTTTCTTTTTCTAGTTTCTTAAGTTGTAAAGTTAGGTTGTTGACTTGAGATTTTTTTTTTTTTTACATAAGCAGTTATACCTATAAATTTTCTTTTTATCGTTGCTTTCACTTCATCCCAAAAGTTTGGGTATGTCGTGTTTTCATTTTTATTCATCTCAATATTTTTAATTTCTCTTTTGATTTATTCTTTCACCAATTGGTTGTTTAACTGTGTCATTAATTTCCCCATATTTGTGAATTATCCCATTTTCTTTCTATTATTGATTTCTAACTTCATCCTCTTCTAGTCAGAGAAAATAACTTTATGTGATATCTGTCTTTTAAAATCTGTTGTGACTTATTTTGTGGCCTAACGTATGATCTGTCCTGGAGAATGTCCCATGTATATTTGAGAAGAATGTGCACTTGAGAAGAATATTCTGCTGTTGTCGAATGGATTATTCTGTATATATCTCTTAGGTCTAGTTGATTTATTGTGTCGTTCAAGTTCTCTATTTCCTTACTCATCTTTCGTCGTGTTAATCTATCCTTTATTGGAAGTGGGGTATTAAATTCTTCAACTGTTTTTGTAGAACTATCTATTTCACCTTCTGTTTTGTCAATTATTGCTTCATCTATTTTGAGGATCTATTATTAGGAATGTAAATATTTATAATTGTAATATTTTCTTGCTGTAGTGAACCATTTACTAATATATAATGATCTTCTTAGTCATTCTAACCTTTTTGGATTTAAAGTCTATTTTTTTTTCTGCTTGCTCATATCTGCTTTTAAACATTTTGGTATATTTTTTTAAATTTCAATTATTATGCTTTTCAACTACATAATTTCATTTGGGCTCCCATTTATAACATCTGTCTTTTTGTTGGTATTCTCATTTTCTTCATTTGTTATTTCTTATCTTTGTTCACGTCTCCCTTCAGCTCTTTAAATATCTTAAGGAGAGTTTTAAGTCTTTGTCTAGTGAGTCTGACATCTGGGTTTCCTCAGGCACAATTTCTGTTGATTAATTCTGTTCTTGAGAATGGGCCATACTTTTTTCTTTCTTTGTATGCCCTGTGATTTTTTTCTTTGTTGAAAACTGGACATTTGAAATTTATTTTGTGGTAATTCTGGAAATAGAATTCTTCCCCTTCCCAGGGTTTGCAGATTTTTTTGTTTTTGTTTTACAGTGCCACTTGGCTAGGGAGCAGCCTGAGATGAAAGCTTAACATCTTCTCATAGTCTTCTCTGAGCCTGGTCATGTGCAGTGGCTTCCTAAATTCCTCTTAAATGTGGTTGTCTTTGAATGCCCATAAAATTAGATGTGGCCCTTTTAAATCTCTTGGAAGCTGCTTTAGCTGGTGGGGATTGGAACAGTGACAGCCAGCCTGTGTGGCTCCATAATCAGAAGCAGCAATCTTCGGTCAGAACTGAAAACCTGATATTTGGAGGACAAGGTCCTTATTACCCACTCTGGCTCAGCCATGCCAGAAACATGGGTTGCTATCCCAGCTGCTACCTCCCAGTAGTTGAGGTCTGAAATCAAATGATGTTAACTGAAATTTGCCTCCAAGCTTTCCCCTGGAAGCAGCAAACTTTCAAATGTACTCCAGAGTTTCACAACAGTCACTTCAGACAATTTCTGGCAGTGCAGTTATTGTCTAGGTAGAGAGACAGAGTTCTGGCTCTTTCTACTCTGCTATCCTCCCTGATATCACTCCAGGCTCTGCTTATTTTTCTTCATTCGTTTTTATCTCTATTCCTCAGACTGGATAATCTCATTTGACTTGTCTTCAAGTTAGTAATTTTTTTCCTGCCAGTTCAAATCTTCTGGTAAGCCCCTCTAGTGAATTTTACATTACAGTTTTTGTATTTTTCAACTCCAGAATTTCTATTTGGTTCTTTTTTATACTTTGATTCTCTTCATTGATATTTTCTCTTTGATGAAACATCTTTATTTAAAAAAAATTTTTTAGACATGATTGCTTTAATTCTTTGAAAATAGTTCTAATCATTGATTTAGGTCTTATTAAGTAAGTCCAATATATCGGGCTTCCACACTACTTTTCTGTTTAAGAGCCATACTTTCCTATTTCTTTTCATGTCTTGTATTTTAGGGGTGTAAAAACTGGATATTTAAAATAATGAAATATGGGAACTCTAGAAATCAGAGTCCCCTCATCACACTCCCAGGGTTTGTTATTGTTGATGCAGTTTAGTGACTTTCATGATGTGAGTCTGTTTTGTATGGTCATTTAAGTTTCTGTTAGCTTAGCTTTGTGGTCAGTTAATTATTGGGCAGAGATTTATCCTTAGATATCTTGAACCAAAGTTTTCTCAGCCTTTGCTGAGGGACTCTGTGGATGTCACGGCACACCTTCAATACTCTTGTCAGGTAAATTACAACTCTGCTTTACCCTTCACATACTGCCTGTGCAGAGACTCAAGGACAGCAAGAAGTGAGAGGTTAGGACCTTCTTAGGTCTTTCCTGGGAATGCACATAGCACTGTACATGCGTGTGGCATGCTAGAGTCCTAAGACTGTCATAGCTTTTCAGAGTAATCTATGAACAGTTAATTCCCCAGTTTTCCCTTATGCTAAGGGTTCTGATGTAAAAAATGGACAACATGTAAGAATGGGTGGGTAATATAAGCAGAGAAATAGAAACTCTGAGAAAGAGTCAGAAGGAAATGTTAGAAACAAAAAAAATTACTGTAACAAATGAAGAATGCCTTTGATGGGCTCATCAGTGTACTGAGCATGGCTGAGGAAAGAAACAGTGATCTTGAAGATATGTCAACAGGAACTTCCCAAACTAAAAAGAAAAATAATGTAAAAAACAGAACAGAACATCCAAGAATTGTGAGGAAATTACAAAAAAGCATAACATATGTGTAGTGGTAATACCAGAAGGAGAAGAAATAAGGGGACAGAAGAAATATTTGAAGTAATGATGGCTTACAACTTTCCAAAATTAGTGACAGACACAAAACCACAGATCCAACAAGCTCAGAGAACATCAGGTGGGAAAAATAGCAAAAATTTTATACCTGGGCAACTGCATTGAACCTGCATAAAATCAAAGACAAATAAAACATCTAGAAGGAAGCTATAAGGAAGAAAAATTACCTTACCTGCAGAGGAACAAGGATTAGAGTTATTTCAGGCCTCTGTTCAGAATCGTGCAAGCAAAAAGAGAATGAAATATTTAAAGTGTTGAAAGAAAATAACTATCAACCTAGACTCCTGAATCTAGTGAAATTATCCTTCAAAAGTGACATAAAATAGACTCTCAGACAGAAATTGAGGGAATTTGTTTCTGGTAGACCTGCCTTGCAAGAAATGTTGAGAAGTTCTTCAGAAAGAAGAAAAATGATACATAGACTGTGGATTAGTGGTTACCAGTGGGAAGGGGTGGGGGAGGTAGATAGGGGTAAAAGGGGTCAAAAATTTGGTGATGGAAGGAAATCTAATTTTGGGAGGTGAAGACATAATGTAATATGTATACAACATATTGTTGAATTGTACACTTGAAACTTTTTTGATTTTATTAATGTCACCCCAATAATTTTTAATAAAAAGAAAAGTGGTATAGGTTAGAAACTTGGACCTGTATAAAGGAAGGAAGAGTGTTTGAGAAAGAATAAATGAAGGCAAAATAAAATCTTTTATTTTTCTTATTTATGCCTGGTCTAACAGATAACAGTTCAAAATGATAGCAATGATTTTAGAAGATTATATGTATAAGTTTATATATAAATGAAACAAATGACAACAATGTTATAAGGGATGGGAGGGAAAAATTTGGAATACTCTGTTATAAGGTACCGTGCACTACCCATGAAGCAGAATAGTGTTACTCTCAAGTGGAATTAGATTAGTAGTAAATTTATATTGCAAACTTTAGGGTAACCACTAAATTTTTTTTTAAGTATAAGTGATATTCTAATAGAGGATATGAAATGGAATAATATAAAATGCTCAATTAAAACCAGAGAAGGCAGAAAAAGAGTAGAAGACGAACAAAGACCAAAGGCAATGAATAGAGTAACAAATATGGTATATTGAAATCTATATCAATGATCACTTTAAATGTAAAAGGTCAAAATTTACCAATTACAAAAGACTATCAGGGTGGATTAAAAGAAAAAAAGACCTAAGAATATGTTGTCTAGCCATTATAAATACAAAGACACTTATATATTAAAAATAATGGGATGGAGCTTTTTTCCACACTACCCAGAGAAGGGCCCATATAGCATTGTTCTTGGTTCCCACGTAACTTAAAGGGAAACTGTCACAATGTCTGGAGCCCTTGATGTCTTGCAAATGAAGGAGGTGGATATCCTCAAATTCCTTGCAGTAGGAACCCACTTAGGTGGCACCAACCTTGACTTCCAAATGGAACAGTACATCTACAAAAGGAAAAGTGAGGGCATCTACATCATAAATTTGAAAAGATCTTGAGAAAAGCTTCTGCTGGCAGCTCGTGCTGTTGTTGCTATTGAAAACCCAGCTGATGTCAGTGCCATATCATCCAGGAATACTGGCCAGTGAGCTGTGCTGAAGTTTGCTGCTGCCACTGGAGCCACTCCTACTGCTGGCTGCTTCACTCCTGGGGTCTTCACTAACCAGACCCAGGTAGCCTTCCAGGAGCCGAGACTTCTGGTGGTTACTGATCCCAGGACCGACCACTAGCTTCTCACAGAGGTGTCTTATGTTAACCTGCCTACCATCGCCCTGTGTAACGCATATTCTCCTCTGTGCTATGTGGACATTGCCATCCCTTGTAACAGCAAGGGAGATCACTCAATGAGTCTGATGTGGTGGATGCTGGCCTGGGAAGTCCCATGCATGTGTGACACCATCTCCTGTGAACACCTGTGGGAGATCATGCCTGATCTCTATTTCTACAGAGATCATGAAGAGATTAAAAAGGAAGAGCAGGCCACTGATGAAAAGGCTGTGACCAAGGAGGAATTTCAGGGTGAATGGACTGCTCCAGCTCCTGAGTTCACTGCTGCTCAACCTGAAGACTGGTCTGAAGGCATGCAGGTGCCCTGTGTGCATATTCAGCAGTTTCCTACTGAAGACTGGAGTGCTCAGCCTGCCACTGAAGACTGGTCTGCAGCCCCCACTGCTCAGGCCACTGAATGGGTAAGAACAACCATGGAGTGGTCTTAAGCTATTCTACAAATTGTTACAACAAAATGGAAATAAAGATAATGGAAAATAAAGTTTCTAAAAGTTAAAAAGTAATGGATGGAGAAGCGTATACCAAGCTAACACAAATCAAAAGAAAGCTGAAGTAGCTGTATTAATTTCAGACAAAGCAGATTTCAGATCAAAGAAAATTATCAGGGATAAAGGGGGGCATTATATAATAAAGGAGTTTATTTTCCAAGAAGACACACAAACCTAACAGCATAACATCAAAATATGGGAAGCAAAAAGTGATAGGTCTGAAAAGGAGAAGTAGAAAAATCTGTTACTGTCAGAGACTTAAACACTCCTCTATGAGTATTCACGAATGCAGCAGGCAGAAAAGCAGCAAGGATATAGTTGAACTGAACATACAATCAGTCAACTGGATCTAATTGGCATTTATAGACTACTTCATTCACCAAAGGCAACGTCTATGTTCTCACACTCACATGGAACATTCACTAAGGCATAAAATGCATCTCAACAAATTTAAAAGAATATAAGTCAAAGTATGTTCTCAGACCTCAACAGAATTAAGCCTGGAATCAACAACAGAAAGACCCCTGTAAATTCCAAAATATTTGAGGATTAAACAACATACTTCTAAATAACATATAGATCAAAGAAGTCTCAAGATAAATTTAAAATTTTCTATATAATGAAAACGAAAATACAAATTATCAAAATTTCACTCAGAATTTAATGAAGGATTAGTACTTCCACTTGGTTTCCTTTAAACTTTACTCCAAACTCCTTTTTTCTTTGCCATTTCTGCTTTGTATTCATTTGCTATAACTTCACAACTACATGTGAAGACATGTGGATCTTCTCAGTGAATCATTGAATCTGTAGGTAGATAGTCTTGGGATATTCAACATGTCAGTGTAGAGTTGAGCTCTGCTTTTTAAATCTAGTTTCATTATCTCTGCCTTTTAGTTGGGGTGTTTAGATCACTTATATTAATCTAAGTGTCTTAATAGTTTGATTTAAATCTACCATGTTGCTATTCTGTTTTTTTTTCTCACTATCTTCTTGATTCCTTTTCTTTTTCTTTTCTGTCTCATTTTTGATTAACAGAGTATTTTTGTTTCTATTTTATCCCCACTATTGGTTTATTAGCTCTAATTTCTTGTTTCATTTTTGTAATGATTGCTTTGAGATTTGAAATATAAATCTTTAATTTATCACAGTCTACCTTTACATAACATTATGCCTCTTTATATTAATGTAAGAACTTTATAAAACTATGCCTCCGTTTTCTCCTTCTCTTCCTTTTTGCTATTATAGTAATGCATTTTTCTTGGATATATGTTGAGAAGCACACAGTACCTTGTTATTATTTTTTGCTTCAAATAGTCAATCATTTTTTAAAGAAATAATGACAAAAAATCTTTTTTATATTTACCCACATAGTTACTAGACAGTTCCAGCACTCTTTATTTTTGTGTGTGTATATACAAGTTCCTATCTGGTATAATTTTCTTTCTGCCTACAGAACTTTAACTTTTTTTCTAGTAGAGGTCTGGTGATAAGTACTTTAAATTTTGTCTTAAAAGCTTTCATTTCACCTTCATTTCTTGAAGATATTTTCTTTCTTTTCCATATATATATATTTTTAAATTTATTTCATCTAGCCCCCTTAACCCCCCTCCCCTCTGTCAATCACCAGTTTGTTCTCTGTATCTGTGAGTCTGTTTTCGTTTAGTTGGTTCATTTCTTCTTTTCCTTAGGTTCCACATATAAGTGAAACCTAAAATATTTATTTTTCTCTGTCTGATTTATTTCACTCAACATAATACTCTCTATGTCCATCCATGTCATTGCAGATGGTAAGATTTCATTTTTTGGTACCTGAGTAATATTCCATTGTAAAAATGTACCATAACTTTTTATCCAGTTGTCTCTTAATGGGTACTTAGGTTGCTTCCATATCTTGGCTATTGTGAGTAGCGCTGCCGTGAACATAGGGGTGCATAAATGTTTATGAACTAGTGGTTTGGTTTTCTTTGGATAAATACCCAGAAGTATAATTGCTGGGATAAAAGGTAGTTGTATTTTTAATTTTTTGAGGAACCTCCAAACTGTTTTTCATAATGGCTATACTAATTTGCAATCAAACCAAAAGTGTATGAGGGTTCCCTTTTCTCCACAACCTTTCCAACATTTGCTGTTTTTTGATTTATTGATGAAACTAATCTGACAGGTGTGAGGTGATATCTCATTGTGGTTTTAATTTGTATTTCTCTGATGATTAGTGATGTTGAGCATCTTTTCATATGTCTATTAGCTATCTGTATTTCCTCTTTAGAGAAATACCTGTTTGGGTCTTTTGCCAATTTTTTCATTGAGTTTTGTTGATGTTGTTGTTGTATTGTATGAGTTCTTTATAAATTTCGGATGTTAATCTTTGTCAGCTGTATCATTGACAAATATCTTCTCCCACTCAGTAGGCTGTGTTTTCATTTTGTTGATGGTTTCCTTTGCTGTGCAAAAATAGTTTCGTGTAGTCCCATTTGTTTATTTTTTCTCTTGTTTTCCTTGTCCGAGGAGATATATCAAAAAGAAAATTATTAATAACAATATGAGAGAGTTTGCTGCCTATGTTTTTTTCTAGAAGTTTTGTGGTTTCAGGTCTTACATGTAAATCTTTAATCCATTTTGAGTTTATTCTTGTATATAGTGTAAGAAGGTGTCCAGTTTCATTTTTTTGCATGTATCCAGTTTTCCAACACTATTTGTTGAAGAGACTTTTTATCTCATTGTATATTCTTGCCTCCTTTGTCATAGATTAAATAACCATATAGGTGTGGATTTATTTCTGGGTTCTCTATTCTGTTCCATTGATCTATGTGTATGTTTATGCCAGGACCATCCTGTTTTGATTACTATAATAGTCTTGTAGTTCAGTTTGAAATCAGATAGTGTGATATCTCCAACTTTGTTCTTCTTTTTCAAGGTTGCTTTGGCTATTCAGAATCTTTTATGGTTTCATATAAATTTTTGGATTATTTATTCTAGTTCTGTGAAAAATGTCATTGGTAGTTTGATAGGTATTTCATTGAATCTATAGATTTTAAGACTTCCTACCCATGAGCACAGTATATGCTTCCATTTATTTTTTGTTTCTTCTTCAATTTTTTTTCAATGACTTATAATTTTACGAGAACAGGTCTTTTATCTCCTTTGTTAGATTGATTCCTAGATATTTTATTGTATTTGATGCAATTGTAAATAGGATTGTTTTCTTAATTTCTCTTTCTGATAGTTCATCATTGGTTTGTAAAAATGTAGCCGACTCCTGAATATTAGTTTTGCATCTTGCAACTTTACTGAATTCATTGATCAGTTCTAGCAGTTTTTTTCGTGGAGGCTCTAGGGTTCTCTATATATAGTATAATGTCATCTGCAAATAATGACAGTTTTACTTCTTCAT
This sequence comes from Pteropus alecto, assembly GCF_000325575.1. Taxonomy (NCBI): domain Eukaryota; kingdom Metazoa; phylum Chordata; class Mammalia; order Chiroptera; family Pteropodidae; genus Pteropus; species Pteropus alecto. The sequence continues at coordinate 11,512,487 of NW_006443124.1, forward strand.
TTTCAATTTGGATGCCTTTTATTTCTCTTTCTTGTCTGATTGCTGTAGTTAAGACTTCCAATACTGTGTTGACTAGAAGTGGTAAAAGTGGGCATCCTTCTGTTGTTCCTGATCTTAAGGAAAACACTTTAAGCCTTTCCCCATTAAGTATAATGTTAGATGTAGGTCTGTCATATATGGCCTTTATTATGTTCACATATGTTCTCTCTATTCCTACTTTGCTGAGAATTTTTATCATAAATGGATGCTGGATCTTGTCGAATACTTTTATGCATCTATTGATATGATCATATGATTTTTATCTTTCAGTTTGTTAATGTGGTATATCATATGAATTGATTTGCGGATATTGTACCAACCTTGTATCCCAGAAATAAATCAATAAATCCGACTTGATCATGGTGTAATGACATTTTTAATGTATTGCTGAAATCGGTTTGCTGATATTTTGATCATTGTTCATTGAGGATATTGGCCTATAGTTGTCTTTTTTTTGTACTGTCTTTGTCTGGTTTTGGAATCAGGGTAATGGTGGCTTCATAAAAAGAGTTAAGAAGTCTTCCCTCCTCTTGAATTTTACGGAATAGTTTGAGGAGAATTGGTGTTAACTCTTTGAATGTTTGGTAATTCACCTATGAAGCCATCTGGTTTAGGACTTTTGTTTTTTGGAAGTTTTTGATTACCAATTCAATTTTGTTGGTAGTAATTGGTTGGCTCAAATTTTCTGTTTTTTCTTGACTGAGTCTTGGGAGACTTGTATGTTTCTAGGAATATATCCATTTCTTCCAGATTGTCCAATTTGTTGGCATATAATTGCTCTTAGTATTTTCTTAGAATCCTTTGTATTTCTGTGGAGTCCATAATTGCTTCTCCTCTTTCATTTCTGATTTTATTTATTTGGGTCCGCTCTCTTTTTCTTGACGAGTCTGGTTAAAGGTTTGTCAATTTGTTTATCCTTTCAAAGAGCCAGCCCTTGATTTTTTTTTGATCTTTTGTATTGTTTTTCTTGAGTCTATTTCGTTTATTTCCACTCTAATCTTTATTATTTTCCTTCTACCCACTTTCGGTTTTGTTTGGTATTCTTTTTCTAGTTCCTTTAGGTGTGAGGTTAGATTGTTTATTTGAGATTTTTCTTGTTTCTTGAGGTAGGCCTATATTGCTATAAATTTCCCTCATAGGATTACTTTCTCTGTGTCCCATAGATTTTTAAGTCATTGTGTTTTCATTTTTTTCTAGATATCTTTAGATTTCTTTCTTGATATCATTGTTAACCCATTTATTGTTTAGTAGCATGTTGTTTAGCCTCCATGTGTTTGTATATTTTCGTTTTTTTCTCTCATGGTTGATTTCTAGTTTCATACCATTGTGGTCGGAGAAGACACTTAGTATGATTTCAGTCTTCTTAAATTTATTGAGACATGTTTTGTGGCCTAACATGTGGTCTGTCCTGGAAAATGTTCCATGCGCACTGAGAAGAATGTACGTTCTACAGCTTTGGGGTGAAACATTCTGAAAATATTAATTAAATCCATCTGGTCTAGTCTGTCATTTAAGGCTGTTGTTTCTTTATTGATTTTCTGTCTAGAAGATCTGTCCATTGGTGTCAATGGAGTGTAAAAGTCTCCTATTATGAGTGTATTACTGTCAATGTCTGCATTTATTTAGGTCAATAATTGCTTTACATATGTAGGTGCTCCTATTTGGGTGCATATATGTTTAGTAAGTTTATGTTCTCTTGTTGTACTGATCCCTTTATCATTATGTAATTCCCTTCTTTGTCTCTTATTATTGTTTTTGTTTTGAAGTCTATTTTATCTGATAAAAATATTGCTATCCCAGCTTTTTTTTTCATTTCTATTTGCATGAATAGAAATGAAAATATCTTTTTCCATCCTTTTACTTACAATCTGTGTGTGTCATTTGATCTCAAGTGGTTCTCTCATAGACTGCATATGTATGGGTCTTGGTTTTTTTTTTTATCCATTCAACTACCTTATGTCTTGATTAGATCATTTAATCCATTTATATTTAAGTGATTATTGATAGATACACAGTTATTGTCATTTATTATTTGTATTTATGGGTTTCCTCCCTTTCTTTTTACAGAAGTCCCCTTAATAATTCTTGTAGTTTTGGCTTATTGGTGATGAATTCCTTTAGTTTTTTCTTGTCTGGGAAGTTCTTTATCTCACCTTTAAGTTATCAGTTTCAATTGATAGCCTTACTGGGTAGAATAGTCTTGGTTGTAGGTTCTTGTTTTTAATCACTTTGCATATTTCATGCCAATCTCTTCTGGCCTGCAAAGTTGCTGTTGAAAAGTCAGCTGACATTCTTATGGCAGTATCCTTGTAAGTAACTAGTAGCCTTTCTCTTCCTGCTTTTAGGATTCTCTTTTTGTCTCCAGCTTTTGGCTTTTTAATGATGATGTGTCTTGGCATGAGTCTGTTTGGGACTCTGCACTTCCTGGACTTGTATGTCTATTTCCTTTGCAAGGTTAGGGAAGTTTTCTGTCATTATTTCTTCAAATAGGTTCTCAACCCCTTGCTCTCTCTCTTTTCCTTTTGGTACCCCTATGATGGCAGATGTTGGTACATTTGCTGTTGTCCCAGAGGTCTCTTAAACTTTCCTCATTTTTAAAAAATTTTTAAGTTTATTGGGGTAACATTGGTTAACACAATTATATAATTTTCAGATATACATTATCATTTGATATCTGTT
>NW_006443124.1:11515989-11525097 GCF_000325575.1 Pteropus alecto
GTGTTGTGGACTCTCTGGTAGATTGCTTGCCTCCATTTAGTTTGTTTGTTTATTTATTTATTTATTTTTCTGGAGTTTTCTCCTGTTGTTTCATTTGTGGCATTTTTTGTTTGTTTGTTTGTTTATCTTTCCATGTTTTTTTTTTTTTTTCAATGTATTAGGTAGATCTGCTATGTCTCCCAGTCTTGGCCAGGTGGCTTTATGTAGTAGATATCTTGTGTAGCTCAGTGGCACAGTCTCCCTGATTACTTGCCCCGGGAGCTCCGGATGTTTTTTGTGTAAGTTTTGTCTGTTTTCCTGTTGTAGCTAAGACTTTATCACTGTTAGCGCGTCAGTAGATGAGATTGACTCTTGGGCTGACTGGCTGTGGGGTTGGCCATGCCCACAGATAAGCTGCTGTGTGACCCCACGAAGTGAGATTTGCCCCAGCATTCTCGTGTATCTCTTGAGACCACTCTTTGGGTATGTCACTTATGGGGGTAGTCAGGTGTTCCTCTGTTGTGGTCTAATACCAATCTTCAGATGTGTTAGATCTGTGGCCCCTTGGGAGCGGTTCCTGTGTAGGCCAAGTTCAGCCTCTGCTTTTGATTGCTCTGGGCCACGTGATAGGAGCTACAGAGCAATTCATGGATGGCTGCTGCCTATGCTGAATCTGGAGGCAAGTGAGAGAGAGACCACAATGTGAGCTGAGGTTGGTTACCCCGAGTACTGGGCTGGGGACAGCTCAGCAAAGAGGACCAGTGCACCCCAAGGCCTGGGGCTGCCTGCCAGCTGCTTGTATGACTCCATAGCTAGAAGAGCCTTTCAGCGGTATGAGAATTGGGTGGGGCAGGGACCCAGGGAGTCACTGAGATAAAGTGAACAAATTTCATCTGGCCAATGCAAAGTCAGGTTACATGCCAGTGCTGCATCTGTGGCTTCCTTTGGATGTCTCACATCGTAGCAAAGCCAGCTGCTGGCCTTCTCAGGCCCTCAGACTCCTGTGATCTGCCCAAAAGATATTGCAGTTCAAGCTGGCACCAGTGGCTCGACACCAAAAGTCTCCCCTAAAATGTGTGGACTGTGCACAGACTACATGAGCTTAGGGCCGCTGCCTGCCAATAAATATGTGGCCCAGGGAAGCTGCAGGGTGGGGCTGGCTGCCTGGCAATGGGCCAAGGCAGGCAATTTGTGGACTAGGTGGGGCAGGGCCCCAGGGAGACACAGGGTGGAGTGAGCCAATCTCACCCAGCCAGTGCAGCTTCAGAATCGGCCCACAGGGGGAGGGTTCAACACAGGCAAAATGGTGCTCACCTGTAGACTGCCCCAAGAGGGGCTTGACAAAGGAGACCCATTTGCAGATTTTAGGATCTTTTCTGTTTGTGCATGGCTCTTCTTTTTTGTACTCTGTTTTGCAATTTATCATAGCTTTGGTATCCACAAATTCTGATCTACATCTCTTCAGTTTAAGATCACTGAGCTCTGTTTATGTTACTCATCCCTACAATGATGTCATGAATTTGTCTCCAGATAGAAAAATGAGAGTATCATAGGGCTCACCTTGTTTCTTTCCCTTTTCTCAGGGATCAGTCTTGCTCTGATTTTTGTCCAGTTTCTGAAAACAGTTGTTTGAATTGTTGTTCAGGGAAAGTCTTGTAGTGCTTGTTATTTATGGGCAGAAGCAGAAATCAGAGTATCATTTATTTTTATTTTCTAAGTCTAATGTAGTAAATTATTATGAATTCTTTTAAAAACTCTTTCTTGAGACAATCATTTTCCTGTTCCAAATAAAACTTATTCATTTTAAGTCTTACTTCAGGCATGCCAAAATTGAAAGTACTTTTGCCTCAGAACTTTAATTGTTCTAGTGTCCAGTGTTGCTTACAGGAAGACTGATACTAGAATAGAATACCTACTTTTTCTTTCTTGAAAGATCTTATCTTTATACTTTGGCAATAGATTTCACAATGATATTTTAAATATTGAGGAATTTTTTGTTTGTTTCTTTTTCCCAGGTTGGCACTTTGTGAGCCACAGATTCAATATAGAGAGTGTGTTTTTCTGTAGCTCTGGCAAATTGTGTTGTATTTCTGATCATTTCTTTTTCTCTATTTTCTCTCTTCTTCCTTTCTGAAAATTGGGTGGAAGATTTCCTGAATTAATTCTAATCTTTTTTCTGAGATTTTCATTTCTTAGCCGATTTTTTGTACTTCCTAGAACTGTCAGTTTTATTTTGAATTTTATATTTTGTCAGTCATATTTTGAATTTCTAAAACCTTTTTTATTTTTCTGGTCATTGCTCTTTTTACATAGCATTTTACATTTGTGTTTGGGGTATACTATTATCATATATATAAATATATTATCATATATATACACATATCACATTTTCTTTATCCATTCATCTATCAGTGGACACCTATATTGTTTCCATGTCTTGACCATTGTAAAAAATTCTGAAGTGAACATGAAGATGCAGATGTATTTTCAAGGTAGTGATTTTGTATCTTTGCATAAATGCACAAAAGTGGAATATATGGATTATATAGTTCTATTTTTAATTTTTTGAGGGATCTCCATACCATTTTCCATAGTGGCTGTACCATTTTACTTTCCATGAACAATTCACAGGGGTTCCCTTTTCTCCACATCTTTGCCAATACTTGTTACTTCTTGTTTTTTAGATAATAATCATTCTAACAGATGTGAGGTGATATCATTTTGATTTGCATTTCCTTGATGATTAATGATGTTGAGCAACTTTTCATGTAACTGTTGGCCATTTGTATGTCTTCTTTAGAAAAATGTCTATTCGGATTCTTTGCTCATATTTTAATTAGATTGTTTTTTTCTATTGAGTTTTATGAGTTCTTTATATAATTTGGATATTTAACTCCTTATCAGATACATGATTTCCAAATTTTTCTTTGTTGTATATTTTTGGCTTCTTCATCATAAATTCCATTCCCCATTCTGTATTCTTGGCTTCTTTGTAATAAATTACTGTATGTGCATAGGTTTATTATGCCCATTTATTTCCAGGCTCTCTGTTCGGTTCCATTGATCTATGTGTCTGTTTTCATGTTAATATCATACTATTTAATGACTATAGCTTTGTAATATAGTTTGAAATTAAAAGGCATGATGCCTTCAGCTTTCTTCTTTCTCAAGACTATTTTGCCTATATTCAGGGTATTTTGAGGTTCCATACAAATTTTAGGATTGTTTATTTTATTTATTTCACATTAAATGCCATTGGAATTTTGTTAGGGATTGCATTGAATCTGTAGATTGCTTTGAGTAGTATGGCCATTTTAACAGTATTAATTCTTCCAGTCCATGAGCATGGACTAGCTTTCAATTTATTTGTTTCTTCTTTAATTTTTTTCATCGATGTCTTATAGTTTTCGGTGTGGAGATCTTCCTCATACTTGGCTAAGTTAATTCCTAGGTATTTTATTCTTTTAGATAAAATTGAAAATTGAATTATTTTCTTAATCTCTCTCTTTGATAATTAGTTTTTAGTGTACAGAAATGCAGTTGATTTTTGTATATTGATTTTATATCCTGCAACTTTACTGAATTTATTTATTAGTTCTAATAGTTTTTTGGTGGAATCTTTAGGATTTTTTATATAAGGTCATGTCATCTGCAAATAGAGACAGTTTTACTTCTTCCTTTCCAGTTTGGATGCTTTTAAAGTCTTTTTCTTGCCTAATTGACCTGGCTAGGACTTCCAGTGCTATATTGAATAAAAGTAGTGAGAGTGGGCATCCTTTTCTTGTTCCTGGTCACAACAGAAGCTCTCAGTTTTTCACCATTGAGAATGATGTTAGCTATGGTCTTGTTATACATGGCCTTTATTATGTTGAGATATGTTTCCACTATACCCACATTGTTGAGAATTATTTCTTAATCATGAATGGATGTTGCATTTCGCCAAATGGCTTTTATGAATCTACTGAGATGATCCTACATTTTTATCCTTCATTTTGTTAATGTAGTGTATAATATTGATTGATTTGAGGTTGTTGAATCATCCTTGCATCAACATGCCACTTGATCATGGTGTATGATCCTTCCAATGTATTATTGAGTTTGGTTGGCCAAAAATTTGTTGGGCGTTTTGTATCTGTGTCCATCAGTGACGTTGGCCTGTGTTTTTCTTGTGTCTTTCTCTGGTGTTAGTGTCAGTGTAATTCTGAGCTCATAAAATGAGTTTGAAAGTGTTTCCTCCTCTTGTACTTTTTAGAAGAGTTTGAGAAGGATTGATATTAATTCTTCTTTAAATATTTGGTTGAATTTACCAGTGAAGATATCTGGTCTTAGGCTTTTGTTTGTTGAGAAATTTTTTATTACTGATTCAATCTCTTTAAAAGTAATTGATCTGTTCAGATTTTTTGTTTCTTCATGATTCAGCCTTGGTAGTTTGTATATTTCTAGTAACGTATCCATTTCTTCTAAACCTAGAAGAAATGTATTCTTATATAATTGTTCATAGTAGTCTCTCGTGATCCTTTGTATTTCTGTGGTATCAGTTGTAATGTCTCCTCTTTCATTTCTGATTTTATTTGTCTTCTTTTTTTGTATTGATGAATCTAACTAAAGTTTTGTCTGTTTTGTTTATCTTTTCAAGAAAACCCCAGCTCTTAGTTTCATTGATTTTTCTACAATTTTCTATTTAACTTATTTCCCCTCTGATCAATGTTACTTACTTTCATTAATTTTGGGCTTTGTTCGTTTTTTCCTACTCTTTTGTGATGCAATGTGAGGTTGTTTGGTTCTTGTTTTCTTAATGTAAGGGTCTATTGCTATGCACTTTCCTTTTAGAACTACTTTTGCTGCATACATAAGTTTGGTATCTTATATTTTTATTTTCATTTGTCTCAAGATATTTAACTTTTTAAAAATTTCTTCTTTGACCCATTGATTGTTCTGTAGCATGTTGTTTAGTCTCCACATACTTGTGACTTTTCCAGTTTTCTTTATGTAATTGATTTCTAATTTCATACTGTTGTGGTTGGAAAAGATACTTGATATGATTTCAGTCTGAAATTAATTAAGACTTGTTTTGTGTCCTAACATTTGTATACTTGTGCTATTGAGAAGAATGTGTATTCTACTGCTTTTGAGTGGAATGTTAAGTTTATCTGGTCTAATGTGTCTATTGGATTTTCTGTTTGGATGATCTATCCATTGATGAAAGTGGGATGTTGAAGATCCCTACTATTATTGTATTGCTATCTACTTCTCCATTTAGGTCTGTTAATATCTGCTTTATATATTTAGGTGCTCCTCTGTTGGGTGTATAAATATTTGTAAATGTTATATCTTAATTGATTGACACCTTTATCGGTTTATAATGACCTTTTTGTTTCTTATTACAGTCTTTCTATTAAAGTCTGTTTTGTCTGATATAAGCATAGCTATCTGAGCTTATATCAAACAAAATGGACTTTTTAGTTCACATTTGCATTGAATATCCTTTTATCTCATCACTTTAGTTTGTGTGTGTTTTTAAAGTTGGAGTAACTGTTGTAGGCAGCATATTGCTGTGTCTTGCTTTTGAATTTATTCCTCCACTTTACAACTCTTAACTGGAGAATTTAGTCCATTTACATTTAAATTAATTATTGATAAGTACGAACTTATGGCAATTTTGTTAATTGTTTTCTGTTTTTTTTTTTTAATTCCTTTGTTCCTTTCTTCTGTTTCTCTTTTCTCTTTTGTTTCGATGGTTTTCTATGATTATTTGCTTAGACTTCTTTCTGTTAATCTTTTGTATATCTACTATAGGTTTTTGTTTTGTGGTTATCATGAGGCTTACATAAAACATATTTTTAACAGTCTTTTAAGTTGATAACAATTTAAGTTCAAATACATTTTAAAGCTATATATCTTTTACTTCCCCCCCCATATTTTATATTTTTGATGGCACAAATTAATTTTTTTACCTGGTGTATCCATTAACAAGTTATTGTAGTTATAGTTGTTTTTACTACTTTTGTCTTTCAACCTTATACTAGATTTATAAATGATTAACCCACCATCATAGATTATTTGAATTTATATATTTGTTTTTACCAAAAAGATTTATACTTTCATATTTTTTTTCTTTTACTAATTGGTGCCCTTTCATTTTAGTTTAAAGAATTCCCTTTAACATTTCTTATAAAGCCTGGTCTAGTGAGTGGTGAATTCCTTCAGCTTTTGCTTGTGTGAAAAGTCTTTATCTCTCAATTCTAAAATACAACTTTGCCAGGTAGAGTATTCTTGGTTGGAATTTTTTCTGTCAGCACTTTGAATATAGCGTGCCACTCCCTTCTATGGTATGGACTTATGGCAATTTTCTATAAAGTTTTGATGACAGATATGCTGATAATCTTAATGGGAGTTCCCTTATACATAACTAGTTGCTTTTCTTTTGCTAATTTTAAGATTCTTTCTATTTAACTTTTGACATTTTAATTATAATGTGTTTTGGTGTGAGTCTCTTTGAGTTCATCTTATTTGGAACTTTTTGGGCTTCTTGGATCTGGATATCTGTTTCCTTCCTCAGCTTTGGGAAGTTTTCAACGATATTTCTTCATATAATTTTTCTGTCCCTTTTTCTTTCTCCTTCTAGGACCTTTATACTACAAATATTGGTCTACTCGAGGTACTTGTCCTATAGTCCATTAAGCTATCTTTACTCTGTTTCACTCTTTTTTCTATTCACTATTCTGATTGGTTGAATTCCACTATCCTATCTTTAAGTCCAGTGACCCTTTCTTCTGCTTCATTTAATCAACTGTTGAACCCTTGTATTGAATTTTTCAGTTCAGCTATTATGTTCTTCAGCTCTATGATTTCTATTTGGTACTTTGCTGAAATTCTTACTTTGGTCATGCATTGTTCTCCTGACCTCAGTGAACATCTCTATGACCATTATTTTAAACTGTTTATCAGTTAAACCACTTATCTCCATTTTTAAAGGTCTTTTTATGAGGTTTTATCTTTTTCATTTGAAATATATTCCTCTTTTTCTTCATTTTCCTTGACTCTCTGTGTTGGTTTCTGTGAATTGGATAAAACAACCATGTCTTTCAGTCTTGAAGGAGTAATCTTGTATAGGAGATGAACCTTATTGTTAAACTCAGTAAAATTTTAATATCAAAGGAAAGAATCATTCTGCTGGACAGAATCTTAGAAAGCCCTTATGAAATCAGATGGTCTTGTTTATAAACATCCACACACATGCTGGAATAGTGAGCAAAATGCAAGAAAACTACCTTGGCAGGAACGAATGCTTAAAGGGTAACCCACAGCCCTCTTGAGCTGTTGTCTCTCAAACCTTTGCGATTGTCCAAGTAACCTTATATGTCTTCAGTGGCTTCTAGTAGTTGAGGGTATGCCAAGACTTGTTAGTGTTTCAAAGGGAAGGATCTCAGTCAGCACCTAAATGCAGACTAATTGTAAGCTGGACCTTCATGCAGCTGCTTTTAAAGTATGTAAATATTTCTCTTTCAGATGAAAACTGTGAGATGAGCATGTCTGTCTGCTCCTTCTGCACTGAGCCCTGGGGCGATAGGCAGTTAAGAATTGTCCCATTTTTTTGCTACTGTCCCATTTTTTGCTACTGTCCCATTGAATCCATGAACACAAGCCCCACTCCTCACCAGAGCCAGGCTTTTAAGGGGCATCCCCTGGCTGCAACCACAAAATCCAGGATGCCAGAGGTATGCACAAGCTCTTTCTGGGAGAGACTGGTAACTTGGAGAAAGACAGAGGAAGAGTACAACAATAATGCCTGATGACCTCCCCAGTCTCTGTCAAGTATTGCTTTCAGCTCCTTAATATGCGTTAAGTGAGAAGGTTGCCCCTTGGGCTGCAGCTAGCAAATAGGCCTTTTTCACCAAAAGACTGGTTTCAGTATGTTGCCTCTGCTAGGTACCAGGAGGTTAGCCAGGGTGAGTCTATGTGAGGCCTTTTAAGAACTGTTTAATTCAGATCCAAAATTAATATTCAGAAATCAGTTGGGTTTTTTATACACCAATAACGAACTATTAGAAAGAGAAATGAAGAAAATAAACCCATTTACAATTGTATCAAAAACAATAAAATATTTAGGAATACATTTAACCAAGGAGAGAAAAGACCTGTACTCATAAAATTATATGACATTGAAGAAAGAAATTGAAGAAGATATAAATAAATGGAAGCATTATTGTGCTCATGGGTAGGAAGAATTAACATTGTTAAAATGTTCATACTATCCAAAGCAATCTATAGATTCAGTGCAATCTCTATCAAAATACCAATGGTGGATTCTGGGAAAACATGGTGGAGTGAGAGATCCTCAGATCTCTCCCCTTGAAACAATAATAAGCTGAACATCTAAAACTCAACAAAAAACACACAAACTGCACACTAGCACGTCTGAGCGTGGGATCTGCGCATAAGAGCTACTGTAGGTCAGAACCCCAGGTGTTGGGCGGTGGACTGGGACAAATAAAGAACCTGCCTCTGGCAGCCGCAGGAGCTCCTTGCAGGAGGGAGGGGCAGGGGTGAAGGTTGCAGCAACATCCCTGATCATTATTTTTCATTCTTCGGTTTCTCTCTTCTTCCTTCTGATTTATTTCTAGATTTCTGTCTTCAATATCACTGATCTTTTCCTCCATTTGGTCAACTCTATTTCTCAAGCTTTCTATTTCATTTTTCAATTCTTGCAGTGTGTGTGTGTGTGTGTGTGTGTGTGTGTGTGTGTTTATCTCAAGATGTTCTATTTGGTTCTTTTTGAGGGTTTCGAGATAATCTCCTTGCTCTGCTCATCTAGCTGTTTTTGCAATTTCTGAAATTGTTGATATGACTCGTTTCAGAACTCACTGAGTTTTTTCAGAAGTATCATTCTGAATTCTCTGTCACTTAAGTTGTATATTTCTATATCTGTAAGCTTATTTTCTGGAGACTTTTCTCTTTCTTTCTTAGATGCTTTGTTACCTTGGTTGTTCATGGTGTTTAATGGACTATTTCTCCACCTGGGCATTAATGGAAGTGTATTCTGTTCTTTTTCCAGAAAGATTTATTATATAAAGGTCTCTGTTTAGCCCACTGCAAAGAAGGCACTTTTTGTTTCCAGTAGATGACTTC
>NW_006443124.1:11528887-11556609 GCF_000325575.1 Pteropus alecto
ACCAGCCACAAGGGAAAACAGTATGGAAGTTCCTCAAAAAACTAAGACTTGATCTACCATATGATCCAGCAATCCCTCTACTAGGTATTTACTCCGAAGACTTGAAAACCCATATCCAAAAAGATATTTGCACATCGATGTTCATAGCAGCATTATTTACAGTCGCCAGGATCGGAAGCAACCGAAGTATCCTATAATAAATGATTGGCTAAAGAAGCTGTGGCACATATATACAATGGAATATTACTCAGCCATAAGAAGAGATGAAATACTGCCCTTTTCGACAACATGGATGGACCTCGAGATAATCATGCTAAGCAAATTAAGCCAGACTAAAAAAGTAGAAAATCACATGATATCACTTATATATGGTATATAAACCTAAAAACAACAAATGAACAGGACAAACAGAGACTCAGGGAAATGGACAATTGACTAGTGGTTACCAGAGTGTAGCGGGTGAGGGAGGAGGGTAGATGTAGACCAGGTAAAGGGAGTCAAATATAGGGGAATGCGGGAGGGTGAAGTGGGTAAAAGGGGTCAAATATAGCTGAAGGTAACTGGACTTTGGGTGGTAATCATACAATAGAATATATAGATGTCAAATGATAATGTACACCTGAATATTGTATAATTGTATTAACCAATGTTACCCCAATAAACTTAATAAAAAAATACCAGTCGTATTTTTTACAGAACTCGAACAAAGAATCCGAAGATTTATATGGAACTACAAAAGACCCCAGATAGCCACTGCTATTCTCATGTAACCACCACCTACGTTAAGAAAGAGAACAACATAATCAGTACCTTAAAAGCCCCTTGTGAGAGATTTCTGCTTCTAGAAAGATGAAGTAGAAGTATTTTTTCTTCTTCCTCTCATTAAATACAGCTAAAATCCGTGCATACTATGTTGAAAATGAACATTAGAATACTTTGAAAAGTGGAGAGAAGAAGGCAGACTAGCTAGAAACCTTGAGGCACAAGGAGTGATATAGCAGTGAGTTCCGTAGGTTTTTGTTTTTGTTTTTTTTTTGGCCTCATACATTTTAGATTTGATCCTGGAGAAGTCAGTAACCTGGGAATGCCAACAGATGCCAACAACAACAACAAAAAAAGCCCAAAGAAAAGCCTTATTTCTCTAGCAAGAACAATCCAAATGTCCATCGATTCATAAATAGGAAAATTCATAAAATGTGACATATCCATATATATTAATTTCATAGGTCTGTATTATATCCATATGCATTAGTTTCAAATTACTACAAATTGGATAGCTTAAAATATAACAGAAATTTATTATGTCACAATCCTGGAGGCCAGAAGTCTAAAATCAATATGTGAGCAGACTATACTCTCTCCAAAGGCTCTAGGGGAGAATCCTTCCTTGCCTCTTCCAGCTTCTGGTGGCTCCAGGTGTTCCTTGACTCCCTTGGCTACATCACTTCAATCTATGACTCCATCTTTACATGGGCTTCTCCTTTTGTATGTCTTAACTTCTTCTGTCTCTTATAAGAACACTTGTCATTGGTTTTAGGGTGCCCTGGATAATCCAGGAGGTTCTCACCTTAAGACCCTTTGTTTTATTATATCTGCAAAGGCCCTTTTTTCCAAATAAGATCACACTCACAGGTTCTGGGGCTTAAGAAGTAACATACATTTTTTTGGGAGGGGGCGTGGAGGGAGATATTATATCATATAATTAAATATTATTCAGCCGTAAAAAGGAATGAAGTACTAATACATGATTCAACATGGAAGAATTTGAAAACATTATGCTAAGTGAAAGAAGCCAGGAACAAAAAGGATATACATTATATAATTCCATTTACATGAACTTTCCAGAATAGGCAAATCCATAGAGGCAGGAAGCAGATTAGTGGTTGCCAGAGACTGGCAGGAGGAAGGGGAAATGAGTAGTGACTCCTTTATGAATACAGGATTTCCTTTTGGATTGATGAAATTTTCTGGAACTAGATTGTGGTAGTGTTTGCACATTATGAATGTACCAAATGTCACGGAATTGTACATTTTTTAAATGGTTAAAATAGTAAATTTTGATGTGTATATTTCATAATTGAAAAATCTCATCACAATTCTATTTTTAGTAATCAATAAGATGGTTTCAACCTTTATCTGGAAAACTAAAAAAGCCAAGCTAGCTGAAACAGTTTTGACAAAACAGAACAAAGTTGGAGTCCTCACATTAGAATCTTCACATTCCCTGATTCCAAAGACTTACTATGAACCTACAGCAGTCATGACATTGTAGCATTAGTGAAAGTATAAACAGAAACCAGAAATAGACCTATATATCTGTGGGCAATTTATTTCAACAATGCTTCAAAGACATTTCGATGGAGAGTGTTTTTAATAAATTATGTTAGAACAATTGGCTGTCCTTAAGAAAAAAAATGAGCCTCAGTCCTTATACAGTCCTCACACTATATACAAACTGGCTCAAAATGTATCAGAGATATAAATGTAAATTCTAAAATTAAAATTTTTCTAGAGAGAGATGTGGAACATCTTCATGATCTTTGATTAAGCAAAGATTTCTTAGCTATAACAAAAAAAATCATTACCCATAATAAAATAAGTTGGCATGGTACCGAGAAGATACTTGTAAAATACATATATGATAAAAACTTGTATCTAGAATATACGAAGAATTCTATAAACTCGATAATGATAAAATAAACAATCTAATTTTTAAATGTGCAGAATAGTTGAATAGACATTTCACCAAAGAAAACACAAGGCAAATAAGCACATGATATCATTAATCACTAAGGAAATGGAAATTAAAACCATTATGAGATAGCACTAAATACCTTAATGGCTTAAATAAAAAATAAAATGATAATACCAAGCACTGGAAAGGATGTCAATCAAATAGGATTCTCATATGCTTCCTGTGGGACTATAAAATAATTTTAGAAAACAGTTTGGGCAGTTTTTTAAAAATAAATATATAACACATACTTTATATGACCTAATAATCCTGCTTATTTGTATTTACTTAAGAAATGAAAATATGTCACAAAAACATGCATGCAAATATTTATAGTGGCTTTATTCATAATCACTGAAAACTGGAAACAACCTATGTGTCATTTGATTAGTGAATGGAAATACAAATGATACATCCTTTCAATGGAATACTACTCATTAATTACAAGGAACAAACTCCTGATGAAACATAGATGAGTATAAAATTGACTATGCTAAGCAAAAGAAACCAGATTCAAAAGAATACATTCTGTACAACTTCATTTATATTAAACTCTGGAAGAGGCAAAGCCATAGGGATAGAAATCAGATCAGTGGTTGCTAGCAAGGGTTGAGGTTGGGAAGAAAGGTTGCCTCTAAAGGGGAATGATTAGAGAATAGTTGGAGTGATGAAACTGTCTATGAAAGTATAGTTGTGGATACATAACTCTATACATGACTCTATATATGACTCTATACATGACCCTATCAAATACCATAGATAAATTAATTTAACTTAACCAAACATATTTATGGCTTATTTACTAATTGTATTAGAAATGAGTCAGATAACTGTACTGAAAGAGATGGGGAATAAAAGAGCCGACCTAAGTAATTCTAGAAAATGATGTGTTGTGGATATTGTAATGCTGTAGATAAAATGAAATACACACAAATACTGTACTGTATGTACTATACTACACTGTACTGTAGTATAGTTGGTAAAATTTGTTACTCAAGGGGTTTGGATTAGCAACTCTGACACTTCTTTATTTGTACACTAGAGTTAAAAAATTAAATATACTGCAGGTAATGAAAGTCTGGTTTCTTACCGTTAGAGACAGAAGGTAGAATTAGGCAAAAGGGAGCGCTAATATGAACCCTGTGGTGCTGGACTAGAGTTGGAGTTATCAATACAGACTTGTTTTTTTAACATATGCAGATAGGTGGGCTGAAAAATAAATATAGATGTGTGTATATGCATGGGTTAGTATACTTACATTTATTTTCTAGCACTAGCTACTGAAAAGCACTAGAAGTGGTGATATCTCAGTGGCTGTGAGCACACTAGTTCCCATATCTTGGTTTCTAAATACCTTTCTCTGATAAAAGAACTATGGCTCCTAGAAGAACTCATTGATTCCTGAGGCAGAGAAAAGATGAACGTGGAGCATCTTTTGGTGCCAGAAAGTGCTTAAAAAATGGGGGCATATGGAAAGGACACAGAGACCATCTGAACAAGTTCCAAATGGACAAAGCTGGAACAACTCGAGCAACAAAATATATAACGACAACAACAAAAAAAATTGGAGTATAGCACAGAGAATAAAATCAATAGCTACGAGTTCATGGTAATATACAGAAATGACTGAGTAAGCATATAAATGAGAAAGAAGAGACAAATGTTCCTTATAGAAGAATTCCAATTAATAAATGTAGAAGAAATGAGGGACATCAAAAATCACCATGAGAATACCACAGTAGTAACTCTTGTAGGGAAGACCTGCCAATGGATGTTTTAATTAGCGAGTGAAAGTTTAAACAAAAACAGGATATTTGCATAGTCTCAAAGTATCTCCCCCAAATACTGAATAATTACAAAGAGAAAAACTAACTGCAGTGGAGAATCCTAACAGATACCATCTTAACCAAGTGATCAAGGTGAACATCCCAAGTAATACATATTATCACACACCCCCTGATACAGAGCACTAAGAAGAGGACAACATCTCTGTGAGATCCTTCCCAATAATACATAACCCCAGTCTCATCAGAAGAAAACATTAAAAAGTTGTTTGGACAAATGAAGGAAGGACACTTTACTAAATAAATAACCAGGTTATCTGAAATTGTCAAGGTCATGAAAGACAAGGAATGACTAAAGAACTATCTATCACAGACTAGAAGAGGCTAAACAGACATGACAAATAAATAAAATGTAGTACTCTGGACTGGATCCTGGAACAGAAAAGAACAATAGTGAAAAACATCTGAATAAATTATTCAGTTTTGCTAATAGTATTGCATCAAGGTCAATGTCTTTGTTTTAATAATCATCTAATAGTTATATAAGATGTTAACGTAAGATGTTAATGTAAGAGGAAGCTATATATGAGAATGTTCTGTACCATTTTTACAGCTTCTATAAATCTAGATCTTCAAAAACTAAAAAAGGTAATGGCATGTTTAGGAAAAGGTTAAGATATCAAGTAATATTAGCAGATGGTAAATCAAAAATGCATGTCATACTTTTTATGGTAACCACTTAAAGACCGATAATAGTTTACAACTTCCAAGTTGGTAAAATGGAATATGAAATTATAAAGTGAAAGTTAAAAGAAAAAGAAAAAAAATGAAACATGAACAGGTGGAAAAAGCAGAAAGCACTTAACAGTAGATTGAAATCCAAATACATGAATAATTAAATTATTTGAAAGTGGACTAGATGCAAAACAAAATATAATACTACATTAAAATATCCAATTGTATATTCTTAATAAAAGTCAAGAACAGAAGAGTTTAAAGTAAAAGAATGTACAATTCAAACACCATGTCTACCATGCAAACAATAGCCTAAAGAAATATGAAACCATACAAACATCAAATAAAGTAAACTTTAAGATAAAAATTACTTCTAAAGATAAAAATGATAAATGTATCATAGTGATAAAAGTTATATTTATGTGGAAGATTTAACAATTCTAAATTTTTATGTACCTAATGCTATAACCTCATGTAAAGTAAAAATTAACTAGATAACTAAAGAAAAATTAACTAGATAACTAGAGAAATCCACAATCACAGTGGGAGAGCTTAACAAAACTCTCAGTAACTTACTGAAAAAGTAGACAAAAAAAATTAGTAAGGTACAGAATATTTGAACAACATGATTTACAAACATGACCTAAATGACATATTAGAACATTATTCCAAAGACTACAAAATATACATTCTTTCTAAATTCACTCTGAGTATTTTTCAAAACTTAATCATTGCTAGATCATAAAGCAAATCTCAAGAAATTTTAAAGGACTGAAAACAGACTATATTTTCTGGTCACACTGTATAACTAAATTAGAAATTAACACAAGATTTAAAACTCCCACAAATTTGGAAATTATGAAATATACTTCTAAATAATCTATGAGTTAAAGAACAAAACATGGAAAATAAATAGTTTGGACTAAGTAATAACAATATCAAATATTAATTGTGGGATGCAGCTAAAGCTATGCATTTATTAGAAGCAAATTAATTAGTTTGGATGTTATTGTCGCAAAGTTTTCTAATTTGTGGGGCTTTCTCTTTTTCAGTACTGTTCATAGTGCTGTTATGAACATTGATGTACAAGTGTTTAAACATCTGTTTTCAATTCTTTGATTATACATACAAGTGGAATTGCCAAGTCATATGGTAATTATATGTTTAACTTATTGAGGGACACCAAAGTATTTTTCACAGCATCTATCCCATTATACATTCTAATTTCTCCACATACTTGCCAACATTTGTTATTTTCCTTAAAAAATTATTGCCTTCCTAGTGGTTGTGAAATGATGTATCATTGTGGTTTCAATTTGTATTTCAATAATGAATGGTAACGTTGCACATCTTAACATATATTGGCCATTTGTATATCTTCCTTAGAGAAAAGTCTATTGAAGAGTTTCACCCATTTTTAAATTGGGCTGTTTGTCTTTTTATTGTTGAGTTGTAAAAGTTCCTTCTATATTCCTGGATACTAGGCCCATATCAAATAATATGATGGTGTCATTTGAAGCACAAAAGTTGTTTAGTTTTAAAATCCAATTTATTTGCCTTTTTCCTTTTGGTTGCTTGTGCTTTAGGTGTTGTGTCTAAGAAACCATTGCCACGTTTAAAGTCATGAAGACTTACTCTAGTGTTTTCTTATAAGAGTTTTATGGTTTTAGCTCTTATATTTAGATTTTTGGTCCATCTCCAGTTAATTTTGTATGGAACGTGAGAGTTCACCTTCATTCTTGTGCATGTGGATTCTAGTTGTTCCTGCATCATTTGTTGAAGAGATGATTCTTTCTGCATTGAATGAATGGTCTTGGCACTCTTGTCAAAAATCAGTTGATTGCAGATGTATAGATTCATTTCTGGACTCTGGGTTCTATTGCATTAATCTATATGTCTGTCTGTATTTATGCCAGCACTACTCTGCTTCAATTACTCTAGCTTTGAAGTAAGTTTTAAAATCAATAAATGTGACTCCACCAGATCTTTTAAAATATTGTTTTGGCTATTTGTGTTTCCTTGCAATTCCATATGAATTTTAGGATCAGCTGTTCTATTTATGAAAAAAAAAAAAGCCATTGGCATTTTGATTGGTATTGCACTGAATCTGTAGATCTTTTTGAGATGAGTATTGCCATCTTTACAATACTGTCCATGAGCATGGGATGTCTTTCATCTTCAGTCTTCTTCAGTTTCTTTCAGCAATTTTTGTAGTTTTCAGTGTACAAGTTTTGCACTTTCTTGATTAAATTTATTCCTCAGTATTTTATTCTTTTTGATGCAATTTTAAATGGAATTGTCAATTTTAAAAATTGCCTTTTCAGATGTTCATTGTTAGTGTATAGAAATACAAATAATTTTTGTGCGTGCTTGGATTTTGATACAGTTGGGATTGTATCAAATCTATAGATCAACTGAGGGTGAATTAACATTTTGACAATGTTAAGCCTTACAATCCGTGAACAGTCTTCACTATTTTGGTCTTCTTTGATTTTTTTATATCAGATTTTTGTTATAGTTTTCGGCATACAAAACATTCACATTTTGTTACATTTATGCCTAAATATGTCATATTTTGTGCTATTAAAAGTGGTACTCATTTTGAATTCCAGTTTCCAGTTGATTGATAATATATAGATATAAAACTGATTTTTAAAGTTTGGCTTTTTGTCCTGTGAGTTTGCTTAACCATTAGATCATTCTGGTAGCCCTGTTCTAAATTTTCTAGAATTTTATATGTAGACAAGTGTGTCTGCAAATAGAGACAGGTTTATTTCTTTGTTTCCAATCCTTGGGCCTTTTATTTCATTTTCTTATCTTATTGCACTGGCTAGGACTACGGTATGATGCTGACTAGGAATGGTGAGGGAAGATATTTTTGTCTCATTTTCAATCTTAGGGAGAAGCATTCAGTTTTTCACCATTAAACATGATATAAGTTAACACTTTTATGCAAATGACTTATCTGGCTCAAATCTCCTTTCCTTGTTTTCTGAGAGTATCATGAATGGAAGTTGAATTTTGTCAAATGCTTTCTTTAACTACTGATGAGGTCAATTATAGTCAAGCCTTGAACAACACAGGTTTGAACTGTGCAGGTCCACTTGTATGAGGACATTTTCCAACCCACCTGTAAGTGGACTCGCTCAGTTTGAAACTGTGTTTTTAACACTTGTATGAGGACATTTTCCAACCCACTTGTAAGTGGACTCGCTCAGTTTGAAACTGTGTTTTTCAGGGATCAATTGTATTTTCTAGTCATGGTTGGGAATCTGCATATGTGGAAGACCAACTTAAGTTGTATGCAGATTTTCGACTGCACAGGTGGTCAGTGCCCCAACTCCTGTATTATTCAAAGGTCAACTGTATATAGGATTTTTTGTCTTTAGTCTATTGATGTCATGAATTACATTAATTGAGTTTTAAATATTGAACTTACCTTGCATTCCTGGGACAAACCTAACTTGGTCATGATGTTGTCTGTTTATTATATTGGTGGCTTTCATTTGCTAATACTTTGCTGTAGATTTTCATGTCTGTGTTCATGGAGAATGTTGGTCTGAAGTTGTTTTTTTTTTTTTCCTATAATATTTTTCTCTGTTTTTGTTATCAGGGTAATGCTGACCTCATAAAATAAGTTGGAAAGTGTTCCCTTCTCTAATATTTTCCAGAAGATTTTGTGTAGAATTGCTTGTATTTCTTCCTTAAATTTTGGTAGAATCCACCAATAAACCCATTTATGCCCAGAGTTTTCTTTGTTGGAATATGCTTTAATAAGTAGGATTATTCAAGTTACTTACTTCTTTTTAAATGAGCTTTTGATAGTTTGTGTGTTTCATGGAATTTTTCCATTTCATCCAAGTTGAATTTATTAATGTCAAAGTGGTCTGTAGTGATAGCCCTTCTTTCATCCTTGATATAGATAATTGTCTTTTTTTCAATGTCAGTCTTTCTGGAGGTTTGTGTTTTATTGATCTTTTCAAATAATTAACTTTTGCTTTTATGGATTTTCTGTTTTGTTTCTCTGTTTCCACTTTCATTGATTTCTGCCCTTACCAAAAAATGTTCTTCCTTCTGCTTGCTTTACATTTAATTTACTATTCTTTTTCTATACTCTTAGGGTAAAAGATTAGTTTATTGACTAGATACTTTTCTTCTATATTAATATAAGCATTTAACAATATACATTTTGTTGTAAGCACTGCTTTGGCTATATCATGTAAAATTTTAATACAACTTTTTAAATTAGGATAATTTTAGATTTATATTAACAGCTGCAAAGAGAGTATAGATAGGGTTCTTATATATATACACACACACACACATACACATACACTTGCAAAGATAGTATAGGGTTCTTATATATATACACACACACACATACACATACACACACATATATATATATTTATATTTTACACAGCTTCTCCTAATGCTAACAACTTACTTTTACCATGTCCTGTTTTTCAAACTAAAAAATTAACATTGATATATTACCTTAAGATCCAGACTTTTATTCAGATTTTACCAGCTTTTCTACTAATGTTTTTTTTTGGTTCCCTTTTCAGGATCCAGTCCGGGCTACACAGTGCATTTAGTTGTCATGTATTTTTCATTTATTCTTTTCTTGTTTTCAGTGGTAGCATTAACAATTTTAAAGAGTACTGGTCATATATTTTATATAAGGACCATCAACTTAGGTTTGTCTGATGTTTTCTTATGATTAGACTAAAGTTGTGGGTTTTAGAGAAGAATGTGACTTCTCGTTGCATCACTTTAGAGGCGCATGATATCAACATGACTTATTACTGGTGATGTAAACCTTCATGAGTTGGTCAAGATCATCACATAACTTTTGATATGTTGTATTTTCATTTAAATTCAACTCAAAATATTTTCTAATTTCCTTTATGACTTCCACTTTGACTCATGAGTTATTTATGAACATGTTGCTTCATTACCAGATGTTTGGGGATTTTCCAGATATCTTTCTGTTTTGTTTTGTTTTTTTCTAATTTTATTTTGTTGTGGTCAGAGAACATACTTCATATGATTTTGGCTTTAAATTTGTTGATGATTGGTTTATGGCAAAAAATATGGACTAGCTTGTGAATGTTTCACGTGCACATGAAAAGAATGTATATTTTGCTGTTGGGTTGAATGTACTATAAATATCAACTAGATTAAGTTGGTTGATAGTATTGTTTGGGTTTTCTATATCCTTGTTTTCTATTTGTTCTATCAATTACTGAGGATTGTTGAATTCTAACTATAATTATGGATCTTTCTATTTCTACTTGGTTCTGTCATTTTTGCTTCATGTTTTTTGAAACTCTTTGTTAGATGCATACACGATGAGGATTGTTATGTATTCTTGATTAATTTACCCCTTTATTATCATGCAATGTCCCTCTTATACCTGGTAATATTTCTTGTTTTGAAGTCTATTTTGTCTGATATTAATATAGCCACTCTGGAGAGCTTACTTTTGAAAGCTTTCTTTTTTCATCATTTTACTTTTTTAAAGTTAATAGGCTTTTTTTTTTCTTTTAAAGAGATGTTTTAGGTTTACAGAAAATTTAAGCAGGAAGTACCTCCTTGGAAATGATTGCTGGGATAGAAACACCTGAACTGCGATTAACAAATTGCAAGATACTCAGTATAGACAGGCTTGAGAGATAAAAACTCCAGAGAGATCCCAGTCATCAGAACATTCCCACACTTTTATGAGTTTTACCTTTACACAGTGAAGATCACAGGAAAATCCTGTTATTCATCCAGCAGGAGTAAAAAAAAAAATTTTAAATTATGCCCGAGCATTCTGTTCTTGAAAATGTCTGTCCTTGGGAGAAACTATTTTATCAGAGCATAACATGCTAAAGTTTTATCAAAACCTACCCAGCTCCAGCCTTCTCTAGCCATCCTCCCCTACCTAAAGGGAGTGGGGTGGAGGAAACAGAAGCTTAGCGAAGTTGACAGTCCAGGGGCATAGGCTTACCAAAAGACTTGAGACCAATCATGGGAAATATAAAATGCTTCCACTCTCTCCACACCTTACCACTGCATTACTAAATGGCTACACACCAGGTTCCTTTTGCCCAATACATCATGTCCTCTTTTCAACCAAAGACTACAGGCATACTAAAAGGCAAAAACACGGTTCGAAGAGACAGAACAAACATTGGAATTAGACCCAGATATGGCAGGGATATTGGAATTCTCAGACCAGAACAGACAGATAATGTAAACAGAGAGATGGAAACTCTAAAAAATAATCAAAAGAAAGTGCTGGAAATAAAAAATTATTGAAATAAATGAAAAATGTCTTTGATGGACTCATCAGGATATTGGACACAGACAAGGAATAAAAACAGCTTGAAAATATGTCAGTAGAAACTAACCAAAATGAACAGCAAAGAGACCAAAAACTTTGAAACAAACCAGAATATCTAAGAATTGGGACAACTACAAAAGGTATAAAATACACATAATCAGAATTCCAGGACAATAAAAAGAGAAAAGAGCAGAGGAAATATATGAAGCATTAATAACTGAGGAAATCTTCAAATTAATGTCAGACACCAAACCACAGATCCAGGAAGCTCAGAGAATGGCAAGCAGGATAAATACCAGAAAACTACAACTACTCATATGATACTCAAACTGCAGAAGATCAAAGGTAAAGAATCTTGAAAGAAGACAGGAAGAAAATGCCTTATTGTGAAGGGCTATAGTGTTATTTGAAAGTAGACTTGGATTAATTGTAAAGGCATATTGTATACTCTAGGGAAATCACCAAAAAAAGTTTTTAAAAAGATAGTATGTCAGTTATACCTCAGTAAAGCTGTAAACAAAAGTATAATTGACATGCTAAGAAAGAAAATGGGATTATATAAAATACTTAAGGAAAACCACAAAAGGCAGAAAAAGTGGAAGACAAAAATAGGAACAAAAGAACAAGAACAAAAATTGAAAAATAGTAACAAATATAGTATTTATTAATCAAACTATATCAATAATGCCTTTATAGCCACCTTGGAAGATAGCTCAGCAATTTCTTGCAAAACTAAACTATATCATCTAGCAATCACACTCCGTGTTATTCACCCAAAAGAGTTAAAACTTACATCCACACAAATATTTTTGGCGACTTTATTTGTAATTGCCAAAACTTGAAAGTAATCAAGATGTCCTTCAGTAGGTGAATTGATAAACTGTTACATCAGACAATGGACTGCTATTCAGCACTAAAAAGTAATGAGCTATCAAGCCAAGAAAAGACAGGGAGGAACCTTAAAAGTTCAATTCTTTGTTCTCTCTCTTCTTTTGATACCCCTATGACATTATCTCAGAGGTTTTGTAAGTGAAAGAAGTCAGTCTTAAAGGGCTGCTTAGTATATGACTCCAACTACATGAAATTCTGGGAAAGTCAAAACTGTGGAGACAGTAAAAGAGATCAGGGGTTAGGGGAAGGAAGGATGAATAGGTAGAGCACAGAGGGTTTTAGTGCAGTGAAACTATTCAGTATGATACTAGAATGGTGAATACATGTCATTATATATTTGTCCAAAACCATAAAATGTACAACACCAGGAGTGAACCCTAATGTAAACTATGGACTTTGGATGATAATGATGTGTCAGTGTAGGCTATCAATTGTAGCACATATACCACTGTGGATCAAGACGTCAATAGTGGGAGAGGCTGTGCATGTGCAGGGGCAGGGAGTATCTGGGCACTCTGTACTTTTTGCTCAATTATTTTTGTGAACTTAAAAATGTTTTTAAAAATAAAATATTTTTTAAACTTATTTTTTCTTCAGTTTTAAAAGATTTTTTTCTCTGGGTCTTGAGTTTTGGCTGCCAGCTTTGTTTTTCTTTCAACACTTTGAAGATCTCATTTCATTGTTTTCCAGGTTACATGGTTTCTGAATTTGTCTACAATAATTCTTATCTTTGCTTCTCTGTGTGTGATGTTTCTTTTTTCTCTTGCTGCCTTCAAGATTTTATCCTTGGTTTTCAGCTTTTGAATATGACATGTCTAAGCATGATGGATGGGGAAGGTATTTATCCTGTTTGTGATTTCGGAGCTTGTATCTCTTATATTTTTCATTATTTTCTGAAAATTCTTGGCTAACCTATCTTTAAATGTTTTCCTCTGTTTCTTTATGTTTCCTCCTTCTGAGATTCTAATTATACATATGTTAGCCCATTTGATATTGTTTCACAGCTCTTGAATTCCTGGATACTCTATTCTGTGTATATGTATGTGTGTATGTGTGTGTACACACGCATATACATACATACACATACATGCGTACATACATACATACACTTTTTTCTCTTTATGTTTCACTTTGAGTAATTTCTGTTACCCTATCTTCAAATTCCCTGATTCTTTTCTTGGCTGTGTTGAGTCTGCATTGATCCTGTCAAAGGCATTCTTCAGCTCTCTTAATTTTTTTTTTTTATTTCTAGAATTTCCATTTGATTCCATCTTATGTTTCCATATTTCTGTTAAAATTTCCCACCTGTTTATACTTGTCATTCTTTTTTTCCCTTAAGCCTTTAATTTATTTATTGTAGATCTATTAAATTGGCTGTCAGATATGGGTTTTCCTTGATTCTTTTTCAGATAATTGCTTTGTTTCTTAACAGTGCTTTATTTTTTTGCTTTTTTATGTCATAATTTTTATTGCATATTACCTTATGTGTAATATAGAGTGTTAGATCATTATGTAAATAGGGGTTTTTTTTTTCTGGAAGTGTGCACAATTCTTCTCCTAAGCCATTAATGGAGGGATTGGAGTCAATTTAGTTAGTATATAGAGTTTGAGGATTTTTTGTTTTGTTTTGTTTTTATGTTTGCCTTAAGTGTACCCCTAGCTTCAAAACATTTTGCTTAGGGTAGAGGCTGAGTTTCTAGAATTTTTTTTATATATATTCCTGTTCCATCTGCAGCTTTGAGCCTTCCCAGGGCACTTGGACCTCGGGGGGATTTTCTTGATGCACTCTTGCCCCTCCCCAGCAGTACTCTTCGATTACTTGGTACTCATGCTTGCTAGCCTAGTGGTGGGTGCCAGTGGGGATTCTGTGTTGTCCTGGTCCAGCCTCAGTCTTAAACAGGCTCAAAACTCTGTTGCCTTGTGGTAGAGTCAGGTAATGATCTGACCCCAGATTTTTAGAAGTATTCTACCATTGTGGGAGTGGCATAATACTCTCCTGCCCAGGACTCAACAAAGATATAAGAAGAATATGATTATCATGGAGGGGAAGAGGGTCAGGATCACCGAGAAAGTCCCCGGGACAGAGGTCCAGTCTTTTTTCTGAGAATCCACTGAAGGTCTGTAGAGGAGAGTGTGAATTTCCTTTGTGTCTGTGATTCCCAGGGGTCCCATACTCTCACATAACCCATACTTCACCTTTAGTAATTTGTTTAAAAAATTTACATGCATTTTACCTACTTCTAAGGTGTCCAGTGTTTCTTCCTTTAGTGCTCGCCACAGGTGAACCTGTGGTCATGTTTCATCTTTCATTGGTGGCACCTATCTTTCCTTAGATTTTATACTTTTCGATTGCCCTCAGGTCTCCGATGATTTCAGGAAAAGATACAGTTTTGTAGTTTATCCAACTATTGTTGTTAGATGTGATCAGTTATCTTCCCAGTTTCCTACATCCTGAGATTCTTAGTGTTTTAAGGATTTTTTCCATAATCTGTCCCATGTGTTTAATATGTAGCATGATATGTGGTGTTTCTTTTTATTTATTTGCAGTTCTGATTTCCTCTTTGACCTACAATTATTTAGATAGTGACTTTTTAAAAAATATCGAGGTGAATGAATTTTTAATTTAATCTCTCGATCTTTATTTTTATTGTTATAACATTGTGGTCAAATAATATGGGCAATTAAATTTCCACTTTAAGAATTTTGTTGAGGTTGTTTTTATGACTTTTTGACCAGAATATATCCTCATTAGTTATAGGATATAGTGTTTAATATCGCTATTAAACCAATTTTATTAATTATTGGTAATAGTCAAGTTCTCTGTATCCTTGTCTGCTTGATCTGTTAATAAAGGTATTCATTATGATAATGGTTTTGCCAATTTTTTCTTGAATTAAAGTATTTATTACGATAATGGTTTTGCCAATTTTTTCTTGAATTACCTTTCTTCATGGTTGTTTTAGTTACTTTGTAAGCTTTTATTCAGCCAGAAATATTATGAATGTTTTTATTTTGGAATATCACAACAAAATAACTCCCTGATTTCATTCAGTTACTTTTTTCTATTGCTGCTTCTCATTTTTTCTTGCTTATTTTATCTTTTCCCATCTCTTTATTTTGAATCCATCTCTTTATTTTATATCTACTGTGAAAATTCAAGTCCAAGTTTACTGTCATCCCTTCTGTAGACTACCGAAAGAGATTACTAGTTGTTCATCTTGTTCTACTTTTACCTTACTACAATTATTCTCCACTCAGCAGCCTAAATGACCATTTTTCACCTGAAAATTCTTCCATGGATTTTCTCATGCTTATACTTCTTACCTTAATTTATACTATATAATGTACCTCCAGCCTGCCTCTCCAGCATCATCTCATACCACCCTCCCTTTTGCTCGCTATGCTCCAGCAATACTGGCTTCATTTCTTCTCCGTAACTATGCCATGCTTTTACCTGAAGGCTTTTTTTTAATGAATAATATTTTTTTATTTTTCAGTTATAGTTGTTATACAATACTATATTAGTTACAGGTGTACAGCATAGTGATTAGACATCTATATAACTCACAAAGTGATCACCTCAATAAATCTAATGCCCCTCTGACACTGTATATAGTTATTACAATATTATTTGCTATATTCCTTATACTATACTTTCTATCTCCATGACTGTTTTGTAACTACCAGTTTGTACTTCTTAATCCATTCCCCTTTTTCACTGACCTCCCTAACCCCCTTTCATTTGGTAACCCTAAAACTACTCTCTTTATTTATGAGTTTGTTTCTGTTTGTTTGTTTATTTTGTTCTTTAGATTCCACATATATGTGCAATCATATGGCATTTTCTTTTTCTGACTTGTTCCATCAGCACATTACTCTCTAGGTCCATCATGAAATATCTTTTTCCATCCTATTACTTTTAGTTTGTATATGTCTTTTAATCTAAAGTGAGTCTCTTGTAGGAAGTCTATGTAAAAGTCTTATTTTCTTATCCATTCAGCCACCCTATCTTTTGATTGAAGCATTTAATTCTTTTTCATTTGAAGTACTCGATGATATATGTGTAGTTATTGCCATACTTTATTTAGACTTTTGATACATATTTTTTTCTTATTCTTAAAGAAGTCCCTCCAACATTTCCTGTAATACTGGCTTGGTGATGATGAACATCTTTATCTTTTTCTTATCTGGAAAGCTCTTTATGTGTCCTTCAATTCTAAATGATAACTTTGCTGAGTAAAGTAATATTGATTGTAGGTCCTGGGTTTTCATCACATGGAATATTTTGTGTCAAGTCCTTTGGCCTATAAATTTTCTGTTGAGAAATTGGCTAAATTATGGGCGCTCCCTTATGTGTAGCTAATTACTTATCTCTTGCTGCTTTAAGATTCTCTCTTTGAATTTATCCTGTGGCATTTTAATTATGATGTGTCTTGGTGTAGGCGTTTAAGTTCATCTTGTTTGAGACTCTCTGAACTTCCTGGGGTTTGTATGTCTATTTCCCTCATCAGGTTAGGGAAGTTTTCCATCATAATTTCTTCAGTTAGGGTTTCAATTCCTTGTTCTCTCTCTTCTTTTGATACCCCTATGATGTGAATGTTGTTACACTTGACATTGTCTCAGAGGTTTTTTAAACTATCTTCATTTTTTTTTTTTGATTCTTTTTTCTTGTTGCTGTTCTGATTGGGTATCCTCTGCTACCTTATCTTCTATGTTGCTGATTCAATCCTCCATTTCATCCACTCTGTTGATTCTCTCTAATGTACTCTTCATCTCAGATATTGTATTCTTCATTTCTGACTGGCTCCCTATTATGTTTTCCATCTCCATTTTCATGGTTTTTTCCCAATCTCTTTGTTAAAGTTCTCACTGAGTTCATCTACTCTTCCCCTAAGTTCCTTGAGCATCTTTATAACCAATGTTTTGAACTCTGCATCTAGTATATTGCTTGTCTCCATTTTGATGAATTCTTTTTCTGGAGCCTTGTTCTATTCTTTCATGTGGGACATGCTTCCTTGTCTCCCCACTTAGTTGCTTCCCTGTGTCTGTTTCTGTGTATTAGGTAGGGCTTCTTAGTCTCCTGGTCTTAGTAGAGTGGCTTTATGTAGTAGGCGTGCTGTGGGGCCCCTTGACACAGACCTGGGAGGGCTTCAGCTGCAGGCCAAGTTCAGCCACAGCCTGTGCACCTCTGGGGCAACCTGTTAAGAGTCACCAAGCCATCCACATATGGTTGACACCTGTGCTGGGCTTGTAGATACCTCAAGAGGCCAAGTCAGAAACAGAACCTGGCTGCCACTAGTGCAGTGCCTAGGGCTGCTTAGCAAGAAGTACAGTGCACGCCTGAGGCCAGATGCAGCTTCTTTGTGTTTCGTGAGCCTTTGAAAGATTTTATGAAAGTTCTCCCCAGGAGCCAAGATAGCCCATTTGTAAAGAATAAATCATTGCAAGTGGCTTGGGTGGGGCCACAAATTGGAAAAGGTGGAGTCTCAGGGAATCCCCTGGGCAGAGAGACCTGTGTTATCTAGGTTGATGGCACCTGTGTCTGCAGGCTGGGAGGGGGACCGACTCAACAAAGGAACAGTGGCTTCTGCCTGAACCTCTGTCTGGAAGCAAGCCACCCCTCCAGCCCTTGCCCTGATGCCTGACAGGTCAGCATGTCCCTGTATGTCGCTAGCACCCTTCAAGCAGTTCCAGCACTAGAGCTTAAAGCGAAGCAAGTCCATTAGCAAGTAAGGCCAGGTGTGGGCCCTCTCAGAGGAAGGTCTTCACTTCCCACAGCCCTCTGTCCTACTCAGCTGCAATCTCCACCTGTTTTTACAGCCAGAGGTCATGGGGACTTCTCTTCCTGGCACTGGAACCGTGGGCGGGGAGCCCAGTGTACGCCCAGGACCCCTCGCTCCTCAGGTGGGGAAGGTGGCTCTGCAGCCAAGATAACTCTCCCGATTCTCAATTGCCACATGTGGTGTGGGACTGGGCCATTTCATGTCTCCAGCCCTCCTATTGTTTTGAGGTGACCTAGTTGTAAGGCTTCTGTTCAGCCAGACCTTTGGCGACTCTGCATATTGGTTGTTCTGTAGTTTTGTTATAATTTTGGTGTCATTGCTGGAGGAGGTGTGCACAGCCTCTACCTTCTGTGGCATCTTGAATCTTAACTACCTGAGGGCTTTTGCACTAGGTAGTCCCTGTACCTAGAAGGCTTCTTCTCATGACTAATGCCTTCTTTTCATTCAGGACTAAGTGCGTTTGTCTCTTTAGAGAATTCTTCCCTGACTACCCAGTCTAAAGTAGCCATTCTATCACCAAGTCATTCTATTGTGTTTTTTTTTCCTTTAAAGCATTTCCTAATATCTGAAATATTCTTGATGATTTTTTTTGTGTTTGCTCAGTGAAAGTGAGTACCTTGTATGAGTGTTTTAGTGCTGTATCCCTGGTATCTGTAATGTTGCACATCTCAGAGGAGTTTTCTTCAGCTATTTCTTTGATCATTAGGTCTTCATCTCATAAGTTCTCTCCTAAAATTTGTCTTATACTCACTTTACCTTGTCTGGCATTTTCTCCCAGGTCTCATGTTTCTTAATGTTTTTCCTTTAGTTTCTCAGAATTTCTTTCAAATTTGTTTACTAATTCACTGATTCTGTTTTCTGTAGAATAGAGTCATCTGTTCTCTGCCTCCATTGGGATTTTAAGTCTGAAGTTCTGCAATCATGTTTTTTTTCTCTCCACACTTTTTTTTCTGATTATATTGTTTTCATCACAATGTCCTTTGGAATTATGTTGGAAAAATTATTCCTCAGCTCGGGTCACTTCTTTTGAATTGCTAATTCTTTTGTTTGTCTCAGATTTTATTGATTTGTTTGCTTATCATTAGAGAGGAAGGCCTGAGTTTGCCCAGTACTAGGAGTTAAAGTGTGTTTGACCATAGGTTATGTCTATTCTCCTTGAATGCTTTCAGACTTCTGAGATATGCAAGAGCATTATAGGGAGTGAGGTTGTGGTAAAGAAAGAGTCAGGTCTGATATAGAGGATAGTCTCTTTCATCAAAGGGAGATTCTCAAGTCTTAAAAAGAACTGGGATAAATGTATAATAAACTAGAGCCACTTTTCAGTTATCTGTATCAACTCTGGCAGGAATGGGTGGCGTTGTTCCTGGCACAGAGTTAGTTTTCAGAATATGTTTGTTAAAATGAACAAAAGCAAACCGAGTGACTGCTACATGCCTGGCTCTGGGCTGGATGCTATGGGAAATTCAGAGATGATAAAAGCACATCCCATTCCTGCAGTGGACTCCATCTTAGTGGATATTAGCCACTTGAAGAATTAACAAAAGAAGAAATTTCTCAAGAAATCTAGATATGCTATAAGAAAGGAAAGCTCCTTTTGAACTGGTTAGTTGGGAAAGTCTTCCAGAAGGGCACAGTATTAGCTGGGTCTTAAAGAAGTGGTTGGAAAAAGGAAAAATGCAGTTAGGGTGAATTAGGTGGTAGGAATAGCTGAAACAAAGACGATGTAGAGGCCCTTATCAGCTTGATGTATGTGGGAGAAGTAAAAGGATCATTTTGTCTGGGATAGGCAAGGCATGTGGGTTATAAACTAGGTACACCATGGCCCAGTGAGCCTGGGCTTTGACTGCTAAGGATAGGATTTTAGCCTTTATCTTGGAACTGCAGGAAGGTGTTGGATTCCTTTGAGCCAGGAAGAAAGAATTACAGTTAGAACTGCTTCAGGAAGCTCCATCAGTACACTTTCATTGGTATAAGATGGATAAGAATGCAAGATGTCCCCTCTTGTGTTTTTCTCCCTTCACCCCATCTCTTGTCTCTGTTTCTTCCTTTGCCAAATGTGGATCAGTCTCCTGAGATAGTCCCTGGAGGAATTCCTACCATCCTCAAAGCAATAACAAGGTCAGCACTACATACTTTACTTGCTAATAGCTACTGCAGTCTGGGCCCTAGCTAGTATGCCAGATATGGCAGAGATATTAGAGTTTTCCCAAAGTGGAGTTCTGCATCCTGAACTTTGACCCGGGGGCATACAAAATGGATGTCATTGTCTTCTGGCTTGTAAAAATTGGTCTTAAGAAAAGAAATAACAAATGGAAGGAAGATTATATTGGCACTCCATGCCTTGGGGGTGGGTGGCAAGGAGTGAATATTAGACACACTGACTATCTAAACTTCTAAGATTGTTTTTTTTTTGCACCATCTGAAGAACCACCTTGCCGAGAGGGGTCAAGAGATCTTTATATAGTCTAATGGTTAGAAAGTTGAAGGCTCCCTCAACCCAATACTCTGCCTCCTTTTCTTATCTATTTCTTTTAAGAGCCTGATGAAGTGCTCACCTCTCACCTTTTCCACCCTATGAGAGACAGGGCTGTTCAATCCCAACACCATGTCCACTATTGTACATCTTTTGACCACTTGCCAAAATGGGGCTTCTCAGTAATGGGAATGGAGATGAAGATTTCACCCAGATGCTATCAGGATCACACTGTTCTACCATTCTAAGTTAGCAATGCATGTTTCATGTCACTCCATTTCACTAATACACCCCCTTTCTTTGGACTTTTCTGAAAACATCAGTTGTACAAGGGTTTTGTGTGTGTGTGTGTGTGCAGCATATAATTAAGAAGATTTGAGGTGCCAAAAGTGTTTTATGCTGTCATGGTGCTTGCTCCTGGCTTCATATGTCATGAAGGCTTTGTTTCTTATGTGTTTTATAGCGTTTTCTGCTACCAACCTCTCTACTATGCATCCTCTACTCTGGCAAAGTCTGCTTTTAACAAACAGGACATATTCAGCCTAGAACTGTGCTGTCCAATGCAATAGCCACTAGCCATATATGGCTATTTAATTAAATATGAACAATTGATTAAAATTAAATAAAATTTAAAATGTTCTATTGTCTTAATATTTCAAGTGCTCAATAGCCACATGTGCCTGTTGGCTCCCGTATTGGATATCTGTAGGTTATATATATGTACACACACACACACACACACACACACACACATACACACACACACACACACACACGAAATGCTAGTCTAGAATAATACTGCCAATTTCCAGCAGGACTGTCCAGGTGGATGTAGGTACTCCAAGGCAAGTTCAAGTTCTTCATTGCCACTGTATGAAGTAGATATACTTCTTTATTATTCCAGTTGTGTCCATCTTATAACTATTAGATTAGACAAACACATATAACACAATACACACACATGCACACAATTACCATTAATTCTGACAGTCTGGATATTCTACACCCATAAGAGAGAAGCATTTTTCAAACTGCTCCATAATTTTCCTTACCCACAATAAACTTAATACCTCATGTTATTATGCAAAAAAGTCCCATTCTTTCAAATTGTGCCCTTTTGGACCTGTCATAAATAATAAACCCATTTCTGAACCCCTCTCATTTAATGGCAGATCACTCAGCTCCAAAAGGATGCAATAGAAGCTTTTCTTATCTATTCCTTTTAAGAGCCTGATAGAGCGCCCACCTTCACCTCAGTCTCTGCAGAGGCTCTAGAGGTAGAGCCAGGGAGTCTCAGCATTAGGAAGGCTGCCTTAGATGCTGTAGCCTTTGTCATTTCACACCTTAACCTCAAAGGAAGTCTCTTTTTTTCCTGGGATGGAGCACTTTGGTTCTCACAACTCTGAAGTCATTGTAGAGTGGGTGGAGGGAGGTGAGGGTGGTACTTTGGTCTGAACTTTTTGGGTAACCTTGGGAGAGGATCTATAAAAACCAGAGGGTTTTTTTTTTTTCTTTACCACACCACCCCCAGGATTCCATTTCCTGCAGATGTAGCATCAGCACCTCTAGCCGTTTTGGCCTAGGCCTTTGGACCATGCCTTGGCTCTGCCCTCTGCTTGAGCTCCTTTTGTACCTCTCCAGTGGAAACAATGACTTTCTTTGCCCTGGCCTTGTGGGCAGGCTCTTTCCCCTCTTACTTGGTTAGCTGAAGTGGGAATTAGGATTATTATCCCTGTTAGTAAAATGCATTTTGGTCTATGTTGGAGAAAGAGATAGGTAATGGTTTCATCTGCCACTAATACCCATAGATGTGAATAGAACCTCTGCTCCTGATGCAGACCCCTGCCCCTACCCCTGGTCCTTATCCAGAACCTATTCTCTTTTGACTTCTACTCACCTCTTTTTCTGACCCTGATGCTATTGCAGACCATTCTTCTGAGCCTGGCCCTACCCCTTTTCTGCCCAGGACTCAAAGTTTGCTGAGGGGAACAGTCTCTCAAAGTCTGGGCAGAGAGCTTAGTGGAGGGTAGGAGTGCTGCTGAGAAGCAAGGTGAAGACATGGGAAGAGGCACACAGATTATCTGAATGCTGGTACCTGCCTGCCAGCGCTGGACCTTCCATAGCTTTCCTTCCTTTCTGTCTTTGAACTTCTTTCAACATAAGAGCCCTTACCATCCGACCCCTGGGCTATCCACTACCTTGTGCATACCCCCAACCCCTATTTGTGGGCATTCAGTTGTGCTACAGGAGAGAGCTGGCCCATGTACCCACCATCAGGGGCCAGGGAGGCCCATGAGTATGGCAGCAAGGCCTAGGTAGAGACATGGCAAGTGAGCAGAGACATCTGGAGTCAAGTCACCTCTGGTCCACAGGGTCTGCTACAGAGGGAGCAGGCTCAAAACTTTAGCCTTTGCTTGGCTAACTCCTAACGACTATAAAAATTTAAGTAATTTTTGTAAAAATTTGGCTAATTTTTAATGACCCCAAATGATGCACGAATATATTCTCTTCTTGTAACATCTTACAAGAAGAGAGTTTTCTCTGCCTATAAAAAAGGAAGTTATTTAGTCTTAAGATTATAAAGTCATAAAGCTAAATAAAGTGCCCTTCAAGTGCCTCACCTGATCCCAATCCTCTCTCCCAGTTCCCACAAGTAACTGCAGTTCTTAGCTAGGTGTATATCTTTCTGGATTTTTCTCTATAAATTTACTTACCGATGCTGTATATCTATAGAAAATAGGATTATTTTGTGGTTTTTCAGCTTTTCTCTCTTTTTTTATAAATGATATATTGTACTTAACACTGCAGTTATCAGTCAGTGACATCTCTTAGAGATCTCTCCATGTTGGTTCAAAGGGATCATGTGCATTTTGGAATTGCTGCACAATATTCTCTAGCATGAACATATTTCAGTTTATTTATTCATTTCTGGCTGATAAACATTTTATCTCTCAAATTTCACTGTTACAAATAGGCTACATGAATATTCTCATATATGCTTCATTAAGCACATAAGCAAAAATCTTTCTTAGATAGATACAACATAAGAAATTAGTCATGGGGTATATATATTTCCATTTAGTAGAGTCTGTCAACTTGATCTGTAGAGAAAAGCTGGACCCACTAACAGCCACTAATGTTAGTACCCATCCACCAACAGCTTTTTGAAACCATTGTCTTGATATTATCAAATGCTGTGTACAGAATTTTTTACTGTTGTATTTCTCAAGTTCCTTAGTGATGCTGTACATCTTTTATATGTTTATTGAGCATTTTTGTTTCTTCTATTAATTACTTGTTCATGTCCTTTTCTCTAAGTTAAGATTTTTCTTGTTAACTTTTCGATACTACTTATACTCTGATATTAATTATTTGTTTATTACAAATGTTACAAATGTTTTCTCCCAATGTCTCACTTGCCTTTTATAGTATATTTTATTATACATAAGTATTGTATTTTGATGGAGTAAAATGATCAGTTTTTTAAAAATGATCAATTTTTTAAATGACTTGACTTCCTCTCTCCTATGGTCGGAAACATATTATCCTGCATTTTTTCTACTATATTTACCCTTTATATTTTGGGTTTTAAAATACTTGAATTTATTTAACTGAATGGAGTAAGGAGGTATCTAGCTTTATTTTTCCTTGTAAGTGATAACTGTGTGGAAGCTTTGTTGATTGTCTCCCTAGTACTTTTATTTTTACGTCCTCCCTTGCTAACAGTATTCTTAATATCTCAGCTATGTGGTTTCTATGGGATTACTCTCACTCTCACCTCTTAAAGTGGATCCTACTTGGTTTCAGACAATCAATTCATCCCATCCCTTGACTATAGGGCATGAATAGTTCAGATGGGTAAATGACCCTTTAGGGCCCGTGATGCATGAAATAATATTTGCTGAGAGCTTCTGAGAAAGAGATTTTCTTTTTACTATTGACTCAGTTGTCACTGACAATTATCTTATTCCCACAAGGGAAGCCAGTCTTAAGATGAACTAGTGCAGTGGAGAGCAAAGAAGAGAGCGCAAAAGAAATTAGGTTCTTGCCGACATCATTGATCTATCTGCTGGATCAATCCTGTTCTGAAATCCAGCTTACCTCTGGACATTTTTTTACATGAACCAGTACATTTTCTTTATTGTTTAAGCCAGTTCGAGTTGAATTTTGTTTAAAGCTAAAATATTCTTAACCAATTTAATAACAGTTATCTCAGTACTGTTTATTGAGTCATCTGTTTCATGTGAAACACCACTTGTAGTCTCAAGCCTGCTTACTGAAAGACCCAGAGTAAACATGAACAAGACTCTTAGTCTAGGTAAGGATAGATAGCCCAAATAACTCGCAACAATAATTTTCAATAATTTTCAGAGTACACATATTACACGTGTGTGATGTGCTTACTGAAGAGCAGAATTATTGGTTTTTTGGTAGTGTAAGCTGTTTCTGGTGCTGAAGTGTGCAGGATGGAAAAAGGCAGTGAGTGCTCTTCTGGGCTTTTCTGACCTGGTGGACATCTCATTCTATACAGACTGCCAAGATCATTGAACTTGTGGGATGCCTTTGTAAAAAGCAGGAAAGGCAATGGGGAGCCACAACTCTCATATGCATCCTCATCTCGCAAATATTCTTGTAGCCTAATAGCTACCTCAGGAGTAAACCAAAATGAAAGCATCCTTGAAAAGAGTCCAAGTCAGCATTATCACCTGTCCCTGAATCTAGACTTTATTTTGCTTCATAAATTCTGTAAATATACATGGGTCTCTTTTGGAATTCTTCATCTGACTTACTGATTTATTTGCTTATTTATGTACCAGTACCACACTGTTTTAATTCCTCTTGCTTTATAACATAGGGCAAATATTCCACCATAGTTCTTTTTCAAATGATCTTGAATATTCTTCTGTATGAATTTTAGAATCAATCTCTCAGGATCCATGAGAAGTTCTCTAGGGATTTTTATTTTGATAGATTTGGGATAAAATTTATAGACTAATTAGAAGAGAACCGACTTTTGTGGTATTTGGAAAAGCTTTTAGTTTTTTCTTTGTTAATATATCTGGCCACATTATTCATCTTCTGGGTTTTCCGTGAAGAGTCTCACATCAGCAAGAGGTAGTATAGTATGCTGACTAAGAGCACAGAGTCTTAAGTCAGACTACCTGGGTTTAAATTCTGGCTGTGCTGTTTACTAGACAAGTACCTCAGCATCTCTATTATTTAGTTCCTTCATCTGTAAAAATAGGTTTGATATTAATACCTAGGTTATAAGGTAGACTAAATGAGTTAAGATAGGTAAAGCATTTCATAAAGCAAGCAGTAATAACAATCATCACCATCATCATTGATTTACATATTACACGTTTATCTTTTTATTTTTTTCCAATCCTTATAGCTATTATTCTTAATGCACTGGCTAAGACTTCAACAGTATTGAATAGTAGCATGGTTAACAGATATTGTCTTGTTTCTGGATTTAATGGTGTTTCTTCTAACGTTTTACTATTAAATTATATTTGCCATAGGTTTTTGGCATAATCCTTAGTAAGGATGCTTCCTAGTAGTCCTAGCATACAAAGAGCTGGCTGAAACAATGAGTGAAAGCCAAGTACTAAGCCCTAGGATAATTTTGCTTGCAGTCTATTAGGCATTAAGTAGCTGGGGCCACAAGAAGTAGAGCCAGGACTGTAGGGCTCTAATCAGGCCAAACACCCGCCCTCTTCTTTAGATAAGTCCCATGCTCGGAAGGGGCCTGACAGAGATGTGATTGGGCTGTGCGTGTGGTAAGTTTTTCTGCAGCAATGGAGAGGGCTCTGGCCTGCCTACACAAGAGCATATGCAGGGATGTGTACATGGGTACACATGTGTTCACGCTAGTCCTGGTCCCTGTCGCAGCAGCCTTATGGGGACCTGACTACTGTGTCTTTTTTGGATTGTCATAGTTTTCTGTGTGTGGCACCCCTGTACACCTTCCCCCATCCCCTAGAGGCAACCTAGGTGATGGCTGTAGCATCAGACCTGTGGTTTCCTTAACAGGAAGTGATTTAGATGCTAAAAGCTAATTTTAGATGAATTGATATAGGGTTTTCAAAGAATATTTCAGGGGTGTTTTCAGGCTCAAGGTTCAGCCCTCTGCTCCCCTCCACTATGAGAGACTGGCAGTTTCCCACTGTCGTTGTCACTGTCTAGCTGGGTGAGTTCATGTCCAGCTGAGAAGAGCTGTCAGGTGGAAAGCCAGGGCTGGTTTTCCCTGGATTCCAGGCTGCCTGAGTCATTGTTTTTGGCCTTGAGTTCCAGGCAGACTCTTGTGACTCAGCACAGGCTGACTGTAGGCCAAGTTGACACAGGGACTCTTATCCCTGGCAAGGACTGCCTAGAGGCTCCGAGGGTCCTATCAGGACAGGGCCATCCACCCCCACCTAGGCCAGGGATGACATGAGGCTTCTGGGCCGAGAGAAGTGTGATCTTAGATGGCAGTCACTTAGGTGGGGTGTGTTTTCCAGGTCAGCCCCTCCCAAGCCTCTTAGAAGGGAAGGCACTCAGACCTACAATGGCCATGCTAGAGATCCCATCACCACTTCGGCCCTAGAGGTTGGGGCTCCTGCTGGTAGCAGCAGACACAAAAGAAGCAGAGGAATTAGGCACAGTACTTTCAGAGTCCTGTCCTCCTAGAGTTTAAGCCCCACTGGTTGGCACCCTCCGAGCTGAATGGTCCTATCTCTGCATAGGCCTGCACACAGAAAATAGAAGGCTGGGGCTCTCTGCTCACCTCCACAAGGGTCTACAAAGCCCATTTTCATCTGCTGTCCTGTCCTCTAGGGCTTCCACAGCAATCTCTACAGCAGAGAATTCTGCCACCATTCTCAGAGTGGAAGCTGGGCCTTGCCTCACTAAGAGAGATGGCCCGGAGTTACACAGTTAGTGCAGGCAGCATCAGAGCCAGGCTAGGTGCTGGCCCCTGCACCACAGTACTAATGAGATACCCAAC